>NC_051407.1:16055070-16055187 GCF_015228065.2 Penaeus monodon
CGCCAGTAACAACCACAACATTAATCATTCCCAACAAAGGTTCAGAATACCATCCATCGCGTTGGGAAAAAAACAATGCAAAATGAACTTCCACAAACGATATGGCAAAGCACCTGA
>NC_051407.1:16055217-16055381 GCF_015228065.2 Penaeus monodon
TGTTATGTGAAGTTACATCTTTCCTTTCCACTTCCGAAGACGAGATTTCGAATGGCATTTCTCCATTTTTAAAAAATCACTTGATCATTTTTTCTTCAGCAAACAACAAAACCCAAAGGTCTCTGAAGGTAAACAAAGTCGATGACAAAATAACTCTGAACTTG
>NC_051407.1:16055741-16055889 GCF_015228065.2 Penaeus monodon
CAGATATCTCCCAAGACTTGAGGATCCCGTGGCAAGATTCCCGCGTCTCCCCGAGAATCGCCGTCACAACAACCTGTACCGAGAATCCTTGCACCTGAACAACATCACCGAAAATCATTTTATTTCATATATCAATTGTAACTTTATG
>NC_051407.1:16055975-16056138 GCF_015228065.2 Penaeus monodon
CTTCATCATCAGTGTCATTCATATTAATTTTCTTTCTTAATAGTTTATCTTCTTTATTCATTATCATCTTTCTCACTCTTGTTATGAAATCATCATGATATTGGCAGCCTTTTCCATTCAAGAATAAAGAAGAGCAAATATTCAAAACAGATAAACAACAAAC
>NC_051407.1:16056327-16056751 GCF_015228065.2 Penaeus monodon
CTAGGAAAAACAAAATAGTTCTTAGCATCGCCCTCTGAAACCAAGCCGGATCATGTTCCTACATGTTTTTCTTCATCCATCCCCTAAAATTGACAATCCCACATCCTGATTAAAATCTGTGAAATCCGATATAGGGAGGGGTGAGAGGGTGGCATTGGGGGATTAGGCGAAGGGGGTTCGCTAAGGGGTTGGAGGAGAGGTGAGGGGGCTGGGGGTGGGAGTGGAGGAGAGGTGGAGGAGTTGGGAGTGAGGGAGACGTAGAGGAAAGAGGTTGGGAAGAGGTGGAGGAGTTGGGAGAGAGGTTGGAGAAAGGTTGGGGAAAAGTGGAGGAGCTGGGTGTGAGGCTGGGGAAGGTGAGAGGGAACAGGTGGAAGGGTGGGGGAGAAGTGGAGGGGACAGTGAGAACAAGGATAAAGAAAAAAAT
>NC_051407.1:16056938-16057130 GCF_015228065.2 Penaeus monodon
ACACAATCAAGTGCGAAGTGGGGGTACAAACGCCGCCGTTGCTCTCCTTATCGCAAACAGATCCCGCCGCCAAGTTTTCCTCCATGAATCTCCGAGTCTTGGCTAATTGCAAGTGCAAGATGCGAAATGGGATCTTACATTACCCTGCCCAGCTTGCAGCCGAGTTGGGAATCTATTAGGATGGAGGAAACG
>NC_051407.1:16057232-16057511 GCF_015228065.2 Penaeus monodon
AGCGTGCGTGTGCACGTATGTGTATTTATCCTGTATGTGTTTACGCACGATAAAGATAACGAGATATTTGAGTGAACGTCAGTCTCGCACATGACCTACATTCATGTGCGTCAACAGACACATGCACACTTCACCATTCCCACCACCAGAGAATTGAAAAAAGTGTAGAATTAATAAACGGCCAAAGACCAAGTCCTATTTCACTAGCTGCGCGCGGCGTTTGTATGTGGCTGTAGACGTGTATTTATGACCCCGTCAGAACATTTATTTGTCCCACGG
>NC_051407.1:16058023-16058361 GCF_015228065.2 Penaeus monodon
GTTTGAAGGGCAAAGGTAAAGTAAAAGAGGAGTAAGAAGAAATGAACGGAAAAAGAGGTGAAAGAAAGGGGAAAAGGAAAAGAGAAGGAAGGGAAGGAAAAGGTGGGATAAAAGGAAGAAGGAAGGGAGCGAAAAGAGGAGGAAGAAAGGGAAAAGAAAGGGAAGGATAAGGAGGGCAAAGAGGAGGAAGGGAAGGAAAAGGAGGGAAAACAGGAGAAAGGGAAGGGGAAAAAACAGGGAAAAGAGGAAGAAGGAAAGAAAAAAAGGAGGGTCAGGAAAGGGAAAGATCAACGGAAAAAAAGAACGAATATAAGGAAAGTTTTCCTTTCCTCCCAAGT
>NC_051407.1:16058416-16058594 GCF_015228065.2 Penaeus monodon
CCTAAATAATCACCCACTTCAAGGCCAAAATATGTATAATTTATTTACAAAATGCAAAAAGCAGTGTCTGGCATCCTGATCCTAGTTTCCAAGGTTATGGAATGCAATCCACTCAATAGGAGTAATTTACAAGCGCAATTAAAGTCAGGTAATCAGGACGATCCAATTTTCATTTCCC
>NC_051407.1:16058945-16059190 GCF_015228065.2 Penaeus monodon
TCTCCTAGCGTATCCCTACCTGCCAGCAATATATCAATCCCGCATGTAAAATTCCTGCGGCTCTTGTTCCACACATTCTAATTACGACAGAGATCATCTCCACACGCTCTTGACAGTTTCTTTCTCGTATATCCATTTCTTTCCCTCTTCCCTCCCCTCCCTCACGTATATTCATTGGTCAACTTATTCTTTTACCTCTTCATTTATCGTTTACTATTCGCCGTCTTCATCGCGCGCACATGTGC
>NC_051407.1:16059987-16060220 GCF_015228065.2 Penaeus monodon
CGCGTACATTGTTGCTCACGCATCACTGTCGCCTCTTCCCGCCTCCCTATCCATCACCTCCCTTTAATCGACAGCTGTCTGTCTCCTACCTTCCATACTTCGTTATCCTCTATGGTCTACCCTCTGCTTGCACCCAAAACCCGCCCCGTCTCTTTGATCTTTCTCTTTTCCAACTGTAGCTGGCGGTCGTCGTCTCCCTCCTTTTCATATTGTTTGTTTTCAAAATATATTTT
>NC_051407.1:16060256-16060339 GCF_015228065.2 Penaeus monodon
GTCTTATTGCTGATTATCCACCTATATTTGAAATTATATATAACCTCGAAACAATTACCTTTATTTGACACCCACTCAGCCCC
>NC_051407.1:16060496-16061168 GCF_015228065.2 Penaeus monodon
GGGAGGGAGAGGGGGGAAAAAATTCTTCGTCAAAATACCAAGGTACATTTCCACTGAACATTTCAACTCGAAGGGAAGAGCCTTTCTATATTCCAATATTTACACGCCTTATAACAAAATGCTGAAAAAGGCGCGTGCGCATATGTGAGAAATAAAATATCGGTGCACATCACAGCCGCAACATTGCAACGCCACGGAAGGACGGTGAAATATTAGCGGCTGAGTAGGTCGGCCTTTATGAGTCGGCTGCAACCAACATTCCAATAACAGAAAAAGGGGTGACTGCCTGCTAATGCTAAGAATTGGATTCACTCTTTTACTCGTTCAAACGCACACACCACGCACACACATATTACTACCTATTTCCCTTCCTCCTCCATCTTGTTCCCATGACTCATAAAACCTCGCATGCACCTACACCCGCGCGTGTGAGCGTGTATGAGCATGTGCGTTCATCTCGGGATGCCTGCGTGTGGGTTCCCATCAAGGGCGACGCGACCCTGGGACTTGTGGCTCGAGAGAGACCCCTCTAATCCCCGAGACGGAGCCTCATCGCCTCACAGGGACGGGGATTCGTATCTCCGCCTCCGAGCAAGCAAGAAGCAAGAACTTTTCCACAAAGGTCTCGCGCTCAAAACTTTTCCAATATCGCCCCCTCCTTCACCCCCCCCC
>NC_051407.1:16061230-16061386 GCF_015228065.2 Penaeus monodon
CTAAGATAGAAAGGAACATCGTCATCAAACGACAAAGGAAATAAAAGCATCATCAGCAACACCAAAAGTAAGAAAGACCGACAAAAGAAGTCTTTCAGATATTAAAATCTCTTCCTGAGAAAACGCAATGAAACACACGTGGAGCCTTACCATGTT
>NC_051407.1:16061474-16061652 GCF_015228065.2 Penaeus monodon
TTCTCTGACGTTCTATTTACGGTTTCCAATCTTCTACTTACGGTCGGTCCAATCACCCTTTCATTCTCCTCTCCCTTTAATCCGCGGTGATCTTACCTGCAACGATAGGAAAAGAAGTTTTAGAAATCGGAGACTAAACTTTGTATGTCTACTGCTCAGATATATTCAGATATATTTT
>NC_051407.1:16061846-16061967 GCF_015228065.2 Penaeus monodon
TTAAATAAACAAAGTAAGGTTAAACATGGATAGGAGGACAATTAAACGAAGATACCAATTCAGTAAAATTAAATAACCTGTACAAAATACGGGATACAGATTATGTATACAAGACAGCGAC
>NC_051407.1:16061996-16062071 GCF_015228065.2 Penaeus monodon
TCCACTCACGCACGCTCGTAACTGTCAATCAACTTTAATACTCATACCTATCATCATACATGCAGATGCTCAACT
>NC_051407.1:16062163-16062722 GCF_015228065.2 Penaeus monodon
CCTGCCTGCCTAGCCCCCCCCCCTTTTTCCCTCCCATCCCTTTCTAAACATGTCCCTAATTAACTGGCTTAATATCCTCGCATTTCGGCACTTTTTGTCCCCGAATACACGATCTCGCGAACACAAGCAATTATTTTGCTTGTGACCACCTGCGCGAGTGTCTACCTCCGTATGTCTTTGAAAATCCTCCCATGTATAACTGTGTGTGTGTGTCTGTAAGTCTGCCTGCCATTCCTTCTCTTCCCTCAAACGCACATCCCATGCAGGCGCGCCCCACTCCCGCACTCCCAGCCTCCTTGCGCCGAGCGGGGATTACGTGCGGCGGAGGCACCGGCGAAAGCAGGACGTTAATCCCTTCCCTCACCCCCCCCCCCCACCCTTCCTCCCTTCGTTCTCCTCCACCATTCCTTCCTCCAGTATCTTCACCGTCCTCTCCCCCCATCTTCCCGCCCGCCTGCCGCCACCAAAGCCCGGCTCTCCCGAGGGACGCAATACGTGACAACGTCCTGCTTCCCCCAAATGAGGTTTCCTGAGGCGGAGTCTTCCCTTTTGCTTTTAG
>NC_051407.1:16062988-16063387 GCF_015228065.2 Penaeus monodon
ATTGGTCCTAGGTCTTCTAATCCTGTTCATGTGCCTCCTCTTCTCTCTTCTTACAATCTTCCTGTGGCTGCTCCACCTCCCTCAGTTCCTCTTTCTCCATTTCTCCCTTCATCCACCTCGGTCTCTTTTCTCACTCTTTCCTTCTCCACCTCCATTTCCTCCTACCTTCTCCACCTACTCCCCCCTCCTCCTCTTCCTCGTACTTCGCTTCAACCACTCCGCCTCCTCGTACTTCCTTCGCCCCCCCCCTTCCCCCCTCTTCCACATTCTCTTCCCTCACCTCCCATAACATCCACATTCTCCACATTCAGTTCTTCTTCCATCGCCTCCTCCTCGCACCACACGCGCCATCCATCACATATACACAAAATTACGCCAGAACCGAACCAACCATCACTC
>NC_051407.1:16063482-16063627 GCF_015228065.2 Penaeus monodon
ACTCCACTGCTCTTGCGCCATGCCATGTAAATGCTCCTTGAACTTGAAACCAGTATTTGCCTTTGCGCTGATTTCCCATTATTTGCAACGTTGCATGATCGCCTAGCGGGACTATTCCGTGTTGCACAACGAGCATATTACCGAA
>NC_051407.1:16063748-16063847 GCF_015228065.2 Penaeus monodon
GGCTGGGGAGAGTGAGAGTCTGGGAGAGCGTTGGGTGTGATGGGGGGGAAGGGGAGGGGGTTGTAGGTGATCAATTCAAATGTCATTACAACCTGCCTC
>NC_051407.1:16063905-16063993 GCF_015228065.2 Penaeus monodon
TTATTACCCCCCCCCCCCAATCTACTCCCAACAGCCCTCCCTTGCTTGCGTTCAAGATGAAGAAAAATGCCAATATGTTTCAAAATAC
>NC_051407.1:16064281-16064512 GCF_015228065.2 Penaeus monodon
CGTTCCTCATTATACCTTGACCCATCCTATCTAACTCCCATCTTTATAAGCTTGACCTTGCCTGCGAACGCCGCTCTCGATCGTCTCTGGGGCCAAATAAGGTCGGCCGCTAGCCCTACGCACGCGCCCTTTCACCTCGCTGCTTGCGGAGGCTTTGGGGAGGGAGAGGGGGGGAAGATGGAAGGGAGGTGGGGAGGAGTTAGGGAGGGAATGAGGGCGAGGGAAGTGAGG
>NC_051407.1:16064724-16064920 GCF_015228065.2 Penaeus monodon
GGGTGGTGGGCCATGAGGAAGGAAAAGTGAAAGGGAGAAGAAGAAGGACGTAGAGGAAAAGGAGTTTCCCTTACCTTGACTGCGAATTAATAACTATACAAATTATGGTGTGCAATCAAGAAAGAAGAAAAAAGGAAGCTTTGTGCGTATCCGTACGTGTGAGTGTGTGCCCCTACGTGTCTGTGCGGGTTAGATG
>NC_051407.1:16064967-16065105 GCF_015228065.2 Penaeus monodon
CTTCCCTAAAACAGCTCCACCTTTTCATTGAATCACCATCTCTCTTTTTTCCCTCATAAATTAATATAAATCTGTTTGTCTGAACCTGCCAATCTTCATCTGCATATATACTCGTCTAGCGTTCCCTGTATACCTGTC
>NC_051407.1:16065136-16065310 GCF_015228065.2 Penaeus monodon
CGGCGAATCTCTCTCTCGTCGTACTTCTAACCTTTCTATCCCATTATTGATTGTGTTCCTCTCTTCTCTACGAGTTATCATCTTTATCACTGACCTTTTTATTTTGAATTTTATTTCATCGTACAAAAAAATAAGTACAAAAAGAATCATACACGTCATTACCAAAAGAAAAAT
>NC_051407.1:16065350-16065444 GCF_015228065.2 Penaeus monodon
CAATGCTAGAAGAAAAGAAGAGCAAGAAGAAGAACAAGAAAATTAATTATTTGAAATGAAAGCGGGTTAGAACAGCGAGGAAGGGCGAAGACCG
>NC_051407.1:16065528-16065642 GCF_015228065.2 Penaeus monodon
TATCAATCAAGAGAAGGGTCGCGTGCCAGAGGGTCCTACGGGGTGAGCGGGGTCAACAAGGGGTCAAGCAGGGGTCGCAGTCAACACTCTAGAACACAGTCACGTCCGAAGGGG
>NC_051407.1:16065736-16065846 GCF_015228065.2 Penaeus monodon
GACGTTTGGGACGAGACTGTATTTCAGCCGTTATAATGTCTCTATTGACTGACAGGGAAGGTGGTGGGTAGGCGAGTGGATGGATGGATAAATGGGTGGAGGGCGGAAAA
>NC_051407.1:16065905-16066238 GCF_015228065.2 Penaeus monodon
TGTGTGTGTGTGTCCAACCGGCCAAAAAACTCAACTTCCGTCCTCGAGTTCTCCTCAAAACTAACCCCCAGCTCCAGCACCAGCTCCTCCTCCTCCTCCAGAATCACAACCCCACCTGCAGCGACAATACCCCCTCCAACCCCCCGCCCCCAAACCAACCCCCTCCAGCTACCCGTCTCCCCACCCCTCGCCTGGCTTTAATCATCAAACTTCCCTTGCCAGACAGCTTTACGGGATCGCATTGCATCCGAACAGGTTAAGTTGCCTTGCAATATCCAGTTCACTTAATCTACAGCGTCGGTTGAAGTTGGTTCTAGGCTGTGAATGAACTGG
>NC_051407.1:16066731-16066863 GCF_015228065.2 Penaeus monodon
CAATTGCAATTGTTTTAACACAAATACACGTCATGCACCGGCAGCCTTGTGGAAAGTGTGTGTCACGAGGTTCATGGAGGGTCACATCGAAACCTTGTGTATTGGAACAGCAATTTATTTTCAGGCCAATTT
>NC_051407.1:16067595-16067752 GCF_015228065.2 Penaeus monodon
ACCCGGCACAATATCATTCGTTATCATCAAGGCCCACAACACGTACGAAGGCCCTTCAAAAAGAGGACGTAGATAACTAAATCATCCAATCCCTTTCTCCGTCTTTTTTTTTCTTCTTCTTTCTCTCCCCCCTGCTTTTTATTTTCAGTTTCACTTA
>NC_051407.1:16067785-16067941 GCF_015228065.2 Penaeus monodon
AAACACAAACTCACGCCCAACACCCAAGCCAATGCCTTGTCACAAAAAATAAACAAAGCCAGGCAACACACACCCATCGATAACAAAAGCCGATGGGGAAAAGGCGCCGCGATGGTCGCCATGGTAATAAGGTAGCATGAAGGGAAGGAGAGAGGG
>NC_051407.1:16068090-16068254 GCF_015228065.2 Penaeus monodon
GAGGCTTCAGCCCCTACCCCCCTGGTCAAGGCGCACCGCCCCGCCGCAGCCGCAAACAGCCCTTATTTGTCCGTACAATGTCACCCGCACTCGAGGGGGGTTTGGTGGGCGGAGGTCGTGTCGGCAGATAAGGAACTCGGCTCATGACCATGCGGGCCATGCGT
>NC_051407.1:16068378-16068459 GCF_015228065.2 Penaeus monodon
CATGAAACAAACGATGGTCTTTTAAAACCCCTGCGCAATTAGTCCTTGGGCGAGCATGGTAGCCCGGCAACTACACAGACT
>NC_051407.1:16069297-16069410 GCF_015228065.2 Penaeus monodon
TTTGCCTTGCCTCCTCGCCGCCGCTCTTGACCCAAATCCTGGCACAGCAGCCAAGGTCACGCCAACCTGACTCATCACGCTACATGCCGCGAGGGAGAAAGGGCACGGGGGGG
>NC_051407.1:16069849-16069995 GCF_015228065.2 Penaeus monodon
TGCGTATCCTAGTTTGCGTGATGTTAACCCGATATGTTATTTATTAAGTTGTAAGGCTCAACACGAAATCAATATCCGATATAATGTTAGCATGCCGGAAGCTACTCCACTTTACTCCTTCCCCCCCTTTGTCATCCCTCATCCCT
>NC_051407.1:16070416-16070791 GCF_015228065.2 Penaeus monodon
CGACCCACTTTTTAAACGTCGCAAATAGCACCAAATCCCTAAAACAGCCGCCGCCAGAGGGCACCAAAATGCAACATTCAAAATCCCGTTCTCGGACTCTATCGACCTGAAAAGCGTCCGCCATTTATCAGAAATGTTGCTAACACGTGGAATGCTGAGATTTTTTTATCTTTTTTCTGTACTTTTCTTTTCTTTCTTCGACTAGATCTTACATAAAGACGAAAAAACACTGGGAACGTTTCCAGTGAAGTAATCGTTATGTTACTGCCAGGAAGAGGAGGATTAGGAGACGTACAAGGGATAATAAAAGTACGAAAAGGAAGAAGTGGAAGAAGACGCGTAAGAAGGAGGAAGAGGAGGAGGGCAGGGGAGCAA
>NC_051407.1:16070859-16071393 GCF_015228065.2 Penaeus monodon
TACGACGAGGAGAAACTCGTGTAAAAAAGCAAAACCTCCGACACGCTCTTTCAACAGTACTCCACCTCATCCTTCCCGTGGCCTCCACTAACCACCCTCACGCCCTTCCCCCTCCCCCCTCCCCCTGGCCTCTCCGTCCTGCCTCTTCTCGGACGGGCCAGTAAGCCAACAAGTCAACACAGGTCATCAATCAATCACCCGCCGTTGACCTCCGCGATATTCTCTGTCCCTCAAGACGGCCAAGGAAGGGTCAGCCACGGGAGGTGATGACGATGATGGAAACCAAAACGTGGATTCTTTCCTTATCTATTTTATTCGTGCATCTATCAGTATATATTTAAGCATATATCTTACACACTTTATTGTTTTACTATCTATCTATACATTTCAGTCTACTGTAAACTGATGATCTATTACATAACTCAACCCACTAACTTATCAATCTGTCTCCACACAATTCTTTACAAACATATGACTGACCTCAGAATATTTCCTTTAATCAAGGATAAATGGATCGCCAGTCACAGCACGCAT
>NC_051407.1:16071423-16071615 GCF_015228065.2 Penaeus monodon
GCTTGCTTATCCTGGCACGAGGAAATGACACGGCCTGAGTGACCCAACCCGCCATTAACGCCGACATAACATCAATCATAAGAAGTATCTTACGTCATTACGCTATCGTAGAAAGAAAAAATCTACATCTCACACAATTTTTTTTAAAGGTTAAATTACGCCAGTCGTCCTTCATAACAACTACCTAATGAC
>NC_051407.1:16071680-16072286 GCF_015228065.2 Penaeus monodon
GTGACAAAATATAAATGTGAAACTAAAGAACATACCAATAATACTAACATCATTATCAACACTAAAAACAATAACAACGACATGTCTAACAAACCCAACAGAAAAAAGCAGCAATAAAACCCGACACCATGGGCCGCGCAAGCACACATCCCCCCCCTACACACTCCCTCCCCTCTTCCACCCCACCGTGCCCATCCCAACCCTACCTTACATCCCGCCACCCTACCCTACACTATCCCACCCCCTTTCCACTCAACCATTCCCTACCTTACCCTTCCCCTCCCCCCTTGCACCCCACCTTACCCTACCCCCCCCTTCCACCTAACCCTTCCCTACCTAACCCTATCCCTACCCCCTTCCACCCTACCCTATCCTATCGCTCCCCCCTTCCACCCTACCCTATCCTATCCCTCCCCCCTTCCACCCTACCCTACCCTATCCCTCTCCCCTTCCACGCCACCCGCCCCCACTCCGGCGGCGGTGTAATGGCGTCCACAAAGGCCAACTATTTTCATGTCGTGACGGCGGCGACGGGATTTGCATAAGAGGAGTCACGAAGCCGCCTTCCGATGGCGACAAATGACGGCGGATTCCCCCTCGCCCCGT
>NC_051407.1:16072425-16072509 GCF_015228065.2 Penaeus monodon
ATAAAAAAAAAATCAGATGGAATTCCCTAAATTAAAAGAGGAAAGAAATTGCCCTTCTTCCGCAAACGAATCAAAAGATCATAG
>NC_051407.1:16072614-16072768 GCF_015228065.2 Penaeus monodon
TAGGTAGATAGATATAAACAATCAAACAAACACCTAAAAGTCTCCCCTACCCTTCCCCTCCACCTCGAAATCAAAGGTAAACTAATGAGCGGGGGAGGTACCTTTTTTTCGTCGAATTTTACACACGGCTTGCCTAACAGAAATATTAACAAGG
>NC_051407.1:16073720-16073820 GCF_015228065.2 Penaeus monodon
GTTTGTTTGCTTGCCTGTTCGTAATGTCTGTCTACCTATTCTCCGTCTCTTCATTCCGTTACGCCGAAAAGGACGCGCGCGCGTTTCTCAAATTCTCTCT
>NC_051407.1:16074076-16074320 GCF_015228065.2 Penaeus monodon
ATCCCCACTCGACGAAATGCAATCGAGGCCGGCTGTGTTTCCGAGACAATTTCAACATTTTCATTATTACGTTCCTTTCAGCTCCCTCCCCGTTCTCCCCCCCCCACTCCCCCATCTCCCCCCCGCCGCTTCCGGGATCAGTGCCTCTTACTATGAAGCCTCGAGAGTTTATTATGCCTACGCTGTGCGAAACGAGAAGATGGAAAGACGAGAAGCGAGAAAGAAAGAGAAGTAAACACTACCA
>NC_051407.1:16074518-16074733 GCF_015228065.2 Penaeus monodon
AAATAATAAAAACAAATTTAAGTTAAGCAAAACACAATACAGAGTTATTGCAAATATAACGCAAACAAATGCACGCATTTGCCTGAGAAATTTATCCCATCACATTCTCTGGCACTTCGAAGCCCACTTCCTTTGGATCTTTTTTATTCGAAAACTAATTCAATTAAACAAACTTTAATAAAAAAAAAAAGAATGCATTACACAAACTTTAATGC
>NC_051407.1:16074805-16075213 GCF_015228065.2 Penaeus monodon
GAGATAATTCAACCACTGAAATATCAAATATTTCACCGGTTTAACAAAGCAAAAATCACTCCGGTATTTCATTTAAACTCCATAAACTATATTTGCTTCGGGTAAATTCATCACAGCGAATACAGACTTTTTTTCTTATGTTTCCAAAAAACAACTTCCCAGAACTCTTTCCCGGAGACTTTCGGAAGTCCTTTCCTAAAGAGAGCAGGGACGGGGGTAAGGGACGGGGATAGGGGAGGGGGTAGGGGATGGGGGTAGCCATGGGGTAAGGGACGGGGGTAAAGGAGGCGTAATGGACGGGGTAGTGGAGGGGTAAGGGACGGGGGTAGGGGAGAGAGGGGGAAGAGGGGGTTGAGAGAAGGAGGGGGAAGGAAAGCACGGTCGAAATTAGTACTTTGCCTTTAGTCT
>NC_051407.1:16075399-16075694 GCF_015228065.2 Penaeus monodon
GTTCCCCTTCTCCTCCTCCCTCTGATTCTCCCCTAAAGCGCCGGGGACAATTCTCTCTTGCACGGAGCTTTCCACTCTTCTTTTTATCACATTTGCATCGTATTCACCCCTTCCCCCTTTACTTCAGGCACCACTCTTCCTTTCCTTTATACACATCATCCTCCGCTTTTTCCCCTTTCTCTTCTTTTCTCATCGTGCTTGTTGACGCAACCCCTTCTTCACTCTCATGAGCAAAATCATTCCGATTTAGTTTTTCATTTTCTCTTCCTGCTTCTAACTCGCATAGATATCGTGG
>NC_051407.1:16075735-16076067 GCF_015228065.2 Penaeus monodon
CTCATAAACGGTGTTCATGTTCTCCTCTTCGTTACTCATAGAGAGAGACGAAGACAAAGCCAGAGCTAAAGATTAACCAAGCAGAGAAGAGGTAATGGTCAGCCACCTGGTCCTTCCTCCCGTCGCGGCGGATGCAATGCCTCATAAACCAAGAACTTCGTCAGACCGACAGCACATCTACCTTCAGTGTGTGTGTGTTGGTCTGTCTTTTCTCCTTATCTGCGTCTCTGTTCGTTCTGTTTACTTAACTTCTTTGGACACTCTTTGCCTACCTGTTTGTGTTTTGATACTCCCTTTCTCTTTCTATACCTAACAACTGTCTGCGCTTACTT
>NC_051407.1:16076107-16076288 GCF_015228065.2 Penaeus monodon
CTTGCTCCCTCCCTTAGACACACAACCGAGTTTTATTTTTCCTTACCTACTTTACACCCCTTTTTCCTGTTCCCTTGCAACTGAGTGCCCTCTCGTTGCGAATATCTAAGGACGAAAAGGAAGAAAGAACATTTTCGTGCATTTTCTTTTCAGAAACATTTGACTCCCTTCTTCATATTCC
>NC_051407.1:16076374-16076815 GCF_015228065.2 Penaeus monodon
TTCTGTGTCTGTCTCCTCTCTCCCCCCTCCTCCCTTCCCCCCCTTTTTTCTCCCCGCACCCTCCTTTCACTTCTTGAACTTTCCCCGTCTCTCTGTATCTGCTCCCCTTTGCCCAAGGCTGAACTACCCTCTTCCCGGAAAGGAGAAAATTAAATGCACAATGCCAGGAGTGTTTAATGGGCACGCGGCGCAAGGAGAGGCTAAGCGAGCGGAAGAGGGCGAGTGGGAGAAACAAAATGAGAATGAGGGGAAGGAAAATAGAGAGGATGAAGAGGAGGGAAACAGAGGGGGGGGGGGCGGAGAAAGCGAGTCCTATCCTCCTACAAGAATATAAGGGAGAATAGGACATTACTCTTGGTCCTTTGCAAATAAGTGAAAATATAAGTACTATAAACAAATTAAAGCTCTAAGTGTTTGCACATATACCCTTTACATCATATA
>NC_051407.1:16076965-16077174 GCF_015228065.2 Penaeus monodon
CCAACCTACATTTTTTCCCCTCATTTTTTTTCCAGTCCTTCTTATCCTTGCCAAGCCCCACTCAATAAACTTCATTAAACTGCGGCTCTCCTTTCATGTGCGTTGATAAGGCGGTATCAACCTCGGCCCGGCCTCCCTCTCTCGGCTCTACGCCGCCCGGGCTTACTTAAATAAAGCTCTTCAAAGTTTAAAAGAAAAATCAAGGCAGA
>NC_051407.1:16077332-16077409 GCF_015228065.2 Penaeus monodon
AAGAGGAACAACAAAGACGGGAGATACAACCACTTTTTAATTTTACGGAAAAAAGGCAAAAGGAAAGCAAAACAGAA
>NC_051407.1:16077545-16078002 GCF_015228065.2 Penaeus monodon
GCTCCTGCAAGCCGTATAATCCCCTTAAACCCCTCGCTAATACGTAACGCTAAGTAAAATCTGCCATAATTTCCCAACCATAAATACTCGCGCGCCATTCTCTAAACCGGATAACCGACAAGCCTTTCATCCGATCTCATCCAACACCGAACTCCCCTCAAAAAGAATGACCTCACATTCTCTTTTAATCCGAAACCTCGCGGCGCGATGTCACTCGCCTATTCCTTCACCAGATCATACTCTGGGACATCCCTTTTCATTAACCGGATCTTAGCCTCATGCCCATTCATCGGGTCTCGCCGCTCTTCAATCTTTAAACCGGCTCTGGATTACACCCCTTTAACCGGATTCTCCTTCCCCTCAGGCCCCTTTAACCGGCCGTAATCCACCATCATCTCCATCAACCGATGCCTTATATTTCTCTTTCGCCTTTATGCATCCCGCTTTTCTCCGCGTC
>NC_051407.1:16078172-16078273 GCF_015228065.2 Penaeus monodon
GCCCCCCCCCTTTCGCTCGCTTTCCCACTATCTATGCTTCCCTTTTATGTATCTATCCACGTATTGCCTTTTTCATAATTTTCTCCCCCCACCCACACCCC
>NC_051407.1:16078532-16078770 GCF_015228065.2 Penaeus monodon
GCAACATCTGTCATGTCGCTGTAGAGATGGGAGAGGTAAGCTTCCCCGTCAACGTCTTTGTTTATTACTCTCCCCCCCCCCTCGTCCTATTTCCCATTAGTTAGTCAGTGCCTGGTACTATTCCACAGGCATCTGTCTGTGTCTTTCCTTCACCACTTTTTTCTTCTTCTTCCCCGTGTCTTCCATCTTTATATCTGCCCTCCTCTGTCTCGTTCCTGTTCCCCACTTCCGGTTCATC
>NC_051407.1:16079020-16079238 GCF_015228065.2 Penaeus monodon
CCGCGCAATTCCACCCGCAGCCCGCGCCCTCCGAGCCCGCTGGTGGAAAGCGACGAGGGCGCGGGTCAATATTTGCCTGGCTGACCCTCCTGCTTCGCCTCCTTCGCCTCCTTCCTTTCCCTTCCAGACCGTCCCTACGACCCCCCCCCCTTTTTTTTCTTTCCCTTCTGTCCTTACGACACCCTTTTTCCTTCACTTTCCTTTTTTTCCTTCCAAGT
>NC_051407.1:16079516-16079787 GCF_015228065.2 Penaeus monodon
TACCTCACCTACAAACCCATCAAACAATTCCCCAACCTTTCCTTCCTCCCCGTCAACCTCTCCACCCACCCCTCCCCTTCCTCACGCAATCAGCACGAGCACTCTCGCCTGGCCTCCCCTCTTCGTTGCCCGAGGCTCAGCACTGCCTCGGTCCCGCCTGCACGCGCGTGTAGGAGGCAGCAGCAGTAGGGCTTTATAGAACCCTCGCTTGCCTCGCTGGTGCAGTCAAGGGGTGAAGGGGAGGGGCGTTTGTCGCTTGGTTAAAAGTGAG
>NC_051407.1:16080916-16081040 GCF_015228065.2 Penaeus monodon
TCTCTCTGCCGGGAAGCCTTTACAGAATGGAAACTGGGAGGAGAAAGCGTTTTAGAAAGAGAAGAGAGAGAGAAAAAAATCAACAAGGCCTCCACGTGATCAAACATAGCAGAAATATATATAT
>NC_051407.1:16081189-16081502 GCF_015228065.2 Penaeus monodon
GGCTGTACTTCCTCCTGCAATCCCATCTGATATCATGTTATGCAAATGATGAAAAGTGTAGATACTGGGGGGGGGGGGGGTAAAAGAAAATAAAAACCGTAAAACAATAAAGAACAATCGGAAATAAAGCATAGGACAGAATAAATATAAGAGCAGACGAGGGGAAGAGAATGAAGAGAAAAGAAAATGAATTCCATACAGTGTTCCCTAAAATATCTGAAACTCTTTTTTATCAAAAAAGGAATCCCTTTAAGCCTGTAGTAATTTTCCGGGGAACGAAAGTTTCAAATGGTCGACTCTTTAAAAGAAAGAA
>NC_051407.1:16082092-16082198 GCF_015228065.2 Penaeus monodon
CCATAAAGAGCGAGCAAGTGACGTAATCTCCATTTTTAAATTCACTTCTGTATCACTAGAACATCAATAACTGACTAAGAAATAAATAAAACTGTACATTTCATAC
>NC_051407.1:16082785-16083080 GCF_015228065.2 Penaeus monodon
CTTGAAACCACAAATTTCGAAACAGATTAAATATCCGCATTTAATCTGCCGCCTACTTGACAGGAATGACATAACAATCATACTTTTTACCTGATTCTTTTTATATCTGTTATTCTAGAAATGCCACACAAAAAGCGGATTCTCTCGTGAAAACCCTTCACCTCGAATTCCTGCGAAGACACCTTTCATTTATGGGTGGGAGGGGGGGGGGGTGATACAACACAAAGGCAGATGAACTCAACTTTTAAGGAAAAATAGCGCGAAAACGATGATAAAGAGGGAAGGGACACGAGAA
>NC_051407.1:16083198-16083483 GCF_015228065.2 Penaeus monodon
AGCCAAGAATCCCCTCAACCCCTTTCGCCTCCGGAAAAAGCGCTCTTATGCGACTCCTCTATTCGTCCGTCCTCGTCTCTCTTCGTCCCTCCTACCCTCCTCTCCTTGCCTCCTCCCCCTCTCCCCTTTCCTCGCCTCTTTTCTGTCCTCCTCTCTTCTCATCTTTTCCCCTCTCTTCGAATCGCCACCTCTTCTTTCCTCTCCTTGCCCCTTGTCTCTTCTCCTCTCTCTTCGCCTCATCCCCCTCTTCGTCTCTGTTCTGCCCACCTTTCTCCTTTTCTCCCC
>NC_051407.1:16083516-16083766 GCF_015228065.2 Penaeus monodon
TCCCTCTCGTCACCTCGTCTCCCTTCCTGTCCTCTCTGCCTTTCTCTTATACTCATCCACTTTCTCTCCCTTCGTCTTTTATCCTCTCTTCCCCCCTCTCTTCGCCTAACACCCTCTACTCCTCTCCTCTTTTCTCTCTTTTCCCCTCTCTTCGCCTCGCACCCCGGGTTCATCCAATAAGCCACAAGCAGCGTCCGCGGGACGCCAACAATGCGCGCTGGAGGACGGAGAGTCTGCACTCTGACGATTG
>NC_051407.1:16083831-16083978 GCF_015228065.2 Penaeus monodon
CCTAGCGCCCCCTTCCCCTCCTCAACCCCATCCTACCCTTTCTCCCTCTATTAACCCTACATTTTTCTCCCCTTCATCCACCCCCTTCCCTACTCTCCCATTCCTTCCTTGGCGCTTTCTCCATCCTCCCATCCCCCTCCCAAATCC
>NC_051407.1:16084053-16084168 GCF_015228065.2 Penaeus monodon
CTTACCACTACTTCCCACATCTCTCCCTCCGGTTCAATGACGATTACACGCGCATCGGCAAACTTCAGCTGATTTCGCTGTAAAAAGCTCCAGTGACTGTGTGGCGAAGAGGAGA
>NC_051407.1:16084185-16084351 GCF_015228065.2 Penaeus monodon
AAAGGAATGTGTTATTTCATCAGTGGTGGTGGTGGTGGATGAAGATGAAAAAGAAGTCAACAACACTATCAATCACTATATGACACTTTTTTCGAACGGAAAAGATAAGACCGAAATAATAATGAAAATAACATAAATGATATATATATGCTAAAGGCCCCTAAGG
>NC_051407.1:16084463-16084616 GCF_015228065.2 Penaeus monodon
AACAAACATGAAAACAGAATGAGAAAAGGCATGTACTTCATCACATCACCTTTGCCCGTTGCGTGTACCCACCGTATTAGCCTGTAATGAAGACCCATTTGACGGAGGATTCTTCTACTGTCACACAAACCTCCCCAGGGAACATGCCACGGG
>NC_051407.1:16084730-16084869 GCF_015228065.2 Penaeus monodon
CGAGAGCGCAGTTCTTTTGACGTCATATCGGCGATCAACAGCGCTGGTCCACGTCCAAACAACCCACATAATTATGATAGCGACCTAAAAGCGAAAAAAAGAAACGAAAAAATGGCATATCGAACTGTTTAACTGGGAC
>NC_051407.1:16085142-16085273 GCF_015228065.2 Penaeus monodon
AAGGAGGAAAGTCGCACGAGGTTGAGTGAGTCTTCCCAAAGCCGTACTTTCTTGCCCTTGTGGCTTCCTCTCCGTAAGTCATCAGGGCTGGGCACGCGAGGCCGATCCCGCTCCGCCCGCCTGTCATCCCT
>NC_051407.1:16085313-16085589 GCF_015228065.2 Penaeus monodon
CCCTTGACCACCGATAGGGATGGGGGGAGGGGGTCTCGTCATCGGGCGATCGGGCGCTAGACAACTTTTCCGTAAAAAAGGTCCGTGTTGGAATCCTTTTCCTCGAACGCGTGTCACGGGACGCCACAAGGACCCGCGTGTTGGCATAATAAAGGCGCAGCGAGAGACAACAGGTGGGCAGGTGAGCGCGGCAGCAGGGGGAGGTCAGTGCCAAGTTTACACGGGACTTGCACGAGTCAACACGAGTGGCCCCGGCTTAAGGAGGGGAAGGATATG
>NC_051407.1:16085801-16085888 GCF_015228065.2 Penaeus monodon
ACCACGGCAGTCACGCAGCCGGACCCACGACCTAGCCACTGCACGGCATTCCCTTTTACAACATCTACAGCAGTTACTAAATCCCGG
>NC_051407.1:16086324-16086712 GCF_015228065.2 Penaeus monodon
CCCCGATTCGCAGAGACAAAGATGGAGTGCTCGCCTTAACGAACTGGACGTCTGCCAGCATATCCGCCCGAGATCCGTCGTCGACCTCTTTCCCTCGCAGATCGACACGGAAGATTTTTTTCCCTTGCTCCCTTTCCCCCTTCTTTTGGTCTCTTCTTTCTCCCCTTGTTTTGCTCCCTTCCCCCCCCCCCTTTCTACCCCTTTTACCCTTTTTTTGTTCTTCCCCCTTTTTTCTCCCTTCTCCCCTTTACGTCCTTTTTTCCTCCTTTTTAACCCCTTTCCCTCCCTTCTTTGCTCCCTTTCCATCTTTTCTCCCTCCGTTTTTGGAGAAGAGAGGGGGGTCGAGCTAAGTGCATTGTAAATGTAAATATAATAAGAAAATGTATGC
>NC_051407.1:16087037-16087227 GCF_015228065.2 Penaeus monodon
TAAATACTAAATAACAAATACAAACAAACAAACCAAACGGAAACCGACATAAGGCAGAGAATAAAGAGGCGACAAAGTGGGACTTTCGGCTCCTTCGCGTGCTGAACAGGTCGAGTGTGGTTTACAGAAGGGATCACTATGTCGTGCCTCCCCCCCCCACCTTCTTAACGTAGGCAAGCCCTACAAACAA
>NC_051407.1:16087529-16087693 GCF_015228065.2 Penaeus monodon
AGCCTCATTTTTCTTTTTTCTTTCATCCTCTTCGTATCTTTTTTTTCGTCTGCCTGTTTGTCACTCAAAGAACATGTTCACAGTATACAGTACCTCAGTCTCTCTTTAATAACATTAAATAATTATCTAAGTTGCGCGCAAAAACCCTGCATGTAGTTGCGTGT
>NC_051407.1:16087872-16088093 GCF_015228065.2 Penaeus monodon
TCCACACACACGTAAAGTGACCCAAAGAAGTCTTTCTCCTTCCATTAACTTCACCCTCTTTATATTCCATTTCATCCCTCCTCGCTTTGACCTCTACCCCCGTCGCCGCCTCCCCCCCCCCCGACCCTAACCCCTAAAACCCCCAAGCCCTGCCTTCTTCCAGGCACAGTCGCCGGAAATAATGCACTTAGCCAACCACGCCGCTCCTTGGGCTATTCACG
>NC_051407.1:16088349-16088507 GCF_015228065.2 Penaeus monodon
CATTAGGCCGAAGTGCACGAGTAGAAGGGAGAAGGTACAACGACCAGGAGAATTATAAGAAAAAAGAAGGGAATAAATAAAAAAGTCGGATTCGGCGGCCGCTCTCCGGGCAACGGCTAATGGCTCAACTCGAACCTGTCCCGATTTTTGTCCATTGC
>NC_051407.1:16089135-16089249 GCF_015228065.2 Penaeus monodon
TCCGGCCCAAGGGAGTCGCGACGACTGTCCAC
Organism: Penaeus monodon; assembly: GCF_015228065.2. Taxonomy (NCBI): domain Eukaryota; kingdom Metazoa; phylum Arthropoda; class Malacostraca; order Decapoda; family Penaeidae; genus Penaeus; species Penaeus monodon. The sequence goes on from NC_051407.1 coordinate 16,089,168, forward strand.
ACACTGACTGCACTCAGGAAAACTTACCTGTAACAGGAGAAAAAGAAAAACAATTATTATATCTATATTCCAGGATAATTAA
>NC_051407.1:16089631-16089819 GCF_015228065.2 Penaeus monodon
TCTGGGCACTATTCACTATTCCAGCTAATAGCTTTCTGAGATTAAATAAATATTTTCCTTCCTATTTTTTTTTAATCAACATAACCGGTTTCATTATTCGGAAAGCTCAAACGAATGAGCAATTAAAACACGGCACACTGGCTGTTATCATTAGCCAAAGAACATTACTTCTCATTCTCCCTGTATGC
>NC_051407.1:16090197-16090295 GCF_015228065.2 Penaeus monodon
TAATCGTTTTTAATCAAGACCACAGTGGGTGTAATCATACGTACTATACATTACCTAGAACTACGTATCGGCAATTCCATGTTATTTTGCGACATTTG
>NC_051407.1:16090345-16090428 GCF_015228065.2 Penaeus monodon
GACACGGATAGAAAAAAAACAGACGAGCGAATGCGTGCACACAGTATAACAGACAGAGACAATAACATGCATATTAATCATTC
>NC_051407.1:16090568-16090716 GCF_015228065.2 Penaeus monodon
GTGGGTATGTCGGCTTTAACCAATCGTACTTGTGCAGATTAAAAACTTCAAACTAACGCATAACACCCTTTCTATAATTAGGAATCGTGCCGGCATTAAACCACGATGTTAAATAAGCGATGAATACTTTTACACACACAAAAAAAAA
>NC_051407.1:16090816-16090980 GCF_015228065.2 Penaeus monodon
AACCAACTAAGTAACCAAACAGCAAAAGGCAATTAATCACACATTAAAATAAACACATTTGCCAGACACACACAAATATTCCAAGTTCTCCAACACGGCACAAAAAAAAATATATATCAATAAATTACAGGAGACACTGACAGGTACTGGAGATAAATGAGCAG
>NC_051407.1:16091026-16091118 GCF_015228065.2 Penaeus monodon
GACCTCAAGACAGTAACATTCGTACCCTGCTTCCATTCCGCTTATCGTCTCTCTGCTTTACAAACGCAGCAACAGTAATACATAAAGAAGGT
>NC_051407.1:16091293-16091399 GCF_015228065.2 Penaeus monodon
TTGCCCATTCTCAAAACGTATGCACACACACCGGAAGGAAGATTATCTTTCTTTGTCATTTCTTTCCCCTTTTCCTTTTATTTTCTTCACCTGCCCCCCCCCCCCC
>NC_051407.1:16091521-16091609 GCF_015228065.2 Penaeus monodon
ATTTCCCCACTTCTTCATTCTTATCTACCGCGCTGTCACTTCAGAAGAACAAAAAGATTTCCAACACGACGATTCAAGTTAGATTCTT
>NC_051407.1:16092130-16092262 GCF_015228065.2 Penaeus monodon
CACTATGGACCATGGAGAAGCAGCAAGAAAATAACAGGATAAGAGTAATGGTGAGGAGAAAAAAAGGAAGAGAGACGGAGTGGGAAAACAATCAGTGGAACAGAACACGAAATAACAAGAGAAACCACTGTC
>NC_051407.1:16092615-16092760 GCF_015228065.2 Penaeus monodon
GCAGAAGCAACAAAAGTTTCGGACACACGCTCCTTGTTGTGCCTGGTGGAACTGACGCTGGTTATGAACGCCATTGTCCCCACGCAACAAAAGGTAAGCTTCAATGCTATTCGGGAAACGTTTGCGTCACGATACTCTTGCCTTG
>NC_051407.1:16092998-16093119 GCF_015228065.2 Penaeus monodon
GTCCACCCTCACCCCCGGATCGAGTATCACAGTCGGGCAACAGCAGCACGTATCAGAGAGCATGAACCCGAACTCGAACCCGACCCTAATTACGATGTAGGAATTACAGACTAGAATATTC
>NC_051407.1:16093988-16094290 GCF_015228065.2 Penaeus monodon
TGAAATTCAACGAAAATAAACATAACCAGCGGGGTTGCAAAAATACCGCACACTATGCACTGCAAAAGACAAGTAATTATACATTAAAAAAATATGCCTAAAACAAAAGCTCGCGGAAGAAAAAACATCACCACCATTACCAACAACGAAAACCTCAACTCACGACAACTATAAAAGAATGCTATCAACTCGATATCAACTCACGCTAACCGTCAACTTACACTTGGCTGCTCATTTACCTCTTTTCTCGCTGGAGTCGACGCCGGCACTCACTTCTTGAGAATCGATGCAGCCTTACATAT
>NC_051407.1:16094426-16094576 GCF_015228065.2 Penaeus monodon
TTCAAGAGTAAGCTTAATTTCCGGGAATCGACACATTCCAAATGTATTTATCTTTTTCTCTCTCTCGCTTCGCTTCTGGATGCATTTTCTCATTCTTTTTCTCTTTACCTGTGTGTCTGCCTATCTCTCACTCACTCGCTACATCTCTCT
>NC_051407.1:16094633-16094723 GCF_015228065.2 Penaeus monodon
AATTTCTGGGCGTCGCTTCTTTTTCAGTCTTCTCACGCCTATCCCTGCGTCCCAAAACCATCCCCGCCCATCCCATCACCACCCCATTAC
>NC_051407.1:16094973-16095219 GCF_015228065.2 Penaeus monodon
CCAGGCAGTCTCCGCCCCCAACCAAGTCGTCCATCCGCCCGCCCCGCCCATGTACACACGTATCCTCGCGCCTGTAATGGGTGTAGCGCATACATTTACATCCATGCATAGACGGAGCCGGCGACCCGACACGAGCCTAGAAGGGCCCGCTAAAGCTTTTTTCTATTCATCTACGACTTTTTTTTCTCTCTAATATCATTATTTCTTTTACTGTCTCTTTAACCAACTTACGTACCTTTCTTGTGC
>NC_051407.1:16095294-16095519 GCF_015228065.2 Penaeus monodon
TTTTTTTATCAGTCTCTATATCAAAATTATATAACTTACGCGTACCCAATGAGGGTGTTTCTTTATCACACTCTCTATCCAACTTATATAACAATCTTTCCCTATTGAGAGATTTCCAAGTCTTTGTTCATTCTAGACAGGTATCTATCTACCTGTCAACCTACCATCTCATATATATGTTTACATATTCAACCTGCACCTCATCCCCCTATAAAACCAAACGTG
>NC_051407.1:16095648-16095900 GCF_015228065.2 Penaeus monodon
CCTCGAAGACTCTTCACCGACCGACTCAACCAAAGAAACCAAACGCAGCCACGAAGCGAACGGAACGGTACACATATCACGGCCGCTTCACTGACAAACAATCCCCGACTCAGTCCCTTGGAAATTCATGTTTATTCTCTTGCTACTCACTTACCAAACTCTGGGAAATACCTACATATCGGAAGCGTCTAACTACCAATCTGTACCTGTGTCTAGGTGAGATCGCTAAACTTATCAATCACGATTAATCAA
>NC_051407.1:16096345-16096582 GCF_015228065.2 Penaeus monodon
AAGAGTCAATTTGCGGCGCGTCTTAATTATAGCCTGGCTTCCCGACTGGCTTGCGGCCTTCAGCTGAAACGAAGGCGACGCACCTGCTCAAAGCCATAATGAAAGGTGAATATCTAAAACATATCAAAGATATTCACAGAGAGATGTTTAAGAAAATACAGAACGGTTTAAGAATATATACAATATTTTTTGTTGGTTTCAGAATTACAAGCAGTCTAATAAATCAATGAATAAACC
>NC_051407.1:16097695-16097899 GCF_015228065.2 Penaeus monodon
CCAAAACTTGATATTCATACAACCAAAAACAAAACAAAAGACCAGCGCTCCAATAACTGCAATTACCGCAATCCTAATCAGTATGTATTATGCATCGGCCTCCACATGTTTTCGTTGCCATTAACATAATAATAACCTTCAATTACCAATTATCCGACTTGTCTGATGATTCGCCCACATGAATACTTTGGCTAAAACAGTAAC
>NC_051407.1:16098144-16098384 GCF_015228065.2 Penaeus monodon
AGAATAATCTCAAATAAGCGATAACATAAAAATGGCCCAGCGACCGAGAAAAACGTAGAAAAAAAACAAAAAAACGTTTTCTCCATCCAAGAACGTTCTCCATACATCCATAGAGCCAGCTGGACCCGGTAAACATATTCATGAGAAGCACCACATTACGCCGTCCAGGCCTAGCTGCCACTTTTTAAAAACATCTTAATGAACCTCTTGTCACTTCTAACGAGTGCTCGCGCCGACAGG
>NC_051407.1:16098408-16098513 GCF_015228065.2 Penaeus monodon
TGGCCTGAAAGGCATACGAGATAACAGGGAGCATGGACAGTTTCCGGGAGTCAATTGCCGTTAACTTTCATTTATCACTGTCATTATACCATAAGCATATTATGT
>NC_051407.1:16098655-16098858 GCF_015228065.2 Penaeus monodon
AAATATCGGTTGTGAAAAAAGCCCCCACACAATGAGAGAGGCCGTTCTGCCGGACTGGCGCGGCCCAAACGCCCCTTCACAAGAGAACGCTTTCCGGCACAATTACCAGCATCACAAAGCACTCTCGCGCGAAATCCTTTCCTAATTAAGGCGCCGAGTGGCATCCACAGCAAGTGCTCACCAAGGTAGAAAAACACATTCAT
>NC_051407.1:16099028-16099109 GCF_015228065.2 Penaeus monodon
GTCGGTAAACCCACTCATTTTCTTTTCCTCTATTCCCATCTCCCCTTTTAATTCCCTGAAAAAAAAATCTAGACCAGATTT
>NC_051407.1:16099488-16099653 GCF_015228065.2 Penaeus monodon
AACCAACCCATAAAACACACCGGGAAATGGGCAGGTGGATCACGCCCGCGCCAGCTGTCACAGGGCAAAAACCGGCACGGCGAAGGTCGCACTCGGACACGTGCCGTACCCTTCGACTCGCTCTGCCTCTCTTGGCTTGTCACTTGTCTGTCGGTTGCGGTCTCC
>NC_051407.1:16099685-16099758 GCF_015228065.2 Penaeus monodon
CTCTTCCTCCTTTTGACTCTCATTGCCTTTCGCTTATTTTCTTTTCTGTCTGCCTATCTAGTCCTTCCTTATC
>NC_051407.1:16099995-16100169 GCF_015228065.2 Penaeus monodon
CACCCCCCCCAAAAAAGACCTCCACCAAGAAGCTAATCCTAAGACGTTGCCATCGACGCCCAAGTTCGCAGAGAAAATACCAGAGGTTACGTAAATACCGAGGTGGCTTCCCGTGCCTCTATAAAGTCATTTCGCTCGGTCAACTCTCCGCATGGACGATTCCTGTCGACTTCC
>NC_051407.1:16100400-16100696 GCF_015228065.2 Penaeus monodon
CCGCGCACATAATCACTAAATCAAAGTTGTCCCCGAGAATGAGAGAGAAAAGGAGAAAATCAAGAAGGCAGTCTCAATAATTAATTATACATTTAAAAGTCATCTCCTACGTGTACCGCCTCCGGCAAAACAAACCACTCTAGTCCTGTGACACACAACAAGCCACTCACTAAGCCGGTGCCAAGTCATGTAATTAAGATACCCCCCCCCCCCACCATCCTCCCACACCTAAAGCTCCCTCTCGTAAACACCCTTCCCTACCCTCCCCCTATCGCCACCTTAACTTCTCTCCCCTC
>NC_051407.1:16100833-16100897 GCF_015228065.2 Penaeus monodon
CCTGTCCCTATCGTTCTTTCTACCGACCTCCTGCCCACCCCCTAACCTCCTCTTACCCCCACAA
>NC_051407.1:16100934-16101141 GCF_015228065.2 Penaeus monodon
ATAACCCTCCCCCTTGTACACTAAGTCATCCCTCCCTCCTATCCCCTAATCAGGGCCCCCTTGCACTCCCAGACCCGCAAACACTGCCCAGCTGATTCAATATTCCGCGCCATCAGCTGTACACTGAACAGCTGATTATGGCCAGTAAATAACGCCCAAACTCCATTAGTGACGGGGAATCTGGAGGGAGGGAGGGTGTGAGAAGAT
>NC_051407.1:16101276-16101578 GCF_015228065.2 Penaeus monodon
TTTTGAGGGGGACGTGCGAGGAGAGGAAAAGAGGAGGGGGAAGAAAGGGAATAAATGAGTTTGGAGAAACAGGTGGGAAAAGGTGGAGGCAAGTTGAGAGTGCGAAGGTATGGGGAAGGGAGGAGAGAAGAGATCTCAATTCTCCCCTTTCCTCTTCCCTCCCTCTTCGCCAACTAGACACGCCCGGCGCCACTGCAGATAATAAAGGATAGGGTGGAGAAGGGAAGGGAGAGGCCCATTACCTATTTCAAGGCTAACTAGACTTTTTTCAGTCTTCTCCTCGCTAAACAAACAACGTTCTT
>NC_051407.1:16101609-16101758 GCF_015228065.2 Penaeus monodon
CAAACAATAAGCAAAATCACACCATCATCAAAAACAAACCAAGAATAGGTCCCGTAATTAGAACATAATTATACAAAACGAAAAGCAATTACGCGTTTTACACTCCACTTCACACTAAAATCCAACCCAAGGCCAGAAGGCCCATGTGG
>NC_051407.1:16101796-16101882 GCF_015228065.2 Penaeus monodon
CTTTGCCAAATTTCTATCTTTCATTCTTTTCTCCTTTCTTTCATTATTTCTCCCTTCTTTTCTTCCTTCTGTCCTTCCTTAAGTAT
>NC_051407.1:16101949-16102892 GCF_015228065.2 Penaeus monodon
TTTCCTATATACTTCTACATCTATCTGTACGTCAGATTACGTGGGAGGATTATCCTCGCCGTCATGGATAATTACTGACGCGGGCATTGAAATCACCATATTATGGCTTACGGCAAGTTTATCTTTGTCAAATCGATATTTTCAGACTTTCAGGAAGATAACGTTATCCATCCGAAGTACTTGTGCATTCATGTCTCCAAAATAAAATGAGGCAGGCTTGTGCAACAAAGCAATTTTCAACCTCTAATTGCAAACGTTTTACTACCGACACCTCGCGAGTCTTAGGTTCTAATAAAGCGCAAAAATACAACAAAAAAAGATGGACAATATCAGGAAGACATGATTAATGGAAAGAGGAAGGAAGGAAGAGGAGAGGGGGTAGAGCGAGGGGGGGGGAGGTGACCCGGAAGGCAAAGCCACGTCTCTAATGAGCTGGAAGAGCTACTCAAGGTAAGACCACGCCGACAAACACTCCAAGAGCCCTCCCGTTTTCCAGCAGGTCCACTTTTCTACCTTCGTTTCTTCTTCCTTTTTTTTTTTTTACATCGTCTTCTTCTCCTCTTCCTTTTCTTCTTTCTCCTTTTTTCTCCTTTTCTCCTTTCTCCGCTTCCTCTTCTCCTTTTCTCCTTTCTCCTCTTCCTCTTCTCATCTTTTTCTCCTTTCTCATCCTCCTTCCATCTTGCCTTTTTCCTTCCACATCCCCAGACCCCTTCCTCCTACCTTCCATCTCTCTTTTCCTCTCCCTTCTACCACGTTCTCTCCCTCTCCCTGGTCCCGCCCCCTAAGCCTCGCCCACTCGAAACATCCTAGACAAACATAATAACAGCATTACTCAACACAGCTCTCGCGCGTGGCACCTTATTACACCCGACTTCCTCGCTAAGCGGACAGGTACGATTACCTTCTCGTACATACACACGCACACGCATACGCTGTCGTCCTT
>NC_051407.1:16103163-16103371 GCF_015228065.2 Penaeus monodon
CAATTAGAATATTACGAATAACGGAATGATGAAATAACCCAAGAAATACTTCCCTCAATAAAGATCGTTGTATTCCATTACAAGCAGAATACAATATCCAGATATCTAAACAAATATGAAATACTGCACACGAAATATATATGTATAGGATAAAATATGTAAATATACACTCTAAAAGATAATAATAATACATCATTAAACCTCAAAA
>NC_051407.1:16103618-16103758 GCF_015228065.2 Penaeus monodon
AGACAAAATACGCCGCATGATAAAAACAAACCTTAAAAATATTCAACGCAAAAATACAACAGATTTGAATGAAATACGAAGAAATGAAATCGGAAACGTCGTGATGCGGAAGGAGCGACTGTCATGCGATTCTCATGAGC
>NC_051407.1:16103780-16103925 GCF_015228065.2 Penaeus monodon
TTATAAGCTGTCACCTGTCACTGTTTCCCTTTTTTATTTCTCCGTTTCTTATCACCCTCATTCTCCTACTTTCTCCTATCTTCGCCATTATCATCATCGTTATCAACAATTATTTTCTTTCCTTCCTTCCATCATTCGTCCCATT
>NC_051407.1:16103983-16104130 GCF_015228065.2 Penaeus monodon
AGCGCATGACGCCCCCCCCCCATCGAGTGAGTGTGAGTCAGGCACGTCAGGCAGACCTCCAACCATGCATGACGACGTCGTTGCAACGAACGCACCTGAAACTTGCAACAAGGACCGAGGACCACGTGTCTTCCTTGATGTCCTCGC
>NC_051407.1:16104243-16104495 GCF_015228065.2 Penaeus monodon
CGGATGGTGGGGGGGGGGGGAAGCGTTGTTGTTGTTACCCCTAAAGGCCCTTCCTTGGAGCCAAGTCGGGGAGAGTGTATAACTAGGCCAAATATGGAGAGTAATTATAATATGTTAAGAAAAAAAAAAGTGGAAGAGATGACTCAGTTCTTTTTTGACGGGGGGGGAGGGGGGTGATGGCAGAGGAAGGGGGTGTTACTCATACAGTAGAATATTCTTTCACATTTTATGTTGTCGCTATGGGTTGATAGG
>NC_051407.1:16104812-16104905 GCF_015228065.2 Penaeus monodon
TAACAGGACAAATCCAAGGCCCGACTGGAAACCACTCGGCCCCGCGAATGATGGAGCGATTAAGCACCAGCCCCCCCCACCCCCCGGCTAAAG
>NC_051407.1:16105045-16105163 GCF_015228065.2 Penaeus monodon
CACCAACACCACCCCCAGCGACACGCACAGACACCCCAGGAGCCGCACTGGGTCAAGAACGGACGGTGCGTCATCGGAGGGGACGACCGCAAGGACCGCCGCCGCCGCCACCTGTCAT
>NC_051407.1:16105201-16105436 GCF_015228065.2 Penaeus monodon
GGGAGGGGGGGGTGTCAAGTCGTCCGTGGTGAAGATGAAAAACAATTTTTTTATTATTATTCCTTTTTATTCTCTTTTCAGCAAATCCCTTTTGATTCCCCAGTGGTCAATCGATAAAGAGGAAGGGGTGGGAGGGTGCCCTTCGATCGGGCTTTTTCTTCTAAAAAGGCTCGAATTTCATACTCAGCAGAAATAGATGAGGAAGAAAATTAAATAAACAAAGAAGAGGAAAGTA
>NC_051407.1:16105575-16105858 GCF_015228065.2 Penaeus monodon
GGGGGGGGGGGGAAGGAGGTAGTAGCGAGGAGAAATGAGGTAAAGTGAAAGAGAGAGAAAGAGGAAAGAAAGACGTAGGATGGCAGCAAGAGGGGGAAAAGTGTAAATCAAAAGGAAAAAAAACAAAGAAATGAAAGAAGAACACACTAAACAATCACTTAATCAAAAGTGAAAACCACCACAATCAAAATAAAAAGACAAAAAAAAAGAGGAAAGAAAAAAACGGCGGACCGCAGACAGAAAAAGAAGAAAAGAAACACTTATAAAGTTCTCCCACGACGCG
>NC_051407.1:16105912-16106003 GCF_015228065.2 Penaeus monodon
GGGCGACGGGATGACCTGGCGAATCATGACTCGTATTTCAGCGTCTGCAAGGTTGACTCGGGAAAGGGATTTTGGCCGATGAGGATGGATG
>NC_051407.1:16106469-16106667 GCF_015228065.2 Penaeus monodon
CTTTTCCCCTCACTCTGCCTTTCCCTTTGACCCCCAGGTTTCCAGGTCGCCGAGCCTTGACACCCTTCGTCGTCAACCTTTGTGCCTCGGACCTCTTGACCGTCGACTAGCCACGTGTCCCACACAGAAAGCATGAATGAAAAAAATAAGCAATGGGATGGAGATGAGGAAAGGCAGGGGGAGGGAAGGAGATTGAGA
>NC_051407.1:16106820-16107105 GCF_015228065.2 Penaeus monodon
TCGAAAGAATAAAGGGAAAAAAGGAGGAAGAAGGGGAGTAAAAACGAGGAGGAGGAGGGAAGTAGAAATCATACAGGAAAAAAGGATGAAGAGCGCAAGCGTAGGGAGAGAAGAGGGGGGGGGAAGAGGGAGGAGGAGGGGAAAAGCGTACCAACGCAGAACGCGGAACACCACTAATGATCTGGACCGTCATGCACACCTGTGTGGGAGTGAGTCACCGCCCAGGGAAGACGCGGCAAGATAACAAGCCTGTCTTCAAGGTAAGCCATCTTGTAATCTTTGTCT
>NC_051407.1:16107236-16107303 GCF_015228065.2 Penaeus monodon
TTTCCCTTTCATTGCGAACACCTGCAAACCCATCCATCATAGACCATAGTTCTAAACCATCCACTAC
>NC_051407.1:16107389-16107501 GCF_015228065.2 Penaeus monodon
GACTCACCCACCTGCCACCGACCTACCTTACCCCCCCCCCCTCACCAACAGCGATGTGGAATTAACCTTTATCGCGCAACCCATTTTGCTATCTCACGCTCGGCGAGATACT
>NC_051407.1:16107704-16107963 GCF_015228065.2 Penaeus monodon
TAAAGAAAAGACAGAGAAGACGAAAAAGTCTAGTGGAAAAAAAAAAACATACCCACACACAAAGGCCAGACAAGAAAAAAACATTAAGGCCGCGATTACGCCTTCCTAGAACGAACGAACGAAGATTAACTCTATAATTAAGGCCATTAAGAAGGAGCCGCGTGGGCGTGCTAGCCGGAACATGCAACTAATGATGGGCGGCGACACGAGGCTAATAGGCTCCATTGCAACTGTGCAAGTGGCAATAACAGGAATGTGG
>NC_051407.1:16107992-16108060 GCF_015228065.2 Penaeus monodon
TTTCGGTATACTGACTTCCGAAGGGAAATGATTACGATAATTGCAATCGGCACTTGGAACAAAGAGTA
>NC_051407.1:16108182-16108260 GCF_015228065.2 Penaeus monodon
AATAAGTCAATAATTCAAACACGAGATGGCCGATGGCCAATCCTAAATACTACAAAATCATAAAGATCAAACGCAGTA
>NC_051407.1:16108309-16108380 GCF_015228065.2 Penaeus monodon
CAATTACCCAATCTCTCGACATCTGCAAAAAAATGTACATCCTCCTACGCCGGTGTATTAGCCCAAGGTTA
>NC_051407.1:16108548-16108892 GCF_015228065.2 Penaeus monodon
GAGGGAGGTAGAGGAGGGAGAAGGAAATAGAAATGGAGATGGAAAGTGGGTTCGGGATAGGAAGAAAAATAGGAAGAGGGGAAAATGAGAAATAGGGTAGATAGAAAACGGCTAGACAAAGGAGACGGAGGAGACGAAGACAGATGCAAGAGACGAGAACACACACGAGTAAAGAGGGGGCAGAGAAGGAGAAGAGACCAAAATAATAAAATATACATAAATAGCCACGCACATTAACCGAAAAAGTCACAAACATTCAGATCGACCCAAAACAGCGCAACTTCAAGGCCGTTATCCCTTACGCAAAAATAAAAACATCTTCAAAATTCCACATATACAAGTTC
>NC_051407.1:16109335-16109415 GCF_015228065.2 Penaeus monodon
ACAAAAAAGAGGAAAAAGTAAAATTCTCCTGCTCCCCAAGCAGAGCCGGACAATCTATCCAGAAACAATAGGAATGTTAC
>NC_051407.1:16109466-16109872 GCF_015228065.2 Penaeus monodon
GGCGAAAAATACAGAATTTCTGAATCTTAAGCATCCAAGCCGAAGTCAGAGCCAGGCAAGCATCTTGAATTTCCTTCCGACTGCTCGGAAACTAAATATTGGGGAGAGGTTTAGAAAAGGAATTGAAGAAGAAGAAGAAAAGGAGGAAAAAAACAGAAGAGGAAGTAGAGGAAGAAAAGAAGGAAGAAGACGAAGTAGTAGAAGAAGAAGAAGAAGAAGAAAGAAGAGAGACAAGAAGAGAAAAGAATAGAACAGAAAAGAGAAGATAAGGGAAGAAAAGAAAAAAGAAAAGACAAAGACCAAACAAATGAGGAGGAAACACAACGGAACAAATGAAACAATCAGGAAACCAAATGAACAGAGGAAAGAGAAAACCTGAACCCAAGAAAGAGAACACGAATGTAAG
>NC_051407.1:16110334-16110481 GCF_015228065.2 Penaeus monodon
GATCCAAAGATATATCCACAATTATGAGCAATAAAAACTTTATCCAATTCCCGGACAACACGGCGGAGAACATAAAACAGCAGGCTCCTCCTCCCAGCCCCCGAGAGCGAGATACGAAAATCAATACACGAATTAAGAAATCCATTA
>NC_051407.1:16111140-16111233 GCF_015228065.2 Penaeus monodon
AAGACCAGCAATCGTTCGAGACTCAACACCCGCATCAATTTATTTACACGCTCCAATCTCCGGGGACACGCCCGTCACTCCCCTCCTTTGCAT
>NC_051407.1:16111393-16111468 GCF_015228065.2 Penaeus monodon
ACCACCGCAAAACAACGCCCGCACTCCCCGTCGCTTGCCATTGCTTGGCAGCTTCACCCTCATTACCCGGCAATC
>NC_051407.1:16111504-16111780 GCF_015228065.2 Penaeus monodon
ACCGTCCCAGAAGCCCGTCTCGCCGGTTAGGCAACACTAAAACTGCAGGAGCTCAACTATACCTCCAAGGCCGTTGGCTTCGGGGAATTGCAGTATACAGTATACCTTCCTGGAGAATACCGACACCCACACACACACTCGAATACAAAGGGGCTCACTCACAACAGTAATTATATTCACTCACTCACAGTCAATGCCCAAAAACGTGCACACAAATACACTCGTTAATAACTCACAAATATACTCATTAATAACTCACAAATACACTCGTTACTA
>NC_051407.1:16111894-16112819 GCF_015228065.2 Penaeus monodon
ACCAGCCTTCTTTCTATGCAAAATGGCTGAGCCTCAAATTTGTCCACGTCCTTCGTGAAGCCCTAGTTTCCATCGTCCGCCCGACTGCAAAATGTATCTCTAAACAGCACCTCAAAATAAAACAACCAAAGACAATGTGTAAGAATATTTGAACTTGCAAAAAAAGAAGAAATAAATAAATATACAGACATTATGCTACACATTTATGACAATAATAATCAAAACAACTTCAGAGGTTTCTTCTTAATACAGCAAGCACATATTTTCAAGGAAGGATAACCAGAACGGCGCATAGCTCGCGTGTGTGCATGCAGGTAGGCCCACAGTGGAAGGGGGAGGGGTAGGAGTCGGGGGGGTGGGGGGGGGAGAGGAAGAGGGGGAGAGGAGGGGTAGGATGAGAGGAAGGGGTAGAAGACAGGGGAACGGGGAGGAAATAAAGGAAAGGGGAGGAGATAGGGGAAGGGATAGGAGACTGGGAAAGATTTAGGGGAGAGGGGAAGGGGTAGGAGACAGGGAAAGGTATAGGAGACTAGTGAAGTGGTAGGGGACAGGGGGAATGGGAGGGATACTAGAGAGGGAAGGAGATGTGAAGAGGGGAGGGGGAGGCACTGGGCACGGAGTAGGTGGGGTGGGGGGGGCTAGCCTGCAACCAACCAAGCGCCCTGATAAGAAACAAACAAAAAAGTCGCTGACATCCTCCTCGTGTGTGCGCCGAATACAAGTGTGGCGAAGAAGAGGAAGAGCAGAGGAAGCAGATGAAGAAGAGATGGGGCAAAGAGGAAAAGGAGGGGAAATGAGGTAAAAGCATAAGAAAGAGGACGACCGATAGACAAAATCTGTCACTGTTGTCTCGAGGTTAAAAGATCCTCGAATATATAAATAAATACCAGTAACCATGGCGTCACCGGGTCTAATGCCCAATATT
>NC_051407.1:16112949-16113305 GCF_015228065.2 Penaeus monodon
AGACTCAAACGCAGATGCAGATATTCAAAACACGGAAACAACAAGGCCACTTTTATTCTTAATGGCCCTCCATAACCAACCACGACCCTGCAAGGCGAACACAGTGCAACCGGAGATGCAGTTACCGTGGTGACAGCGATGAGAAAAAGGAAGTGGAGGCGGAGAAGACGAGTCATAGAGGGAGAAGAGGAGACATGGGGGAGAAGGGGAGACATGGGGGGAGAAGAGACATGGGGGGAGAAGAGGAGACATGGGAGGGGAAGGGGAGTCATGGGAGGGGAAGAAGAGACATGGGAAAAGAGGGGAGGAGGCAGAGGAAGAAAGAAAAAAGAGGTGGAACGGGGGTGGGCGAGAAA
>NC_051407.1:16113341-16113800 GCF_015228065.2 Penaeus monodon
GGGGAGGGAAGGGAGAGAAAGAAGTGGAAGGGAAAAGAAGAGGGGAAAGGAAGAACAGACGAAAGGAGAAGAAGGATATGGCAAGTGAGGCAAGGGGGGAGGGGAGGAAACTGACGGTCAAACTAAAAACTCTCCGCTTTGTTCTTGCTCGGCGATAAGAACACAGCAGCACGGCGGGGCATTTGCTGTTGACCAGTGTTAAGGGCGAGGGAGGTAGAGGGAATGAGAGGAGGGAGAAGGAGTGAGAGGAGGGAGAAGGATTGAGAGGAGGGAGTAGGAGTGAGAAGAGGGAGTAGGAGTGAGAGGAGGGAGTAGGAGTGAGAGGAGGGAGGAGTATGGGGTAGGGGAGGGGAAGAGGGGAAGGGGAGGGAAGGGAGAAGCGAAGAAAAGGGGAAGGGGAAACAAACATAGAGAGGAATGGGAGAGGAATGAGAGGGGGAGGGAGAGGGAAGGGGGAGG
>NC_051407.1:16113896-16114053 GCF_015228065.2 Penaeus monodon
AGGGAGGAAGGCGTATCAGAACTATGCTAATATAAATGTCCGGCCTCCTCCTCGTCACACCAACAGCTATCTGCACCTGCACTCGAATCCCGCCTCCCTTCCATGCCCTCCTTACAAGAGCCCCAAGGACGACCGCCGATGATGTAAGCAACACCTG
>NC_051407.1:16114075-16114268 GCF_015228065.2 Penaeus monodon
CGTTCCACAGGGGACGTCGACGAGGCGCGGACACCCCTTATTTGCCACGCTAGGGATATTGCACTCAAGACGCCCATTTCTACACATGCAAATTGCAATGGCAGCTCATATATAGGTTTGATATACATATTTATATAGCATTTTTATACAAGATTAAATAATAACCGACTCCTGCCTTTGTTTACTGAATAAA
>NC_051407.1:16114370-16114492 GCF_015228065.2 Penaeus monodon
ATTGAGAGGATCAGGTACATATACATGTACGTATGCCAGTGTCCACGTTTATGTAAACGTATGTAAGTGTGAACACATGTATGTAAGTTTGCATAAATAAATCCAATTTGAGAGTTGTTTCC
>NC_051407.1:16114545-16114626 GCF_015228065.2 Penaeus monodon
CACACCCACGGAGAAAAACATAAATAAACGTGTAATAAACACGGCACGCGATCGGTGCAGGTGAACGTCCGGCGCCCCATC
>NC_051407.1:16114677-16114853 GCF_015228065.2 Penaeus monodon
TCCCGACGGCGCGGGAAGAAGCCGAGCCCGACTCCGGACGCAGCCCTAACACAGGAGGCTGCAGGAGCGCACCTCTTCGCCTCTGCCTCCGACGCTAATGGCATGGCTCGCTTATTTTCGCGGCGTATGTTAATTTTTCTGTTCATTCTCTTTCCTGCGATTATTATTATCATTAT
>NC_051407.1:16114890-16114986 GCF_015228065.2 Penaeus monodon
CAATTAAACTCTCATTCCACGAACCCGTCGGTAATAGACTAGTTCAATTCCCAATAAATTTTCCACCGAAAAGTGCAGTAATCGTCTATTTACCTT
>NC_051407.1:16115183-16115280 GCF_015228065.2 Penaeus monodon
ATGCCTACCCCTCCTTTCTTTCTCGGGAATAAAACGAAATAATTTCGTTTAAATTCCCCAGATTTTGCCTTTTAACCGGCCGCCAGAACGGGAGTTT
>NC_051407.1:16115311-16115400 GCF_015228065.2 Penaeus monodon
CGCCAAGAGCAGATTCTCATTTTTTCTCTTCTATGTCTGTCTCCTCGCCTATTTGCTCGGAAGAAAAAGAGGGAGGCAAAAAAGTAAAA
>NC_051407.1:16115516-16115855 GCF_015228065.2 Penaeus monodon
TAACTTTCGATAGAAATTCAATCATTTTTATCACGATATGCAGTTAATTTCTCCAACTCTCCAGCTTTCTCTTGCCACATTCCCTCCCAGGCCCTCCGCACTCTCTCCGTCTACCGCATGCAAATCCCCGTCTCCCTCCGTTCCCACGCTCCTTCAACCCTCCTTTCCCATCTCCTCCCCACTTTTCTGCTCTCTCCCACCCCAATTTCTCCTTCCTTCTCCTCGTCTCCCTTCCGCAACCCCGACCCTTCTCTCCCTCTCCCTCCTATTCTCTTTCCCTTCCCTTCTGCTCCTTCCTGGCCCACCTCTGACGTTTGAGCATGAACCCGTATCCCTCCC
>NC_051407.1:16115940-16116013 GCF_015228065.2 Penaeus monodon
GCGAAGTTGTGATAAATGCAAGACGATCTTGCCACCGCTTTATTGCACGCAGAATACATGCAGGAAAAAAATA
>NC_051407.1:16116174-16116399 GCF_015228065.2 Penaeus monodon
GGAGAATAACACATGGAAGAAATACAAATCCAGAAGCGGAAGACGCAGGGCACAAACAGCAGACTAAAAGCCATCCGCACGAGCAGCCCGACCCGGCCAGGTCCGAGGCTCCGGCGCGGCGCGGCCTCGTGCGCCGTCGGCGGCCAGAGCGCGGAAAGAAAGACCCGCGCCGAAAGCCGGCACGGCGGCGCGTCGGCTTTCTCCCGCTCGCATCTTTCGCCGAAC
>NC_051407.1:16116549-16116639 GCF_015228065.2 Penaeus monodon
AGAGGAAGACGAGGGAGAGGGAGCAGAAGGAGGAGGAAGAGGAGCATAGGAGGAGGAAGACGGATTTTTTTCCCCAATCGCGTTAGGTCC
>NC_051407.1:16117008-16117077 GCF_015228065.2 Penaeus monodon
GACCATGTGGAGGGGGGAAGGCTTTGCGGCACCATTAGGAAGAGTTGGGAGGGGGATGAAAGGATATAG
>NC_051407.1:16117923-16118111 GCF_015228065.2 Penaeus monodon
CGCACAAGCGAGCACGACACGGGCAGGCAGACACAGCGACAGAGATGAACACGCCTCTTCAGCCTCCTTTTTAGCATACAATACGAGAAGGAAAGGGGAATGCGCTTTCATTCGCCTCGCCATGAGAACCACGTCCTGGCGCCGCGTGATCCTAAGCTTAATCAATCACTCTCTCGCAGTATCGAACG
>NC_051407.1:16118288-16118666 GCF_015228065.2 Penaeus monodon
AGAAACAACGAACACAACAATGATAATAAAAATACCGCCTCTACGAGAAAGCAGTTCACATTTCATAGAGCCATACTGGTGATCATCTATTGCTTGTTCGGTTCGCTCTCTCTCTTTCCATCATTCTTTTTTTTACCAACTTCCTACTCCTGAATCCACACAAACGGTTTTCTCCCCCCCCCCATACAAATGTGAACACACGTGAACATTTTCTTTAAAAACTTTTCATCCGCTGGTGTCTTTGGCCCTCCCAAAGTCCGCGCGTGGAGACAACGTCCATGACACACAATGGGAGTATTGCGAAAGGCTTACCTGTACCCGTGCAAAGATTACGTGTCGCAAATAATATGTAATAGAATAATATAAAAAATGGCAACA
>NC_051407.1:16119482-16119661 GCF_015228065.2 Penaeus monodon
GTAGCAACCGTGTGAGTCATGGCCAGTCAGGCCTCTTTTACCCAAGGTGTCCGCTATCACGTGTTCACGGGGTCGCTACCCCTCCCCCCCTCACGTCGGCCCAAGGGAAAACGGAATTTGCACACTGCCTGATCCAGATCTCGAGGATGCCCTCTCATTAGGGTTTTGCAAGCACGTGC
>NC_051407.1:16119860-16119966 GCF_015228065.2 Penaeus monodon
AATCCATCCCATTTTAATGATAAAACTCGTGGAAACGAACCCCCCCTCCCCCGCCTCCCTTTCCGACATCCTGCTTCGTGTTTTCCTTCATCTCCCTCCGCGGACT
>NC_051407.1:16120392-16120501 GCF_015228065.2 Penaeus monodon
CACGCACTGACACGACGATCGGAATTCCATAATGACTGAGATTGGTAGTCGCGCGTGGGCTGTAGTTGGTAACGGGTTGGAAGGTCAAGCAACCAATGACTGGGCTGGA
>NC_051407.1:16120818-16121065 GCF_015228065.2 Penaeus monodon
ACGAGGCAACGAGGGGTGCCTTGACTGCAGGACAATAGACTAATGGAAAGTGAAACGAAAATTAAAAAAAAGGGAATAGAAACAATAGCATAGTTCTGGAGAAGGGGAAATAGATAGAAAGAGATAATGAACGATACCTGGGGCTATTAATCCAATGTAATATCGATTATCGCAGACCGTCTTTCGAATGAGGAGTCGCAGGAGGAAGCTTGTAATGAGCGAGATGATACAATGAGATGTTCATGTG
>NC_051407.1:16121178-16121296 GCF_015228065.2 Penaeus monodon
AACACTAATCTCAGATAAAAAAGAATACATCATCACATCAACCTACCTGGTAAACAACTTTTCACGAACCAACAGATAATTCAAGATTCCCCTCCCACCCCTGCAAAGGGTTACAATG
>NC_051407.1:16121358-16121553 GCF_015228065.2 Penaeus monodon
AGGAATAACATTTTTATCACGATATGCAGTTAATTTCTCCAACTCTCCAGCTTTCTCTTGCCACATTCCCTCCCAGGCCCTCCACTCTCCGTCTATCGCATGCAAATCCCCGTCTCCCTCCGTTCCCACGCTCCTTCAACCCTCCCTTCCATTCTCCTCTCTCTACCATTTTCTACCATGGTCTCTAGCACGCAA
>NC_051407.1:16122008-16122444 GCF_015228065.2 Penaeus monodon
GGTGACAAAAGCAACCCGTGCATTCACCGGATAACCTTGACTTGTTCATTTTAGTCTCAAGTGTATCTCTTACAACATGTCTCCTCCTTATTCGTTTAAAAAAGAGCGTCCCCTTTCTAAACATAAAAAAATAAACAAATATAGCTATCTTTATCCAATCTTATCTCGAATCCTGTCATGAAGGTTGTCTAATGATGATGAGAAATGGGATGGCGATTTAAGTGAACGATTTTCATTCAATATAACTGTAAATGCGAATTTTCTCATATAGACTTTAACTGGAATCGCGTAGTCTCTCCCTAAAAGCAGAGTTAATCAGGGGGATAAGGCAGGAAAAGCTCTTTGTCCCAATCTAACAAGAAATATTAATTTCCTGCAACATAATAAAAAGGAGACTTAAATTCAGAGGGAACAAAGACGGAGAATGAGTGAGCCA
>NC_051407.1:16122475-16122774 GCF_015228065.2 Penaeus monodon
GAAAGAGATGGTGGGAAATTTCCCTCGCCTTTTACCTTCGGCCTAACTATCGGACACGTGTGACTCACTCCAAGCTTCCACAAAAAAACATTTTGTCAACGTCTACATCTCCACAAATCCACTCGAATCGGACCAAAATCAATAGAAGGAATAGACCTTGAATCGGATGTTCTTTCGACGTAAAGAAACAACAGCTAGAACACTCCTTTCGATCAATAGACACAAGTACTTTTAAAACATGCCAAGACCTTTTACTTTTCTTCAATTTCACCCCCTCCTTTTCTCTTCTTTTTCAACCG
>NC_051407.1:16122810-16123046 GCF_015228065.2 Penaeus monodon
TAAATCCAAACAGGCTCTCAAGTCGCCCCATCATAGACAGCGCTTCTGAGATCTAATTCCATCATGCAGACATCAATCAATCACTCGCTAGGCGTTTTCGCTCATGGGGGGAGGGGGGGTGTCACGGCAAGCACAGCTGATTGCACTCACTGATTTACTGACGTCACACGGGATAGTTGCACTGCGCGCCATACGTACCTGGAACAGAAGAAATAAAATATTAAATTGAGAATGAT
>NC_051407.1:16123204-16123285 GCF_015228065.2 Penaeus monodon
CACTCTGATCGACCAAGTGATTAACCGACGAACAGATTCATTCCACCAAACCGGTCCTACATAAAATACCAACGCGATCTC
>NC_051407.1:16123904-16124066 GCF_015228065.2 Penaeus monodon
TCATCATAATCCCTCAAGCAGTCCATTTCGATCCATCATCAAGTTCCTGTCAAAGCAGCTTAATCTAGGGCCTACGAGCATTAAGCATTGCCAAATTGTATGAAAAATCCGATACACTGCATAGATATATACACAACGCACGCCCAAAAACAAACGAACAAT
>NC_051407.1:16124547-16124637 GCF_015228065.2 Penaeus monodon
CTAAAAGAAATTGCTTTTTTCACCTCACAACGGCAGCATCTGGCAACTATGTCTCCGCGTATTAGGCATTCCAACCTGGCTCTTGTCGCA
>NC_051407.1:16124778-16124870 GCF_015228065.2 Penaeus monodon
AATGGCATTTTTTGTGATTGGAGGGTTGTTGTTGGTGGTGGTGGTGATGATTAAGATGAAGAAGAAAAATTACCAAAGCATTCCAAACCACC
>NC_051407.1:16125363-16125495 GCF_015228065.2 Penaeus monodon
TCCCCAACCCGGCTGATCAGCGAGGCCAGAGGGGAAAAAACTCTACGGGGACGGACGCCGGCAGTGACGTACGCGCCCAGATCGAACCCCGAATTCCAGAGAGTAACGACGTAATAAACCCGAGCGAAGCCG
>NC_051407.1:16126600-16126875 GCF_015228065.2 Penaeus monodon
TGTGCGCCAGCGTCCACATCCTAAGGAATAATAATAATGCAACTTTATCAACATCCTTCTTTTGTCTGTTGCCAACCCATTGCACTCCTTTTAGGGTTCCGCGAGCTAAGAGATATCTTGCACATGTACGTATGTATGTGTAAGCGGGTCTTAATCCTTACCTCCTACGCCCCCCTACCCGCCGTGCCGTCCCCTACGACGAAAGAAATTGTTATATATAGTTATATATATAAGCTTATTTATTTTTTTGACTCATTTACCCCCAATCCCCACCT
>NC_051407.1:16126910-16127394 GCF_015228065.2 Penaeus monodon
GTTGCACAAATGATCCCATGAATAAAACAAACGCTTTGTTTATTCAGATTTGCAGATCTTCGTGAGGCGCAGATTAGCACTCTTCCTCCCTCCCTCCCTCCTAACCTCTTCTGCCTTTATTTATCTATCTACTCACTAACTCTATCTCATATCCATTCATCCACACGTCATTCTATCCCTCATCCTCATCCTCATCTCTCTCTCTTCCTTTTTCTTTTTTTCTTTTTCCTCTCTCTCCCTGTCTCTCTCTGTCCAATAAACCCTAGAGGAGAAAAACCCTCATCATCATGCCCCCTCCCTTCCTCCCTCAACTAAGTCTCGCTGTGAAAGGGCCACTCACTCAAGGAGATTAACCTGCCCGAGTTAAACATGTCTCCAACACGTCAGCCAGCCGTCGCCACGTCATCAAGCTGATAGCAGCCTGACGTCGAGACAAAAGCTCTGCCCGGCTGACACCTGTCATCAGCGCTGACGGGCAGGATTA
>NC_051407.1:16127471-16127657 GCF_015228065.2 Penaeus monodon
GCGGGGGCGGGGCAGAGGACAGTAGGCAGCTTCGAAGGAAACTAGATGGGGGGGGGCGGAGGGCAAAATGGCAGTGAGGGCGATATCATTATTGAACCCACACAGTGCTGGCGCGCCGAGAGAGGGAGGTATGTCCTTCAACCAATCCCGGAGATGGGAATGAATGAAAATGCAGTAATCTGTCTC
>NC_051407.1:16127693-16128088 GCF_015228065.2 Penaeus monodon
TCTTTCTCTCCTCAATCTCTTTAATGCAAAAAATTCCACCCAACTGTTAAGATGTTCGCAAAGACTGGGGAAAATAGCTTCCCGTCCCACACAACTCTCTAAATCAAGAACGGGGGAAAAAATACTTTTCTTCGCTCCCAACAACTCCCTTTCCTCCTCCTACACGCTAGTCCTTGCCTGTTTCCCTCCCTCCCTCCGTCCCTCCCTCCCTATATCTCCTTCCCTTCCTCCCCCCTGCTTGTACCTGCTCACCCGTCTTTTAGCATCCCTTTACCCCCACTACTACCCCTTCATTCCCTCCTTCCCCATCCCAGTACCCCCTCACTCCCTTCTTAGTATCCCTTATCCCCTCCTACTACCCTTTATCCCTCTTCTCCCTCCCTCCCTCCCTCTCT
>NC_051407.1:16128122-16128303 GCF_015228065.2 Penaeus monodon
CTTCCCCCCTCTCCCTACTACTCCTCGTCCTACTTCCCCTTCCCTCTCCCCTTCTCCTGCCCCCCTCCCTCCCCCTACCCCTTCCCCTCCCAACCAAGTCCAATCCCATGAGTAAACGACACGATCTTACACCAACCTGCGCTCGGGAAAGACTTTTCACTTTGCCAAATGAATTTCACCC
>NC_051407.1:16128364-16128533 GCF_015228065.2 Penaeus monodon
AAAGCAAGACGTCGTATTACTTCGCCCCATATCATTTTAGGGCGGGAGCAGCGGGGGAGGGATGAGGAAATAAAAAGAGATAGAGGCATGGAATATTTTGGAGGAGGAGGGAGAGGAACAGGAGGAAGGAAAAGAGGATGAGGGAGCAAAGGGGAAAATAGGAAAAGGT
>NC_051407.1:16129432-16129608 GCF_015228065.2 Penaeus monodon
TCATTACGCCATCCAAAACCCCGTAAAGAGACTAATCACAGCTGATCACGACAACGAGACAACGTAATCACGAGGGATAATCAGGCGGGCCGCGCTCGTAAATTAGTCAAAAGGAGTCGCCTATTCTCCTACGACGCGGAATGGAATCTCTGAAGTGTGCCTGCACCATCTCGAAC
>NC_051407.1:16130391-16130566 GCF_015228065.2 Penaeus monodon
AATGAATGGGACGAAAATAGAATAAACATATGCGTCCCACTGCGTCACCGTCTTCCAGGATCCTCTTTCAGTGTCCGGAGGTGTGGGCATCCTCCGCCGCGCCTTCCCCGGTATTGCCCATTCGGAAGATGGACGCGGCGGCCCAGCGACTAGGCTGCGGCGATGGGAATGGCAT
>NC_051407.1:16130700-16131290 GCF_015228065.2 Penaeus monodon
TGAAGTTTCTCGTTGCGTGGACATCTCGTGGGCGACGAGAATAATGGTATCTGCATCTCAGACGACACCTGCCACGCCTTCGCTGCATCGTTGCTATGGTCAGGAATTAACACCACAGAGCTACCACAATTACCATGACTACCATTATCATCACAATTACAACAAATTTCACTATGATCACGATTACCACAGCTACCATAGTTACCATAGTTTTGACAATTAGATGACTACTATTTATAGCCACAATTACAATGACTACCAGTATCACCACAATTAGCATAAACATCACTATCGTCACAATTACCACAACCACCACAGTTACCATACTTTTGACAATTAGCACGACTACCATTGAAACCCACACATATATCATCGTCCTTTTAGTATGAATACCACAACTACAATGAGTGTGACTGCCATTACCATCACAAACTGCCGCAACTCCCAGTTACCGTTAGTGGTACAAAGACTACAGTTTCTGCAACCAGCGTTACCATAGTTAGAGCACTTGCCACCGAGCCACCATACAACCAATTACTCTCCTCCAGAAGCTACCACGATCCATCCATTAACTAGCCATCCTTTAACCG
>NC_051407.1:16131346-16131714 GCF_015228065.2 Penaeus monodon
TCTAACCGTCGTACCGACCCCCCTCCAACTAATCTTCTCGACCGAAACATCAACAAAGCCAAAATAACAGCAGCATAAACAACGCGCTCTCGTCCCTCCTGTATCCACCAAACACACGAGAATCCACCACCCGCTGTTGCATAAAATATCAAGTGCACGATTCCCTGCAACAAGGACAATCGCTCGGCCGTAACGACGACGCAGCTTGTATCTCTGATTGGCGTGAGAAACGTGGGTCTGTGGGCCTAACGCAACGGGTGGTTTTCGTTTTTCTTTATAGACTTTTCTTATTGTGTGTTGTTTTTCCCTTCCTCCCACCGCGTCTAATATCCAGATTACAAAGAATAAAAATACGTACACAGTAAAAA
>NC_051407.1:16131751-16132051 GCF_015228065.2 Penaeus monodon
GAAACAAACGAAGCTAGAATCCCACAAAATCTAACCTGAAGAACAAAACTTCCATCCTCGCGATTTGTTAAGGCGAGACAAATCCCCCCCCCCCCTTCCTCCTCCCTCTCTCACAGACAGATTACACAACTCACAGATTAGACTCGCGAGATAAAAGAATCCGCCCGTGCATATTAATAACTCATGTCCTTGTCATACTTATAAAAAAAAATCCTCTGCGACCTACTAAAAACAAGAGAAAAAAATATACAACTCGAGACTACTACAACAGCAAATTGCCCACTCGCGCCACGTACAACC
>NC_051407.1:16132101-16132182 GCF_015228065.2 Penaeus monodon
TACGTATGACGCGGAGACAAGGCATCAGAGGCCAAAACCATAGTAATGAGGCAGTGCTCATTTTTTTACCACCCTCTCCTC
>NC_051407.1:16132312-16132625 GCF_015228065.2 Penaeus monodon
ATACATAACAGGCAATACTAATAATGTAATAATCACATAAAAACATCTAAAAGAGAGAAAAACTAAACACTACATAGCAGCATTTTTACTCCAAGAATCCCTTAGATGAAAACTGATAAACAGATGAACGAATTCCGGTGAAACTGGGTGGTAAATCGCTCGGGAGATAAATGTTACGGCCGATTCATTTCGATTCCGACTTAACGAGAGGCTTATGGAAGCTGCTAATGACTTGTCCCCGGCAAAGAAAAAAAGAAATTAAATCGCTAATACGCCTTCACCCTTTTAGGACCCCAAGGGCGACACGCCACGT
>NC_051407.1:16132797-16133119 GCF_015228065.2 Penaeus monodon
CGAGATAAGCCTCGACACCCTCATCCTCGGACACTGACGGATGGGTGGCGCGCGCGGGCACACACAACCTACCCAGCAACTTCAGGAATGATGCCCAGCTGATGTCCTAAACCAAAGGCAGGTTATTTTTGAAGTCATGCACGGATCATGGCAACAGCTGCGACGAGACGACTCTTGCTGGCCCGCATGACTCATCCGCTATCCGCTTCTTCTCTCTTCCCTCTGGTCTGGAGGCTTTTAGGTCTCATGCTCTTGGGTCTAAGGTCTCCTTATTTTTCTTTTCTTTTTTCTCTTCATTAGCTTATTGAGTCTTTGGTCTTTA
>NC_051407.1:16133288-16133408 GCF_015228065.2 Penaeus monodon
CCCACCAAAACCCGACGCCCATCATCCCTACGCTTCCCTCGCCCTCGATAAAGATAACGCCGGACCTTTTAAAAACGCCGCCACAAGGGCACCGCCTCGCCTTGCCCCGATCGGTTGCTC
>NC_051407.1:16133628-16133700 GCF_015228065.2 Penaeus monodon
CAAGATGGCACGTCCCTCGTGTGACAGCTTAATATGACGTAAATCTTCCTTCCATAAGACAGTCATGGAAGG
>NC_051407.1:16133990-16134134 GCF_015228065.2 Penaeus monodon
GATGAGGACGATGCCGTCGCTTATCGCCCGTCGCTCCCGCTGCCTCGGTGCGTCCTATGACCGCAAGCTGCCACATTAAAATCATTCTCCGGCCGGCAATTACCTCCCACGTGCTGCGGCAGACGGCGGTTGAAGGGGGGGGGG
>NC_051407.1:16134323-16134851 GCF_015228065.2 Penaeus monodon
AGGGGGTTGGATAGGAATATAAAAGGGAAGCTGAAGAAGAAAGGAGAGGAAGGAAAATGAACGGGAGAAGGAAGAAGTAAAAGGAAGAGAGAGAGAAGGTGGAAAAGGGGAAAAAGGTGAATAGGGAAGACATCAGAATTAGGCAGAATAAGAGGAGAAAGGGAAAGGAAGAAGGATGAATAAGAAGTGAAGAGAGGACAGACAGGAAATAAAACGAAGACATGAAAAGACTAAGAACGAAGTAGAGAGAGGGGAAGAAGGCGACACAAAACTCCCTTACGTAAGTGATCATGGGAATTTCAGCAACCGGCTTCGATAACCTCCCTTTTACCCCCCCCCCCACCATCTTCCCCTTCTCCCCTGCCTATCCAACCCCCACCCCCCCCTCTTCTTCCCACACACTTTTAAGGGATACCTACCTCTCCCCACCTGCCCCCCCCCCCTTTCCCCCGTTCCCCATTTGCAGGGCAGCTTCTCATTTAGGTCTAATATCGCACTCAAAAATCAAGTCGGAACGACTCCCAAGTA
>NC_051407.1:16134959-16135056 GCF_015228065.2 Penaeus monodon
ATGGGTATGACCTACCCATTCCCGCAACGTTCCATGATAATGTAAAACCGTTAGCCATTTTCTGCATTCTCCCGTTCGTCCTCCTTTGAAACAGCAA
>NC_051407.1:16135138-16135318 GCF_015228065.2 Penaeus monodon
GAACGAGAGGAAAACAGCGATGGTAAGGAGAACGTTAAGAACAAAAAGGTCAAACCCGGGGCACATCGTCTAAAATCTAGGGACATAGGAATGAGGTTCCCTCCGCAATTTATACCAAACGTAGCCACTCTGCACATTCTAACTACTACCATATCAACCACAGCAACATACCAACTTCCA
>NC_051407.1:16135351-16135684 GCF_015228065.2 Penaeus monodon
AACACCCATTACCGTTTCTGACGATCATTGTTGCAAATTGTCCCCGGCGCAACATTCCATAGACGAAGAAATGGAAAGAGAAAAGAACAATAGGAGGAAGAACAGGGAGGTGAAGGAGACGATAAAAAGATGGAAGATCACAAATTGAAAGATAGCAAAGAAATCGAAGAAAATGGAAAACGACGACAGAGAAAAACAACTAAACGACGAAAAAGACGGAGGCGGTGACGAAGACAACGAAGTGCCCAGCGCCCCCCCTCCCTCCTCACATGTTCGAACTGCGGCCAGCACGTGACCTCTGCCCACGCGCCGCTGGATCTTCCTTCGGAGACC
>NC_051407.1:16135928-16136029 GCF_015228065.2 Penaeus monodon
TTGCTTCGACCGGACTTCGTACTTCCCTTAGCAAAGGGAATACCCGGTCAGGATACCACATACGGAAGCTAAGGTTAAAAGAGGGTTGGGTAGGATGAGAT
>NC_051407.1:16136081-16136459 GCF_015228065.2 Penaeus monodon
ATCCACTTCGATTGCACAGTGCTGTTTATGTTTAGACCCTACAGTTTCCTTTATCTTAGTTTTTTGTGACTTCATTACTTTTTTTCTCAATGCGTTCCACCTCCGAACTCAACTCCTTGGGGCTAATCCGCCTCGGTGAAGATCAGGCTTTTATGGCATGCCCTTTAACCAAGCCCGTTTAAGGAGCCCTTGACCAAACCCATTTAAAGCCTTAAGAAGGCCTTTAAAAAACTCTCCTAGAGCCTCTTTAAGAAGGCCTTTAAAAACTCTCCTAGAGCCTCTTTAAGAAGCCCTTTAAAAACTCTCCTGATTTTTTTATGAAACCCTTTGTCGAGCCTTTTTATGAAGCCATTTCTAGAAACCTTTTCGAGTCTTTCC
>NC_051407.1:16136577-16136859 GCF_015228065.2 Penaeus monodon
AAGAAGACCTTTACCAAACGCCGTTTGAAGAAGTCTTTATAGCAAGTCCTTTAACAAGCCTTTTTAAGAAGCCCTTTTAGCAAGTCCTTTAACCGGCCTTTTCGACCACCAAACGAGAGCAGCCTCGCAAAAAAAACTACCACGGCACTCGCGAGCAACCTCAGCCGACTCCCGTTTCCAAGAGCTCTTTCCCGTATCGCCCAATACGATCTCGGGCGACGCCCTCCGCTGTCCCTTCTTCGCTAACTCTCCGTTTCTCTGGCTGTCTCTGGGATGCAGGGT
>NC_051407.1:16137038-16137206 GCF_015228065.2 Penaeus monodon
GGCGGACCGACCGACCGCCAACGACTTCAAACGACCACTCTCGGCATCGCCCACCTCGAGAGGACGATGATTTAACACCCCAACCACCTTGATTAACCACCTCTTAACCCCCCCCCCCCCCCGCTAATTCACCTACCCTTTCTTAGCCTGTCCTCCCTCATTTTCCTT
>NC_051407.1:16137398-16137479 GCF_015228065.2 Penaeus monodon
AAACACGCCCCTAATTACTTCCGCAACCATCACAACCTTGGCGTCCTTTCATTAAAGTGTGAGTTACCCTTTTAAACCGCT
>NC_051407.1:16137517-16137865 GCF_015228065.2 Penaeus monodon
TCATTTTCAAATCCGCAAACCTCAACCCCCAACTTCCCTCTTCATTCCCCTCCCCCTCTTTCCTTAACCCCCTGCATCCCTTCACCCCTCAACAACCCGTCTGGACCCCCCTCGCCTTCGCCAAACGTTGCAACCTCTTTAAACTTCCTTATCAGCCTCCTGAAACCCCACAAAACCCTCGATCCCCCCTGACCCCTCCCCCCATTCTTCACCCCATCTCCCGACGTCTTCATCGGCACGAACCTCAGCCGAGAAAGGAGAACCTTGCACAGTTACTTATATTAGCACCATTATAATTTCCTTCAGTTTGTTCTCTTCATTTTTCACCAAAAGGTAAAATCTACGTAT
>NC_051407.1:16138299-16138677 GCF_015228065.2 Penaeus monodon
CGGTCCCGCAGCCAGACCTTTCGGAACACTCGACCTTCGTGCTCGACCTCGACAATCGCGACCAAGTAAAGTTCAACCCCCCCCCTCAAATACCCGCGGAAATCGAACGGACTATCTAGCGTTTGGGTTAAAACGACACCTTTCTCGTCATGTTCTCTTGGTGTTCTTTGAGCTAATTGGTGGAGATAAATCATTTATCTGATCGCTGACTTATGTCCGTTGGCCATATATATATTTTTTACTGTCTTTTTTTTATCTTTTTATCACTAAAATATTATCTTATTCATTTGTTAGTGTTATTTTTTCAGAAATGTTGTGAGGCTTGGGAATTTTTCCGCCTAGAAATGTAGGCTTAGAAGTAAATTGGCCCAAGACCAG
>NC_051407.1:16139251-16139362 GCF_015228065.2 Penaeus monodon
ATTAGATATCCCGACGAAAAAATGTCCCCACACGCCGGCCAGGAAGATAGCGGCCCTCGCGCCAGACCCGCCTTCGCTTTCTGGTGTTGACGCCCATCGTCTATCGCTCAA
>NC_051407.1:16139756-16140207 GCF_015228065.2 Penaeus monodon
TTTATATAGTGTACTTACGACCTCGGTTCGGAATACCTCCACTGGCTAACCATACATACCTGGAATAAAATAAGAAACAATAATTAGTCCGATTAAAAAAAAAAAAGGGGGAAAAAAAACATGCTCGTATCTTCACCCATGAAAATAAAAACAAGCGACCGAAAAAAAAATCCAGACCTCATTACGTAATTCTACCCTCCCCCCTCCCCCCACCCCTTGCTTACCCCGCCCGCCCGCCAGCGCCGACCGTCCGCCAGGTGGAGGCGCCCTGATAACAGCGATTGTTTGTCCTGCGCCAACAAATGCGGAGGCGGCAGCGATGTCGGGTCGGCCGACTGCGCTGCATCATCACACATAAATCACACGTAGAGAACAGACCGAGACAACAGGACAAACACACACCGAAGACATACAAATAATTAACACATACATAGAAAACAAGAAATACGAA
>NC_051407.1:16140309-16140490 GCF_015228065.2 Penaeus monodon
ATCCCCCCCCCCCCACATACGTATATCTATCGGCCGAGTCATCCTCCGAGAATTCAAGACGGTAGGCTGTCTCTCTAACGCGCCCTAAATACGGCCGCTATCAACCCCTGGGCTAATTTGCATGACGGCCTAACTGCGCAATAAAAATTAATGCGGCTCTCCGTCTCAGCCTTAAGGATGG
>NC_051407.1:16140718-16140907 GCF_015228065.2 Penaeus monodon
AAGGCGCAGAAGGAAAGAAGTGGAAATAGGAGTGGGGGAGAGAGCTAACAAGAAGGGGAAGAATAAACAAAAGGAGAGTGGAAGACAACGGAGACACAAAAAACGAATTGGCACAAAACATCAAAAGACAGGGAGTAACAACAATAACCCTTGCGAAAATCTTCGGCACCAAAACCCACGATCCTACAC
>NC_051407.1:16145435-16145569 GCF_015228065.2 Penaeus monodon
TTCTCCCTCGGCAGGCGAACTGGGGCTAGCGTGAGGCCGGGCTAGTCATACTAATAGGACCACCACCCAATGAACTGGAAAATTGGGCGGGAGAACGAGTTTTCCCAAAGCGAATCCTATTTCCCAGCTCCACT
>NC_051407.1:16146168-16146469 GCF_015228065.2 Penaeus monodon
ACAGAATCACAAATCCCACGCCTATTGGACCCGCTTCGGAGCCCCTTCATTAACGATAAAATCAAACCATTAAAACAATAGAAATAAACCAAAAATAATACTACGGCCTCTCCGAAGCACCGCATCAATCCTCACAAATAAAAGATGCAAACAAATAAATAATATGGCCGTTTTGCAGGCCTCAAAACAAATAAATCACACCCTAAAAGCCACGAAAACACCGTCTGCCTCGAAGCCTTTCTAAAAACCCGAAGCCACAAACAAAATGCAAATCAAAAGTGAAGACCCTTCATGCCAAATC
>NC_051407.1:16146553-16146657 GCF_015228065.2 Penaeus monodon
TAATCGAACAAACTCTTTAACCTCACGCCAGGGCACCCACCTCAAGGACCTTCTCGAAAGCAAACAAACTCCTCAACCCCCGCCCCTACGACAAGCACCTCTTC
>NC_051407.1:16146713-16146833 GCF_015228065.2 Penaeus monodon
GGACACCTCAACCCCACATCCATACGATGTCCCCCCCCCATCCTCCCCCCCCAAAAAAGGCCCACAAACAAATAAACAAAAAATACCTCAACTCCTCAAAGATCTCCCCCCCCCCCCGCC
>NC_051407.1:16146876-16147030 GCF_015228065.2 Penaeus monodon
CTTTAACCCCACGCCCGCGACGCCCGCCCCTAAACCCCCTTTAAAAGCCCGCCACGGCCCTAACGCGGCGTGAAGGTCCTCCGTCACGGGCGCCAGCATCGTCCGGCGCCGCCCTTCGGCTCTCTTCCATGGGCGGTGGGGGGGGGGTACTACA
>NC_051407.1:16147294-16147519 GCF_015228065.2 Penaeus monodon
AGCGGAGGAAGTGCCGTAACTCCGCGATCAAACGAGGCAGCGTGCTCGGCCTCCTCCTCCCCGCCCTCCTCATCGCCATTCCGATCAGCCGCGCCATCGCTCTTGTCTTCAGCTTAAGCAGGCACGGAGGGCTGGTGGGTTCCAGCTGGCCTCATTTCCTTCGCCACCAAATTTTACATTTGGGATTTTTTTCCCCTCTTTTCACAGGTACGATCTCTCTTGATG
>NC_051407.1:16147603-16147671 GCF_015228065.2 Penaeus monodon
GAACGCAAATGTATTCATTCCCAACCGTGTAATCACCAAACAAATCACTCAAGTAAGCACGAAAAGAA
>NC_051407.1:16148072-16148138 GCF_015228065.2 Penaeus monodon
CGGACGAGCGCACGAGGATAAAGAGGATAAAGGCATGAAAGCGCAAGGAAAGGCAGCACGGGCAAA
>NC_051407.1:16148190-16148687 GCF_015228065.2 Penaeus monodon
CGTTATCTCCAAGCTCACGCAGAGGGCGGGCGACACCTTAACAAGCAACCAATCCACGCCCACGCCTTTGAGCTGGACGGGACGGGACGCCTTCGCACAAACCTGAATGGTGTGTCCCACTGATCCCTAACAAATTACGACTGTGCTCACTCTTCTAATAAAAACGTTAATTAATCATATTAATCAATATACAATAGTCAACCTTAAGTTCCGGAAAAAAAAAAACATATATATATATAAACACATAAAAAATTAAAGCAGTTATAAGTTTCAATCGTAAAAACATTAATACACAAATACAGAAAAAAAGAAGCAAAGAACCAGACGCAGTTAATGAAGATGCCACGCCTAAGAGATCGATGAGTCCGAAAGCACGAACATCCAATCCACACCAACCAAAAGCAAAATGACAAATTCTAGAACCTCACACGAGAGAACGCCATTCCAAAACCTTGTCTGCCAAAATTAAATAAATCATTCGGGATGGACGATAATTA
>NC_051407.1:16148727-16148849 GCF_015228065.2 Penaeus monodon
GACTGGCATTACGCCTCTACTTTCA
Source organism: Penaeus monodon (assembly GCF_015228065.2). NCBI lineage: Eukaryota > Metazoa > Arthropoda > Malacostraca > Decapoda > Penaeidae > Penaeus > Penaeus monodon. The sequence goes on from NC_051407.1 coordinate 16,148,753, forward strand.
CTACGGCGACGGTGGGTATTGGCTACGCCCCTCCGCCCCGCCCTTCCACACGCCCCTCATAGTTAGGACTTAGTTAGGACTATGCCGACGGATGAAC
>NC_051407.1:16148999-16149188 GCF_015228065.2 Penaeus monodon
GTAAATCTCCCCGCCCCTAATAACTCACTCTACCCGCCCCCAGCCTGCTCTGCGCGGACAGTCGGACACACTACAACCATCACCCTTACTGTTACTCTCGCACGCCCAAGGGCACCCCGGACACTTAAGGTATGTGGAGGCGTGGGTGTGTGTGAAACTCTGTCCACGTATCCAGTTATGGGCGTCCAA
>NC_051407.1:16149505-16149733 GCF_015228065.2 Penaeus monodon
ACACGGAGAACCATCCCAACAATCGACTCGAGACAACAAAAACTGCTATCTAACAGAGAGATCTATCCTAAATTGCATACATGTGCTGTTAGATCGTGCTAATAAACATAAACAGAAATTATTGCCTGGTTTTAAACGAATTTTATAGCTTGCACGGGCAACTTTATCTCGATGTCAGAAAAAAAAAGTTTTTGGCCCAAAATGAGTCAGTCTTTATGTATGCGAATT
>NC_051407.1:16149782-16150102 GCF_015228065.2 Penaeus monodon
TCACCCTCATCCCCATCCCCATCCTTTTAACGGCAACCAATAACAAACATCAGATCCCACGTATTCTCATCGTTATCGCTGCTACTGTTCAGTGAAACCCGCCTGTCCAACTTCAAAAGCAGTACAGCGTAGCAGTCATGAATAATTTTGCTTTTTCATGCAGCTACAATCAAGCAGAGTTAGCCTTGGCAAAGACGCGGAGATCAAAGCAATTTCATTATTTAGGACACTTTAATGTTTTTTTTTCTAAATAAGCTTTTATCATAAACAATAAACAAGTTACTATTCTATGAGACAAGTCATTTGCGTGTGAAAGAGCT
>NC_051407.1:16150267-16150420 GCF_015228065.2 Penaeus monodon
TTGAACCTCCCTCTTTTAACCTTTGACCCATGAAAAGGCCCACAAATAAAATAAAAAATAAATATCAAAATAAAACCTCAAGGTAAACATTAAAACGAAAAAAGCAAGGAAAAAAACCGTCTCTTTAAAAACAACCCATACAACGGGACCACA
>NC_051407.1:16150457-16150536 GCF_015228065.2 Penaeus monodon
TACTCCACGGTACGTAAGGTACATAAGGTACAGGGGCGAGCAAAGCCGATCAAGGTCGTGTAAATTCGTGCAGGTGACC
>NC_051407.1:16150737-16150815 GCF_015228065.2 Penaeus monodon
AAAAATGAAAAAGATGAGAAGGAAAATGATGAACAGAAAGAGGGGGAGAGTGGATGGCGAGAGAATGAGAAAAGCGAG
>NC_051407.1:16150905-16151056 GCF_015228065.2 Penaeus monodon
TCGCGCAAACAAATAACGACTTCCAAGCAACACACGAACGAGCATCGACTTCCCATCTCAGCCCACGCAGGTGGAAAAGGGGGCGCCAACAGCTAATTAGTGCAGCAACGATAATAGGAAAAAAATAAAAGCGAATGGAATGACTGTTCAT
>NC_051407.1:16151442-16151532 GCF_015228065.2 Penaeus monodon
TCCTAAAGAGTAAAAGCAATAATGATAGTGATTCATGGTGACCATTTGGGCTTCTGGCCTCAAGGTCTGGTCGATCCTGTTACAAATGGC
>NC_051407.1:16151833-16151984 GCF_015228065.2 Penaeus monodon
TAATTAACAATAATTACAAAAATCAAACCTGGGCCCCCTACTGCCAGACTTAATTGCACGAGTTGATTTGAAAGTGAAAAAAATGCACGTGTCGTTAAAAACATTCTACAAGGTCTTCATGTAAAAAAAAATAATAATTATCAAATCAGTA
>NC_051407.1:16152257-16152358 GCF_015228065.2 Penaeus monodon
AACACCGTGGACGTGATAGCACCAGCATCGGTCGATCCCGTCTTTTGTGCCAGGCGAAAGGCAACAGGCCACGTGTGTCCCGGTCTCATGAGCTGCCACGT
>NC_051407.1:16152863-16153474 GCF_015228065.2 Penaeus monodon
CAGGAAAACCCCCTCTCTCGCTGTCCATAATGCAAGGGGGATTCACAACCACGCATTTATGCATTACATTAGTCAGCCATTAAAAAACAAGCTCCAAATGATCACGATAGAACTTTTGTATCTGAGCCAAAGAGCAAATCGATAACTAGAGAAGAGACAGAAAAAACTGTTATTAATCAATACACAATAATAATGATCATTCCTATCATCATTATTCAAACGCCAACGAACAAAAAAAAAATATCGCATTAAAAAAAATGCATATCAAGGAAAATAAAAATATTATGAAAATAATAAAATATCCCGTACCCTTCACGCTCTGCCACCTGAACCTGCAACCTGCAACAGGAGGCGAAAAGCCGTGAAATCTGAAACCAAATTTTCCTATCAGCATGACGTCACGATGACGTCAGACGCCGTGAGATCCGGGCAAACAGGGCGTAACTGCCGGACAAAAAAAATCTCAAAATAGAGATTTTTTTAAAAGTCGAATCTAATTAACTGACACGGCATGTACATGTCAATAAATTTGTTAAATGCATTAGAGGCACTTATTCTTCAGAAAATTCCCTTGACATGCATACACATCTAACTGAACATCCTCCAACCCA
>NC_051407.1:16153576-16153677 GCF_015228065.2 Penaeus monodon
GCCGGCACCGAGGACCGACCCTTTGACAGTTCACCCTGCAAAGCCCAACGAAATTTCTGCAGGGAAATACAGAGAACGCAATGACTGAGCGGAACAACCAA
>NC_051407.1:16153761-16153833 GCF_015228065.2 Penaeus monodon
ATCAACTCACTTGACATTCCGAAAGAAAAGGGTTTACAGCAGGAGAAAGGTGATCCATTACGCTCTCAGGTT
>NC_051407.1:16154009-16154110 GCF_015228065.2 Penaeus monodon
GTGACGAAGAAATAACATAAGAAGGTGGGTAAAAGGAAAATGATGGAATCTGAACAAAGAGGAAAAAAGGGAAAGCCTCTCAAGTAAAAGGAAGAATAGTG
>NC_051407.1:16154144-16154263 GCF_015228065.2 Penaeus monodon
TGTCTACCTGTATCTACCTATCTCCATCTACCCATCTACGCATCACTCACGCAGGCGCTATTCGAACACCAAAAATGCAGATATGCATAGATAAATGCATAAATCAATTATCAAAATTA
>NC_051407.1:16154405-16154635 GCF_015228065.2 Penaeus monodon
GGAAAACGTAAGAACTTCTTAATTTTCACTGTTTTTAATTCTGTGCTGTTTACACCAGCTCCAACTCTGACACATCAAAAAAACTCTCTTCCCGCAGCCCCTTGCATCACAGACTCCTATGTGCTATAAAAAGGGATATAAAAAACGCGTATGCTTAATAATAATAATCGGAATATATAAATACACATAAGTTAAAATATAAATGAACGAGGAAATGGGGGATATAGAGG
>NC_051407.1:16154686-16154780 GCF_015228065.2 Penaeus monodon
CGGAGTTAAAAATCAATATCTTCTCAGGCTAGTGTCTTCTTCATCACTTAGACACACTGCTAAACACACAAATGAAAGCCAGATAATCAAAATG
>NC_051407.1:16154852-16154936 GCF_015228065.2 Penaeus monodon
TCATTCTTACACAGCAAACACGTGGCTTGAATGGTCTCTTCGCTCTTGTACTGCGACCACGAGGGTAGATAAATAAGGAGGTAG
>NC_051407.1:16154984-16155700 GCF_015228065.2 Penaeus monodon
AGGAAGGGGGGTAGATAAACAAGGAGGGGAGGGGGTAGAGGGTAAAGGGGAAGAGGGATAAATAAGGAATTAGGTGAGGAGGCAGAGGAGTAGATGAAGATGAAAAAGCAGGATGAAGTGTAGAGTGACATCGGCGTAGAGGCATAAAGAGGAAGAAGGGTAGAAAGAGGGATAAGGAGATGGAACGGTAGAGGAGGAAGAGGGGTAGGGGGATAAGGAAGAAGTGGGATAGGGGGATAAGGAGAAAGAGGGGTAGGGGGATAAGGAGAAAGAGGGGTAGGGGGATAAGGAGAAAGAGGGGTAGGGGGATAAGGAGGAAGGGGGTAGGGGGATAAGGAGGAAGGGGGTAGGGGATAAGGAGGGAAGGGGGTAGGGGATAAGGAGGAAGGGGGTAGGGGATAAGGAGGAAGGGGGTAGGGGATAAGGAGGAAGGGGGTAGGGGATAAGGAGGAAGGGGGTAGGGGATAAGGAGGAAGGGGGGTAGGGGATAAGGAGGAAGGGGGGTAGGGGGATAAGGAGGAAGGGGGGTAGGGGATAAGGAGGAAGGGGGTAGGGGATAAGGAGGAAGGGGGGTAGGGGGATAAGGAGGAAGGGGGGTAGGGGATAAGGAGGAAGGGGGGACTGAAGAATCAGGAGTACTGGGAGGTAAAGGGTGGAGGAGATAAGAGGACGGATAGAGGGAGAAATAGGGAAAAGGATAATTAGCAGAGGGACGC
>NC_051407.1:16155753-16155941 GCF_015228065.2 Penaeus monodon
ATGGAAGAAATCAGCTGTGGCGTACCCGGTAAGGTCGCCCGGCAGGTGGCCTTTTTGGCGGACCTTATCGGGGATCTGTGCACACCTGTGTGACGCACTCAACCCTGGGGAGCAGATGGCGCGGCGCGTGCGCGCGCTCCCTCTCTCCCGCTCCTTCCACCCCCCCTGACGGGCTTGGTAGGTAAGTC
>NC_051407.1:16156289-16156446 GCF_015228065.2 Penaeus monodon
CGACCACGCCAATCATGGCCTACATCACAAAACATTCCCACACTGTCCCACTCTCCGCCACACCAGCCTCGTCTCTTTCCAGCTGACCCATTTCCGCACGCCCCTTGACAATAATAAAAATTAAAAACTACGAAACAAGAACACCACACTATTGACA
>NC_051407.1:16156494-16156955 GCF_015228065.2 Penaeus monodon
GCTAAGCTTTTGAACACTTTATTTCTATTTCTATGTACACGCATCGTAAAAATGGCGTGTCATCTACTGTACCCTAAAGACGTACCATAATCCCCCTCCCACCCCTTTCAGTCCCGCTTATTCAAAATGTCTCGAAAATTACCTCAATACCGTTGGATGTACCCCTCCTACGAATACCTAGACACGCGCCTTGAACACGTACTGTATCAGCGCCAGGAACTGTACCCAAATAATGAGTGCATCCTCCCCACCTCCCTCCCTCCCTCCATCTTTCCCTCCTTTCCTACTTCCCTCTCTCCCTCCCTCTCCACCTCTTTCCCTCCCTCTCATCTCATTCCCTTGTCATCTCACTACATCCGTTCCGTTTCGTCGTCGCTGTCGCTGCCGTTTCATTCCGCAAAACCCCCTTGGCATCTCATTCCGTTCCATTCCGTACTATCCCTTAATGCCCCATTCCGTCC
>NC_051407.1:16156986-16157259 GCF_015228065.2 Penaeus monodon
AATAGCAAGCATCCCGCCGGCGTCTCATCACGAGCAATTACCGCGCAACAAAGACCTGCCCGACGACCCTCCCCGGCGAGACGAGTAGGGGGAAGAAGAAAAGGAATAAAATTAAAAGGTAATAAAGGAGAAGAAAGAGGATACAAAGAAGGGAGAGGAAGAAGAGAAAGGAATAGGAGGTGAAGGCGAAGAAGGAGAATGAAAAGGAGGAGGAGAAGACGGAAAAGGTGAGGCAGAAGGAAGAAAATGTGGAGATGAGAAAGAAAAGTAAGT
>NC_051407.1:16157481-16157573 GCF_015228065.2 Penaeus monodon
TCCAAATGCGAGGAACGACCTCTCCCCACCCCTCTATCCTGACAAGTGCTCCACTCAGCAACGAACTCGACCATCAAGCAAGGTGGAACGGG
>NC_051407.1:16157649-16157813 GCF_015228065.2 Penaeus monodon
CTGCCAACGGGAGTAATTGAAGGCTCGGAATTCCAAATAGACACGACGAGGGGACGTCGCGTCGTCCGTCCGGGAAAGGGTGCGATTTATGACAAAAAAAAAGTAATATATTTTCTTGATTTAAGAAATTAAAATGATAATTCATGCATAACCGCAAGAACAAA
>NC_051407.1:16157978-16158120 GCF_015228065.2 Penaeus monodon
ACGCCAGGACATCCCCCATAGCCCAGCCTTGCATACGTACGTATGCAACAAGTGTACCATCCATTTGGCAAAGCCCCCTTTCCTGCAATGCCTCTCTCTTGCTTGGCACCCACATAGCAACCATCCAACCCGCTCTTCTTGA
>NC_051407.1:16158857-16159244 GCF_015228065.2 Penaeus monodon
CATGAATTTCTGTCCTTCAATCTCGAAACCTGACTAGATTTCCAACTGTTTCGTACTCAAATATTTTCATTAGTCATTTATATTCGACTCTACGGATTTATTCAATATCCTATCGAGTGTTTCCCTTTTATTTCAGGGGGCATTCATGCATTCTGAAATTCCTATTACCAAACAAAAGCAAACAAAACTGACGCCAAAAAAAGCGAACGATAAAAACAACAACAAAAAGGGAAAAAAAAAGAAGTCAACTGTATGTCCCCTACAGCGAATGCATTAACCTTGTTCGCCCCAATGACAGTCGGTCACATTTACTTCTCTCTCCTCTCTTCACCTTTTTCCCCTGCCTGCTCTCCCCCCTTTTTTATGTATTTAATCGCAATTTACGTT
>NC_051407.1:16159376-16159532 GCF_015228065.2 Penaeus monodon
CCCCAACTCCTAAACCCTTCATATTTCCGTCATCTACCCCTCCTCTACCCCCCTCCCCCTCCCAACGACACAAATCACCCAAATCCCAGTCGATCTTCCAGAATCATCAATCGAACTGCATCGAATCGAACCCCATAACAGAACCGCCAACTCACG
>NC_051407.1:16159569-16159788 GCF_015228065.2 Penaeus monodon
ATACCTATCCTTATTTCCAACCCTTTAACACCCGTGCCTGCAATAACCCTCACTCGCCTCTCACTTGCCCACCTCCCTATCTCTGAGGCGGCCCCTTCCCCTCCTTCGCTAATCCCCACAAACCCCCATCCTTCCCCATCTCTATAAAAAAAAAAAACGCTCTTCCTCCTCTCCTTTACACCCCTCCAAACCCCAATCTTTTACTCACTTCCTTTATAT
>NC_051407.1:16159825-16160056 GCF_015228065.2 Penaeus monodon
TCCCTTCCCTCTTCTTTTTACAAGCCCTCCTTAACCCCATTCCTGCCTTCAATCCCCTCTACTTTACCCGCCCCCCCCCTTCTTCACCAACATAAACCCTTGAACCCCCTCCTCTTCAACCCCTCCCCTAACCGCCTTCTGCCCCTCCACCCCCGGACGCGAACAAATGATGTCCTCGGCGCCGTAAACCAGAATGCTAATGTAAACTTTTGTCGATGAACTCACGGCAAG
>NC_051407.1:16160346-16160480 GCF_015228065.2 Penaeus monodon
CCACTCCCTCCCCTCCCTCCCTCAACACCTAAGATCCACCTCAATCCCTGCTATCGATTCCGTGCGAATCAGAGCCCGGGCGGACCTCATACTCGGCCGCGAGTCCATGCCGATCCAAACCTGTAAACTCGTTC
>NC_051407.1:16160840-16161006 GCF_015228065.2 Penaeus monodon
ACACACGCATGCACGAACAAAAGGGAATAAACGGTAATCGTGGCATGAAATCAAGCATGCACAGACTGCAAGCACGTTCTCGCACCCTAACGCACGCACAATAATACGTATGCACGAAATGCTACACGCCACGTCTGCTTGCTATTGAATTCATGAACACACGCCC
>NC_051407.1:16161224-16161475 GCF_015228065.2 Penaeus monodon
GAGATATGGGAGCACAATCGCCGATGCAAATAAAGAGACCAAACAAGAGATTAATGAAACACTCCGCTCACTCCTTTTTTTATCCTTAACCTATCCGACAACACATGGAAAGTACATAAATCCATGAATTTACTTTTTTTCCCTTCAAATAATCCGCAAGGAGAACACGAGGGGAAGGAGAGGACCTCGAAACAGAAGCAGGCCATTAAACACGCGCTGAAAAGGTCTTGTCGAGCGGAGGCCAAGTGAAC
>NC_051407.1:16161796-16161983 GCF_015228065.2 Penaeus monodon
TACCCGAGTGCCGTTGGAGGTCGACGTGCCATGTTTGGGCCGCACACCTTGCCATGGCCGGCGACGTTACCCTTACCTTACTTGCTCGCTTAACTCGACCCCCACCTGCCCTCTCCTTCGTGCTCTTTCTTTTCTCACGACTATCGCTTTCTTTCTTCCTCCTTCTTTTCTCACTCTCTCCGTTTTT
>NC_051407.1:16162123-16162230 GCF_015228065.2 Penaeus monodon
TGGGCGTCAATGGCACCTCCCTATCCACTCCAATCATCCATCATCATCCCATACCCCATCCACCGTACGCCCTCCAGCCGGAAACCACGACAGGCGGTGTGCGGAGA
>NC_051407.1:16162445-16162557 GCF_015228065.2 Penaeus monodon
ATCTTGTTTTGGGCCACTGCGACCGCGGCGGACGATGAGTTATGGCCGCCGACGCTGGGGTCACTTTACATCGCCCATGACAGAGACTGATGCACGAATTAATAATCGAGCT
>NC_051407.1:16162768-16162834 GCF_015228065.2 Penaeus monodon
CTGACTTGCCTAGACCTCTTAATCTTCCTCTTTTTTTCCATTTTCCCCTGTATCTTTCGTTACTTG
>NC_051407.1:16162906-16163088 GCF_015228065.2 Penaeus monodon
ACAACACCCACATTTACCTGTATCCCCACCCCTCTCACAAAAGAGGGAAAAACTCAAGCGCCCGCAGTTCCGGACTATTAGAGCCACGGCGCACATTCGAGAGCGACGCAGAGCTAAGCGAGTAAAACGATATGTAAATATATACGATTTTCTCCCATTAGCATACGCGGAAACCCAGACCT
>NC_051407.1:16163463-16163860 GCF_015228065.2 Penaeus monodon
CAGACGGAAGGGAGAGGATGGGGAAGGGAGGAAGATGGGAGAGAAAAATGAGGAGAAAAAATGACGAGGGGGTAGCGAGAGAGAATTGTCAAAGAAGACGAAGACGAAAATGAAATGGTAGGAGGAATAGCATAAGGACTGATGGAAATTGCTGAAGAGGACAAGAAAACTGAGATAGAAAGGGGGAAACAGGAAAGGATACACGAGAAGATAGAAAGGTAGATAAAAGAAAAAGAAAAGGAAAGAAAGGGAGAAAAAGAGCGCATAGGCAGGGGGAAGGGCATCTAAAAACGGGAGAATAGAGGCAGAACGATGGGAAAAAAAGGGTCGACGAAAGAGAGAAAGTAGAAGCAAAAAGGAGGAATGGGTAAGGGTGAAGGGGTGGATATATACCGAG
>NC_051407.1:16163904-16164119 GCF_015228065.2 Penaeus monodon
GGACGGAGGAGGAAAAAATACGAGATAAGTAACACTATCCACATTAAATATTCACAAGAGGAGAGAGTGATAAGGATATCTTAGCGCAAGACATAAATCTTGGAAATAAGATAAAACTAATAAACAAATAATGACGTATGTGTAAATCTATAAAATAAGTGATAAAAAAAATCCATACCAGCCCCTTTCCGTCTCTTATCTCAATCACCACCTAA
>NC_051407.1:16164212-16165210 GCF_015228065.2 Penaeus monodon
TCGTAATCGAAGGAATGAAAGAAATGGACGAGTGAAAAAAATGAATTAATAAACAAGACGTAAACACACATGAATGAATGAACAAGATGTAAACACACATGAATGAATGAACGTATAAACGCTGCCAACACTAGCTTCTTCCCACCTGAAGCGGAAATCACAGGCAGCATCATGGAGACAGGCAGGCAAGGCTAGCAAGTAGGCAAGCAGGGCAGAGCAGGCAGGCAAGCAGGTCAGAGCAAGCAGGCAAGCAGGTCAGAGCAGGCAGGCAAGCAAGGCAGAGCAGGCAGGCAAGCAGGGCAGAGCAGGCAGGAGAGCAGGTCAGACCGAGCAGGCAGGCAAGCAGGTCAGAGCAGGCAGGCAAGCAAGGCAGAGCAAGGCAGGCAAGCAGGGCAGAGCAGGCAGGGATGCAGGGCAAAGCAGGCAAGGCAGGTCAGATCAAGCAGGCAAGCAAGGCAGAGCAGGCAGGCAAGCAGGGCAGAGCAGGCAGGCAGCAGGGCAGAGCAGGCAGGCAAGCAGGGCAGAGCAGGCAGGAGAGCAGGTCAGAGCAAGCTGACATGCAGGACAGAGCAAGCAGGGATGCAGGGCAGAGCAAGCAGGCAGGCAGGAGAACACGTCAGAGCAAGCTGACATGCAGGACAGAGCAAGCAGGGATGCAGGGCAGAGCAGGCAGGCATGCAGGGCAGAGAAGACACGCCAGCAGGGCAGAGCAGAACAAGCAGGCAAGCAGGGCAGAGCAAGCAGATACATAACAAGAAGTCAAGGACGAGGATTGAAAACAAGAGAGGAAGATCAATTAAAATAAAAAGATGGTATAATACCAAACTAGAAAAAAGGAAATCACAACAGAATACTGAAGAGGAGAAATGGAGACATATCAAAGGAAAACAAAAAACAGGAAGAGAGGAAGATAAAGACACAAGCACAAAGAAACAACACAATAACAAACCCACAGCCATAAAAACAATAACAATAAGCAGCTAACACCATCACCTTTA
>NC_051407.1:16166100-16166917 GCF_015228065.2 Penaeus monodon
TTCATCCCCCCATATACGGTCAAGCGATAGTGGGTCAAGGTGACAAGAGCCTCCCACACCCCACGGAGCTCCGGCCAAGGCAATCGGGGGTCACTCCACGGCTGAAGTTCTCTCTTCTCCTTCGTTCTCTCCCCGTTCTCTTCGTTCATCTCCTCTCGTTCGTTCCATCTCCTCCTTCATTTTCTATTCTCTTTCACTGCATCTCCTCCTCCGTTTCCTCTCCTTCAATCGACCTCTTTCCTCGTCTTCTCTCTCCTACTAAGCCCTCTTCCGCATTTCGTTTTCCCTCTTCCTTCATTTCTTCTCTTCCTCCATTCTCTCTTCTTCGCCCCTCTCCTTCTATCCTTCCTATTTTCTTCCTTCCCATTTCCACATTCATTCACTGATCTCCTTCATCCCCACTTTTCCCCTCCCAATAACTTCATTCTCCCTCCTCCTCTACCCTCCCCCTTCTCTCTCTCCTTCTCCTTCTTCTCTCCCTCTCCCTCTCTTCGCACCCCGAGCGTCGCCGAGGACGACACGCCTCGCCTGAATTCATTACCGTCTCCTTTAATCTAATTCCCTTATCTCTCACTCTTTCATATCTACTGACGGTGGATTGCGGCTTCGTTAATGGGGCAAGGGATGAGCGAGGGGGAGAGGGGGAGGCATGGGGAGGGGGGGTTGCATGGGGAGGGGGGGATGGGAAGAGAGAGGAAGAGAAAAGGGCTGGGCAAGGGGGATAGGGGGAGAGGGGAGAAGGGAGGAGTAGGGAAAGACGAGGAGGAGAAGGGGGGAAAGAGGAGGATGCTTGTTTGGCTTGGATGACCACCTCCCC
>NC_051407.1:16167098-16168312 GCF_015228065.2 Penaeus monodon
GTTCCCGAACTATAATCAGAAGACGAACTAACGAATAATTACCACCAACTAATATTCTGATAACGGAGTGAAAGAACTCATCGCCCAAGGGAAAAAAAAGTTTCCAGCATCACAATTTCGCCATAATCGTAATCTTTATTTTAATTCACCATGAAGAAAAATTCCATAGCTCGAATAATGAGGCGCAATAGACACTGCAGTTGGAAAATGAACAAAATAGGATTAAGATTGGATTTCTGGATGTCGCAAGTGTACAACGATAACCATAGCACACAGCCCCTCTCTTCACTGTGTTATTTAGCTCTGGATGATTTAATCTAAAAGACAGAAAAAAAAGCACAAATCATAAAAAAAATACCAACTCAAACGTTCCCGATCCAACAGGAAGGAACGAAAAACTTTCGATAGCAAAACCTCATTACGCCATCCAGGGTTTAAAATCGGACACCGATATTATATTTCGCTCCGGAACTATTAAAACAACTTATCATAGTGTGGGCTTTCCCGTTAACGTAACGGTGACATTCCACTTAAAAAAAAAAAAAGATAAGCAAGACTGAGATGATGAATGGAGACTGTTCCGCATAAGTACTCATGCATATTTGTTTCAAATTAAATCTAAAGTTAAATATATGTAAAATTCGTCTGGTGACTCCGGAAGTGTTAGGTAATTCGCTTAAGGAGCGAAATCTTTTGATTTTCTACAACTATTATAATTAGGATTCGATTCTGAAAAGTGTTCATAAAACATGTGGAGATATACCCGAAATAATTCCAAAACGATAATCAATAATATCGGAATCACGTGAACGAAAAATAATTATAATTTTCTAGATTAAGCGTGTCCCCCCTTCAACACAGCATAAAAGAAAATGGTCAAATAGCACCAAGGTAGAAAAAGGCCAAGCGGTAGGGATGACTTTAACAGACTTAATTATTTCGTACATTACTTTTCCTTTCTCCTTTTCCTGTATACTGGTCGTAATTATCATTTGCTACTTATTCCCTTACTCCCAGGAATCGCTCATACATAATAAAACTCTCCCTCCCTCACCACATTATGGTCTTCCTTTTCTTCTCGCCTCGTCTGCCGTCCGTCCTACCAACTACTCCCTTTTCCAACTTTATCAAAAACTTTTTCCCTCCCTCCCTTTCGCCCTACCACAAACAATTTCGCTACCCTCTTTGTGCTATAACGACCCTCTCTTTCCTCA
>NC_051407.1:16168349-16168975 GCF_015228065.2 Penaeus monodon
TAACGCACCTAAATCACCAACCACCTCAACCATACCTCTTTACCCTCCCTTCCTCTTCCAACCTCAACATCAATCAATTACACAAAAACAAACTTTAATAAAAAAAAAAAATCAACCACTCCCTATTAACAAGAAACCAACACATTAAACTCCTCAAAAAATAACAACAATAACAAAGCAAAAATCTACTGTTCAAGACAAATACAATCAGCCCTTATTAATCAAACCAACCCCACTACTACGCATATACACACATACACACACCAGACCTTCACTGCAGCTGGTGCAAAGTTCATGTTCTTGCTCCTGCACACTTGACCTTTGACCTTTTGGCTAATCCTCCCCTTACTCACTGGATGAAATTAATTACACACTGAGAGAAAAAAAAGTTCCTGCTGGAAGAGAGACGAGACTGGATACCAATACAGGAAGAGGAATAAACAAGATGAAAGATGTTGAAACAGAAAAAAAAAGTACATTGCACAGATCCAAGTGGCAAATCTTACTATTCAAGAACAGATTTCTTGAAAATGCACTAGGAAAAATAATCAATAATAAAATGAAAATGCTAATAGGATGGTTAACTAAAGGTGATGAAATACTATACAATGGCTAAAAAAGGAGGA
>NC_051407.1:16169021-16169137 GCF_015228065.2 Penaeus monodon
GAGGGATAGTAAATGAGAAAACTAAAATGCTAGTCTGACAAATAACAAGAAAATTAATATGTTACTGGGAGGGATAACTAGAGAAAGTCACAAGACTATTATATGAGATATCACGA
>NC_051407.1:16169283-16169508 GCF_015228065.2 Penaeus monodon
CTAACAGGAGGGATAATAGAATAAAGTTAAAGCTAAAAAATAATCACTCAAGTAAACAACCTTTACTTTCTGATGCTCTGACCAATAAAAACAAAAAGAGGAATACAACCACTATGAGTCAGGGTGTTTTCTAACCTCCTGATAAACCAAAGGACGCATATACACCACAAATAAAAAAGGGTCAGGAGTACATCAAATACCCCCCCACACACACACACAAAAAGT
>NC_051407.1:16169590-16169975 GCF_015228065.2 Penaeus monodon
ATCACAGGAAAAACAAAACCTTCCTATGAACACTTAGCAATGCAAATCACCCGTACTCACCCTCTAGTCCGTGAACGACTCCTCTGCCTGGAATAACTCGTTGAATCCTCGAGGCGCCGTCGTCTTCTATCTCGATCCCGGTCCCTCGAGCGGCTCCTGCTGCGGCTCCGTTCAGTTGTTGATCGGTGACGCCTTGAACGTGGCATCTGGCAGAGCAGAGGAGAGAAGTGGTTAGCTCGAGTCTAGCATGCTATGACATTTGGGGTAATTTTTCTTTATTCTTTTAATTCACAAATTTCATTCCTTATCAAAATAATCTGATATTCTTTCCTTCAGATATAACGCAAAATAGATTTATCAAATTATATATCTTATATATCAATTG
>NC_051407.1:16170144-16170345 GCF_015228065.2 Penaeus monodon
GTTTTAAGAGGTATTCTATTCCCAGTCATATCGTAACATTTCAGTAAATTACAAGGTTTTTCCAATATGCAAACCATAATTATTTATCAAGTATTATGAAAATGTGTTTTCTGCATATTAATTATTCATAAAATAATGGAGTACATTGGCCATCATCCACATATATAATTTTCTGCAGCACAAATAAGTACTTATGACATG
>NC_051407.1:16170369-16170968 GCF_015228065.2 Penaeus monodon
TCAATTCATAATATCGGTTTCCTGCAATCTACCCAGTATCGCTTAAAAGCAACAGGAATCCCAATAACACTCTTCCTGGTCAGCAACAACCTAGTGACGTGACTGCCAACAAAGCCTAGAGCTCAAAATACAAGAGCAGATTCAATTAATGGCCCGATACAAACATATAAAGGTAGCAAGAGTGTTATTTAAGCTGTTCTTTTTTCAACCACTGTCCCAGGAAAAAGGATTAATATATACCAATTAAAGAAGAAATCATTTTTTCAAGGATTAAATTAAAGCCAAATGATTAATCATATGGAAGTTATAAACCACAACTCTGCCCCTCCTAATTCACATCCAAGGTTCTCAAATGAGGTATGGGAGTTATTAAGACCCAAAACAAAAAGGAAAAGAATACCAACGGTATATTCTGAATAGCAATAACAGTATGATGAAGCCCCTCATATGCAAAACTTATCCCACTGAATCCAAGAAACCTTATTCAGCAATGCCAGATACAAAATTGAGAAACAAATGAAAATATGTTTTAGGGAGGGAGAAACAAACAACTAAAAGCAGAAGGGGTAGGGAAGGGAAATTCAAATAAAAGAGTGAGA
>NC_051407.1:16171013-16171732 GCF_015228065.2 Penaeus monodon
TAACCTGGTGCCAATCCTTACTTCAGTTTTCCAAATGATGTCAAAGATATAATCTGAGACAGTGTCAGTGCTGCTAAACCCTTGACCACAAACACATGCAAACAACAAGGAAGTGCATCTACATATCAAAGCCCTGACTCCTTTCTCCAGCAAGCAAAATGTTTAGCTCACACTCTTCACTTTTCTCCAAGACCTTCACATCATGAACATCTTGACTGAACAGATGGCATGCTTCAAGGTGGATGAGGCAAACTACCAGGAAAATATCAGCTGATCTCTTGTTTCCCCTTTTACCTTAGCTAAAATTACAGCAAAATATCACCAAAACTAGTTCTTTTTCTTAGTTACTTTTCTCTGTCTCAATCTAAACAGGTGGCCACTGCTGTGATAAAATCTATTCAAAAGTGCCTACCTTGTTCCAAAAAATAATGTAGTAAACAAGGATGTACACAACACAAGAAAAAAAGTCATATTTATATAACCTCAAATTCTCAGTCAAGGTCTTATTTGAATTTTAATGAGCAAAGGTTGTACTGGTAAGTTTATTAATTCTCTATGTTAAAGAGACTAAAAAGAGAGGTCAGCAAGCTTTCAACTTCCACAATATTGCTAAATATCAGTCAGTAAATCCAAGGGACATTTACACAAGTTAATAACATACACCCAACCCCAGAAAATTAAGTTCATTTAATAAAATACACCTTCCTAATCATCACCCC
>NC_051407.1:16173319-16174382 GCF_015228065.2 Penaeus monodon
AACCATACATAACTGTATTCCCAGCATCAACGACATTCTTTTGTATGGTGCCACTTCTGTGATTTACATGGTGCCACATCTCAGTCATGTGCATGGCACTACATATCTGTTGTGCATGGTGTCACATTTCTGCCATGTGCATGGTGCCACATCTCTGCCATGTGCATAATGCCACATCTCTGCCATGTGCATAATGCCACATCTCTGCCATGTGCATAATGCCACATCTCTGCCATGTGCATAATGCCACATCTCTGCCATGTGCATGGTGCCACATCTCTGCCATGTGCATGATGCCACATCTCTGCCATGTGCATGGTGCCACACCTCTGCCATGTGCATGGTGCCACATCTCTGCCATGTGCATGGTGCCACACCTCTGCCATGTGCATGGTGCCACATCTCTGCCATGTGCATGGTGCCACATCTCTGCCATGTGCATGGTGCCACATCTCTGCCATGTGCATGGTGCCACATCTCTGCCATGTGCATGGTGCCACATCTCTGCCATGTGCATGGTGCCACATCTGCCATGTGCACAGTGCCACATCTCTGCCATGTACACAGTGCCACATCTCTGCCATGTGCAGTGCCACATCTCTGCCATGTGCACAGTGCCACATCTCTGCCATGTGCACAGTGCCACATTTCTGTTGTGTGCATGGTGCCACATTTCTGCCATGTGCACTGTGCTACATCTCTACTGTTTGCATGGTGCCATATCTCTTTCACATGTATAGCACCATATGATGTGTATAATGCCATTCTGGTGTCATGCATATGGTGCCACTTTTGTCATGTGTGTGGTGCCATTTGTGTCATGGATATTTTCCAGGAATCATCAGTGACAGGGAACCAAATCAAATGTGTAAAAATTAAAGTTAACTATAAGTAGTAACTATTGTATGGTCATTGCCAGTGGAAGCCTGGGTTTGTGATATCACTGTTAGGTTTGCAGTGTGTGACAAAATCTCAGAAAAAAGGTGATATATGTAGGGCAAGATTAAGTCAAGCTGGCCAAAGTCAGTTCTCTTTTATCCTTTCAATCATACTGCTGCAATAC
>NC_051407.1:16174433-16174611 GCF_015228065.2 Penaeus monodon
TTTGAAGCTTTCCTCCCAGAACCAGAAAGTGAATACATATCAAAACAGTAACAAGAAAGGAAAAAAAGGTTTGGCATGATGGGAATATCAAAAGGTAAGAAAGGCAAATCACCCTTAAAATGGATAATGATGATCCATTTGATTTCTACAAGAGAGATATTGCAATACATCATCATCA
>NC_051407.1:16176600-16177298 GCF_015228065.2 Penaeus monodon
AAAATAAAAAAGATGTTTGATAGCACTGTAGCTTCATTCACCATCACTGTAATAGAACAATTATAAAATAATAATCCAACTAGCAAGGTCACTGGGTTTTGTTATTACAAGCTCCCCTTACACTGGACGGCACACAGCATATCTGCCTGCATGTGTATGACATTTGTGTTGTGCATGTTAATGAAGCAAGATAAGCTGCAACACACATATAAGTAGCTACCAGTACCAGTTCTACTTATCTCATTCTTTTCTTTTTTTAATAGTGAGAAGAACTGAAAATTGCTGTTCTAATAATATATTTCTAAAACTGAGGCATCCCTCCTTTTCTCAGGATTTTACATAAAGCTGATCTCTTTATAATATCCTAGTTTTGCAAAGTCTATTTTAACTACAGAAACTCATTGTGTATTTCACAATGGTAAATACTGTTGGCAAGATTAAGGTAAAATGTTAATTTCTTGCAGTAATTAACATTTTTCTTTCACCACCCCAGTGACAATAGGTGTTTCCCATGCCATAACGGACAGTAAGCAATCAAGCTAAAAATTACAGGCATGGGAAATATACAATTTTGACTTCAACATATATGATTCTCCAGTGACTGAGTGACTTTACACCTACTTCTGAGGGGCTCGTCAATTCTGTAGTCGTGGCCAAACACAGTTATTGCACAAAACTTAGAGAAGGCTCAACATGTG
>NC_051407.1:16177377-16177869 GCF_015228065.2 Penaeus monodon
TTTATACTATTTTACTGATATAGAAAATATATCAGTTTGTGGTTTACATGACAACCATTTCATTTCACACACCCACTATATGTGTCATCTCTCTTGTTTACTATATCACCTGACAAGAAAAAAAGCAATTGCATTTACTTTGGAAGATATATTCCAACTTTTTAAACTCCATGTATATAAATGCCTATTAACCTAGGCCTACAATCCCAATTTCAGACATAATTCTTTGTCATGCCTCTATGAATCTTTTATAAAGCACTAACCAGAAGGACATGCTTTCATAGTGGGTGACTCTAAACATTATCAAAAGACAGCTAATAATATTACTTATCCAGAGGTATCTTTTCTACACAGTGTAGCATAACTGTCAGCACTGCTGCTAAAAGAGCCATCACACTGCTGTATCCTTATGGACAGAGACAGGTGGGAGAAGTAGGTGCTGGTTCATTTGTTTGTCCACAAAATAAATTTTTGTGGTTAACCTACTCGCAC
>NC_051407.1:16178038-16178134 GCF_015228065.2 Penaeus monodon
TTAACTGACTCCTTCATTTCTGAGTAAACTCTTGAAGAGTGGAAAGTAAAATATTGCCTCTTCCTACATTGCCCATAACCACTAACATTAACACAT
>NC_051407.1:16178300-16178820 GCF_015228065.2 Penaeus monodon
ATTCATAAGTACTGTTATATCACTTTTTATATAATAAGAATGACCAATTTAACAAGTGGAATATATTATTTTGGATTTGAATTTGTTGACTGCCAGTGTGGACACATCCATATGTGACAGCATTATAAAGCCTGTCGATGAAAAAAGTGCAGTATGCAAAAAATGGCAACTACTAGATGGAAGCTATCACTAGATCATTCCTTTTGCTAAAACCCCATTAACCCTAATTTTCTCAGCTTATATGAGGGGTATGTATCATGCAACACATGTGAACCATGACAGTAATGATGATCAAATTCAAATGAATCACATTGGTAACTTGGAAAAGTTATTATTTCATGTACCTTATAATGGAATAATTCTATTTATTATTTGTGTAACTGTTTCAAAATAAATACAGCTAGGACATGAAAGCTATGCTGGTTAGTGCTAGGCTAGGACCAGTTGTGGGACACCAGAAAATCGGTAATTCTTTACAGTTTTGGACGCACTTGCCACAGACTAGTTCCGAACTCTGTGT
>NC_051407.1:16179063-16179359 GCF_015228065.2 Penaeus monodon
ATATAGCCACCACACCCTACAGAGGTCAAGCAAAGACAAACCAACTATATTCCCAGTATATCTGAAGCCCTCACCATTAAACGAGGAACAAATCAACGCTCCAACTTGCAAGAATATACACTGTGGTTTGTTGCCCCTCAGTTGTAGCGAGACTATAGAAACTGCATGGCACTATGCCACAAGACAATAGAAACTGCTTGATACTATGCCATTATCTTCTTTGACTTAGATCAAACGCTATATATCACCTATCATATAAATTCTAGGCTAATTTGAACAGAACACAGTCAATAATT
>NC_051407.1:16179418-16180835 GCF_015228065.2 Penaeus monodon
TCCATTCAAAAGGTCTAAACATTTAGCTATCACCCATAAAGTATATAATAAATTGGAATAATTAAATCTAAGAAATTAATAATCCATGAAATTCCATCACAAATAGATAACAAAGAAGCTATTTAAATCCAAATCATGAACATTTCAACATGCCACACATGATCCAATGCAAATGCTTTAAAAATTCAAAATTCACATGCACATCCACAGCTCTTAAATTCTATCCTTTATTTATACTGATGTGTTTTTATTAAAATTAATTTGCCTTTGTCTAGAAAAGACCCGACAGTTGGGGAAAAAAATATTAATAATTATTCCTGGGTATTCGATTTGTCTATAGATGATAACCAAAGAAAATTACTTTGAAACCAACAGGCTAATCTTAAGTAAGGACCGTTTCATCCTGCTTATTGTCTAAAGCATCGAGCAGCTCTGAGGCAGTTTGGGTTGTGTGTGATTGCTGCATTGGTTTTTGATACAGAATCAGATGGGGAGGAGGCTAACTAGAAAATCAAGGGAACAGGGGAACATGGACTAGAAAATTAAATAAACACTAGATTTATTCTGACCACATCCAACCATGAAAAAATATAAATCTGCCAAATCTACAAGGAACCAGTCAAAGATCAAAGATCTGTCACGCCAGAATATACACATAGGATGTTCGCACCTTTTCAAAAGCTAAAAGCAAAACTCTGCACTTGACACTAATAATACCAAGTATGACAGTTGCATCATATAACTCCTTATTTGCTAAAATGGTAGTTTAAACATATTTCAGAATTCACTGATATAAAATTTACTTTATAGTAGTGACAGTCAAAAAGTATGACATTATACCATATTTCATGTGCTATAAGCATGTTCAAACCTATTGTTACCAAATGCATTGTGGTAGAACCAACTGCATTACTGAAATCAATCCTGCAAACTCTGATTCTGCGGCCGTAAACCTCCCTTGACCCCCATCTACTGAGGAATTACCATTATTACTTTCACCATCAGCTGAGCATGGTGTGGAATGGCAATGCAGTCAGGCCCATAACACTTATTGATATATCATTTATCAATACTAGTTTGACATTGGCCTTCATATGATAATTTCTTCGGTTCTTAGGACTTCACTTTACCTCTCTTGATTTCCTTGATAAAATATGAAAATATGAAAAATTATGCAAAAAAAGATAGAAAGAATAAGTTATTTTCACTACTGACATCACCTTCCTCACTTCAATTTCGATACAATATTTACCGTGAGAGAGAAATGACATCTCACTCAAAAGGAAAAAACATTCCTCTATTCTCAAATAAATAAATCTGTGAGGACAACACTTCCTCCTAAAAAAAAATATTAAATAAAAATAAATTGTGTGATATAACAACACATACAAAACATTAACGAACACCACCTTCGAGT
>NC_051407.1:16180891-16182473 GCF_015228065.2 Penaeus monodon
TCGTATTATTTAAATGAGGACGTAAAAAAAGACCAAAACAAAAGATGGTTCCTCACACTTCAAAATCTTTCTTTCGTGTATTTACGACTTCTGACGATATCAGAGGCCCATGGGAGGGACACGCGGCCTTCCCCCTCCTCCTCCGGGATCACAGGAAGGAAAAACAAGACGGGAAAACGAACGAGGTGAAATTAAAAAGGTAAAAACATAAACAAAAACATTCCGCCATCATAGCATCGCGCGCACTTCTACAAATCGATATTTAACCTCTTCACAGGCGCCTTTCCGACACTCTCGCCCATCTGATATTTTTGAGACACTCTCCACTTCTTAAATCACGTCCTGACTTACATTCTGCGCTCGAAATAGGTAGAGTTTTTCCCAAATAAAATCCAGACTGAAGACTCAATCCTCCTTCACACAACAACAAGCGTGGCAGCTCCAAAGGGTGTTGTCTCGACGTCGCTCATTGGTTCAAACGGTGACGGAATTGTGACGTCATTGGATTTCTTGTTATGAGGAATGTGATTGGTCAAGGATTTTTTTGGCGCGCGAAAATTTCGAATATTTTGTGGAGGGATTATTCATGTAAGTAATTTTCCTTGTTTTTCAGATTTGTTCTTTGGGGTATTTAATGATAATAAGTAGTACAAAGAGAGATAAAAGAAAATATAAAGAGATCAGAAGAGAAAATGATAGAAAAATACAGGTAAATGGACCAAAACAATGATTACTAGAGAGAGTAGGTATAATACATCATATCAATATGATGACTGAAGTACTTTTTCTATTACCACTATTTAAATGCATATAACGCTGTCACACATTCCTTGTTACATACATCCTATTAAATTAAATCGGCTGTTGACTTATACCGTGTTTTGACTAATGTCAGCATATAAAACGATAATACCAGAAGGAATAATATGAGCTATTGTGCCCGATTTTATTGCAATTCTAATTGTTTCACTGAAAAAAATTAGGCTAATCTAAGCTTTGTCTGTCACTATTCCGACTGAATATTTTCAGACTCTTCTTGCTTCTTGAGAGATAATTTGTAAGAATAGTTATTAATCGTCATTAATCTGTTTCACACTCATTTTTTATCTTAAGTATATTCAGTAATATTAACAATGGTATCACATTATCATCAATAACAGCAATGTGTCCATAGTCACTTGCTTATCGTACATATATCTTTTTGTAATCAGAACTACAATCATACAGTTGTACACACGTTACTTTTGTCATCAATTTTCGTATCTGTTATATAATCCTCATCTGTTGCATAATGCAGATATAGAGCGAGAAAATAGGACTAATAACGATAGATTAATGCCTACAATCCAGCTTGCACAGTGTTCACACTACAATGATGTAACGACCAAGCACTACCATTATTATTTCTCGGATATTCTTTGACTTACTAAAAAAAAATGCTACTAATTATTTTCAGTACAATTGTTTTCAACACGTTTAATAATATCTAGAATTGTTTTCAACACGTTTAATAATATCTATATGTTTTACATATAAATTACTTTCTTTGGGGGCTCGTTTTTACAGTGGTCCTGATTACGCA
>NC_051407.1:16182520-16183106 GCF_015228065.2 Penaeus monodon
CCTTTAACTGTGTTTACGTCACGACTGTAAATATGATGTAAAGATTATGGTTTTATCCAGAGTGCTGATTTGAACTTTTCTTGTCAATGATTATTTATGTATTTACAGTTAAAATTCGATAGTTACCGCTGTCATTGTGTGGTAAGCTCCTTACTGGTTCCGTTGTGTTGATAAATGATACGAAATGTAGGTCACTGACCTTTTCAAAGCATATAACTGCTTTTAATTTTCATGTATCTAATTTTCATTTCATTTATCCCTTGATTAATCATACATGATTCAATACATTAGATATTGTGAAAGAAATTTCTACCTATGACGCAATATCTGTTTGTCACATAGTATTTAACAGAATATCTGATATACATCCAATAACCACCGTTTATATCCATCAATGCAGGTCAGTAAAATTAACATTTACAGACAAATGATAAACCACCAACCACAAACAGGTGCGATGAACACTTGCTAACATTTCCCGAATAATAAATAATTTTGTTCCTATCAATCTTATCATTATAATCTGTGATTACCGTGATCAACGTCCGGCAAAACATTACCATATCACCTTCAGATCAGACGAAAT
>NC_051407.1:16183151-16183422 GCF_015228065.2 Penaeus monodon
TTTATTTATTTACTTATTTTATTTAATGAGGAACTGATAGTTTGTGATAACGATGCTGATAATCCATTGTAAATATAATGAAGTTATTGGAGACTATCGAGTATTTTCCCCCTTGATTTTACTGTTATGGCAAAAATAATGACGAGGATAATGAGTTTAATTAATGTCGTAACTACCAACAGTAACCACAATAACAACAATTATTCATAAGGTCAGCTATAGAATATTCTAAATGTTCATCGTCATAGACATTATCAATGTAAATGACGAT
>NC_051407.1:16183460-16183573 GCF_015228065.2 Penaeus monodon
TAGAACTATATTCATGTTGATACGTTCTTGGTGTTGTATAGTCATGATCAACATTACGTTTGTTGTATATTACTGTTTCGATTATGATTCCTATTTTTCGGTCATAATTATAA
>NC_051407.1:16183804-16184468 GCF_015228065.2 Penaeus monodon
CCACAAACAATATCGTTGTAACGACTCTTATAACAAACAATGCAACTTGACCAATCTCCAACCACCTCATTCCTTACATTATCTATTACATACAATCATTATTATCCATTTCATATATTATCTCCTTCGAAGATGATATGATCGTTAAACAAATGTTTGAATATCAGTAGTAACCGGCAACCGAGGACATTTTCCCGCGTATAGTTTATTATTAAGGGGCGCGTTTCTCACACACGATCTACAGAATACATGTACAAATAAAATGTATTTTGTCCATCTACAGGGTGTCCTACTTTGTATAATATGATAACATGTAGATTTGTAGATTTGCAGTCTTCTTTTTGACGAGCATATGATATAGAATACAAGTGCATTTCCGTATTTTTACTGGTGTTGCCACGTGGTGTTGTACCCGTTGGGCAGGTGTTGTGTGAATCCTATGTCATAGATTTTCAACCCTTTCTCTCTGGTGTATTTTGTCATTTACCTCAATTATTTATGACAAGATCATAGCAAGACTTAGCTTTCTTTGAGTAGACAGCAGGTGTTTTTTAATTACGATATATACTGTATACGGTTTTCTGTCGAATATTTTGTCTATGCTATCGTTACTTGCATATTCGCGTCCTCATCTACAATAAAAAAAATAGGATTGTAAGTTTAT
>NC_051407.1:16184693-16184817 GCF_015228065.2 Penaeus monodon
GTACCCGCGTTGAGCCACGTGTAGGCAACCACGTGCTTTTCTCGTGCGTGGTGTGAAAAACTTGGGACGACTATATGCACTCCGCTTGTCTGTTATAACGGCTCGGAACACAGCAGGTATGACT
>NC_051407.1:16184839-16185148 GCF_015228065.2 Penaeus monodon
GAAATGTACCAGCGTGTTCCCCGTGCTGTTATGGTGAACGATGGACCATTAATTTTGGAGTTTCGATTTATCTTTAATAGGATTTGGTAAATAATGATTTTCTTGGTTGTTTCAATGTATGAAGTGATGAGTGATTACTACTTAACTTAAGCAATGAAAATAATTCATCATTAGAAACGAAAAACAACTATTGAACTTTGTTATACATTCAGTTATATATGTTGGACGTTTTAACTGTTACACATATCAGATTTTTTTTCTAAATATCTAAATCTTCGATTTGAAAGTGACAACTAACACAGTCACCGT
>NC_051407.1:16185199-16185570 GCF_015228065.2 Penaeus monodon
CCGAATTATTATAAAATATACCATGATCCTGTTTGACGAATGAAGTTGAAAATAAAGGTCTCGCAGACCTCTGAGTTAACTTTCGTTCATATGGGCAGAGAGTGGAGCTTGTCATTCGAAAACAACAATATAGGAAGTTTCTTTCCTATCGTGCGAATTTTCAAGTTAAATTATCTGTGTAAACTTGGTATCGTTCGTTATGGACAACTATACGATATTTGGGTTTTGGTTAGCTTAATATAGATATGTATACTTTTACGCGACGCCTGAAGTCTAAATGCGCGTAACTACGGAGATCAATTCGCTTCATTTTTATTTAAAATGGTGTAGTAATAGACAGTATAAAAAAAGAAGATACACATACACGCTTA
>NC_051407.1:16185685-16186068 GCF_015228065.2 Penaeus monodon
GGAGGGGAGGTGGAGAAAAAGAGAGATGGGAGATGAGGAAGGGGAAATGTAGAGGACTTAAAGAGGAAAGGCAGGGAATTTTTTTACTTTGATAATTTTACTGAGACACTGTAAACGATGAGGAAACTGAAAGAAAAAAGCAGGCGAGATAGGGAGGGGAGGGGATAAGGAAGGGGCAGATATAGGGCTTAAGGTAGGAGGGGAGGGGTGAATTTAAGGAAGGTGCGGGAGTGGGGGGTGGCAGAGCTGGAAAGGGAAAGGTAGAGGGAGAGGCAAGAATAGAAGGGTGAAAGAGGGAGAGGAAAGAATAGGAAACGAGTGAAAGAGGGAGAAGAGAGGGGAAGTATCTCTTACTTTTTTTCCGTAGAATTAGCTAGTCGATG
>NC_051407.1:16186095-16186717 GCF_015228065.2 Penaeus monodon
ATGAAATATCCGTTGGTTAATCTGAGTTTAGTATTTGTTCTTGCTTAAAATCAGATATGTTGAAAGTGAATTATTACTTGCATCAAAACACTACAGGAAAATTATATAAGAAATATAGTTGTACTGTACGAATAATTCAAATCTAATTACAGTTTCATGATCAATATAATGAAATGATATATAATATGGGACTGAGTAGTTATGTCTTCAGATAAAGATATTCTTTAAAAATGTTAAATACATGCATTCATTAGGTAACTGTGCGAATTCAGCTTAAACAATGAAATTAGCCGTAACGATGTTTCGACATCCACTTGTATTTTTATTGTTATGGATGTTATTTAAACGAGTTAGAATCATGACACACTATAATTGATATTCTCAAACAAAACATATGTCACTTATTAATCACACACACACACACAATGCAGCAGCAAACTAATATATATCAAATGCGTGGAAAATGTGATGTTAATCTTTCCAAAGTCTATTAATATTGAAAATGTTCAGTTTCTTCATACTTGCGATCGTGCTTACAGTGTTTAATCGCAGTGAAAAATAGCATGAGTTTCATTGTTTTCGTTATTACCAAAGCTAAAGAGAAAGGGCTTGCAGGTGAACA
>NC_051407.1:16186950-16187056 GCF_015228065.2 Penaeus monodon
GAGTCTCCTACACATTTTAGGTGTTTTTTACCGGGACATGTCAAGTTTCAGGTCGCTTCCAGTGACCAGGAAATCTACTGCCGTCTCCGCTCATCTAAATGGGGAA
>NC_051407.1:16187109-16187766 GCF_015228065.2 Penaeus monodon
GTATTCGATGTCAGCTTCGCACTCCGGCATTGTTATATACCCTTTCAGTTTGTGTGTATAACACCCAGGCGCTCCTATTACCACAGGTTATATTAGTACCATCTTTTACTATGCTTTGCCAAACACCGAGGATTTTATATTGCAGGTACTAATATGACCAGAGATTGACGAAATGAAATCTTGCTGAATTGAAAGCTGATGAGCCAAGAAACAACGTTGTCTTTCTCATTCTCGCTGCAGAACGTAGTAGCAGTGGAGGTAAAAATCTAGAGACCTCGATGCTGTTTGATACGGAATTTCTGCAAAGGCCGCAATTTTGAGACGACAGCACTCCAGAAACCGACATGACTTGTGCTTACGGTCTACTGACAGGGCAGGAGGTAATTTTTTAAAAGTGCAATTAAACTTTGTCGCCAACGCCGGGTGGACAGAGGGATGGGCGTCAACTGGGGAGGGGGGGGGGGGCAGTTGCCTCCCTTAAGATTGCCTCTACAAGGTCTGGTTCCTCCTCCCCCCAAGGGCCATACCCCACGACTTTTAGGACTACTTACCGACAAACACAAAGCAAAATATACTACTACAACAATGTTTGACTTTTACAGATCATATCCTAACAATTAGCCTAATTAGGCCATTTGCTGTTACAGCCGGCTCATA
>NC_051407.1:16187792-16187906 GCF_015228065.2 Penaeus monodon
GCGTCTTAAAGTGTGTCGTCTGCCTTTGTTGTTGTGTCTTAAATTTACCTTGTAATATAAACAATGATTCTATTTCATCATGCTGAATTTGAAAGTTGAATATTTCATGTTTAT
>NC_051407.1:16187936-16188614 GCF_015228065.2 Penaeus monodon
CGCACTAGGGGAGAGTCGGATGAAGGTGAGACGAGGGAGGTAACTGGTAGAAACGAAAAACGTGAGCAAGTGTGGGCACTGGTCGCAGCAAGAGAATGCAACATATATCAAACAATTTGAGACTGTTTGACCAGCAGCACCCTCGGGAAGTAACCAGAACAGTTATAGTGTGGTCAGAAAATCAGTCTAAAGCAAAGGTTGAAGTCAGTTGTATTTACCTGTAATTGATAGATGCATTGCTGAGTATGAACGTAGGTATAGCAAGAACACTGAACTTTTTGTGTCTCTCTTTCCTTCTGCCTTTGATGTCAATTCAAAATCGTTCCTTGACGAAGAAAAATAACAATGTTTACCTGCCATTGCAGCACGCGCATTGATTCAGTGCTTTTGGCTCCCCAGGTACATTCAGTGAAAGTTTTCATAAAACGTAAGATGCCTGGGGACGTAATTGCTATGCACAATTATCTCAACACTTCACCCACTGTATTTTCTGAGGTATTGATAATGTTGAACACAATACAATCCATCCTTGTTACTACTGTGGCACTGAAAGGTTTTTGATGTCCTGAAACGAGTGAAAAACTACCTGAAAACTACATCCAGGATGAGAGTCTGTAACTTGTTAACGGCCAGAGAAGTGAGTATGGTCAAATCTTTTGGTCTAGATTAGTGTTTACC
>NC_051407.1:16188669-16188794 GCF_015228065.2 Penaeus monodon
CCTCCCCCTCATATGTACATGCGAACACGCAATTTTTTTGGTATTGCTTCAAATTGAAAAGAAGACTAAACACAAAGATATATTAAAATAAAGTCAAATTAAGTAAACCAATTTATTTAGCTCTT
>NC_051407.1:16188860-16189020 GCF_015228065.2 Penaeus monodon
TAACTGCTCCTAATGCATCCTGTCGCCATTTCTCACCGACCACTTTGGGACCCTATGATCTAGATTTGTGTTTCCCAACATTTTTTGGTTGCGACCCTAAATACAGTCTTAATCTGGACTAGCGACTCTAAACGTGTAAACAAGTTGTAATAAATCCAAC
>NC_051407.1:16189057-16189875 GCF_015228065.2 Penaeus monodon
TAGGTTTATATTGCTAACACACCGAATTTCAGTAAATTTGAAACGGAAGAGAAAACGTGTTAAAAAATTTGTTTTTCTTCAGTGGCTGTCAATCCGGCGACCCCAAGAAAAAACTCGCGTTCCTCATTGGGAACCACTGATCTAGGTGAATTAGTGGATGATTCAGCCCATCGTCGCTACCCTTTTCACCGTAAAGAATGTAGACTAGTGACGACTTCTGATTCTGACAAAATTCAGTTATGGAAGGAGTCAAATTTGCTTACATTTCTGCTCTGTTTATATCGTTTCAAATTTCGAAGAAAATATAGAATTTATCATCAATCTTTAAATGGCCTAATAATTGATATTTGTTACGATAATCCTACTTTTAATTGTTAGCCAATAAAGTTCAACAGCAGATGTTTGCTTATGAATATGTATCAGCATCACCGGTACGGTAAAGATTGTCACCAGTGCTCACTGCTCACTCCTTTTCTATAAAATTGTACTGTTACATAAAGAAATTTATGATACACCTGATCATTAGTTATTAGCCACAGGATTGCATATGGGTTATAGCTTAAAATGGCTCTAGAGTAGCTATTTTTTTCACCTCCCCCCCAATTTAAAACTGAAATGACGCTCCTAGGCAGAGGACCACAGAAATTATATTGTTCAAGACAAATCTATGTAAATGTATTAAAGTCAAACCAATACCAGTCCCCCATGGAATTGCCAATAGATGAAGATTTAGATCAGTTTGTTTGAATGTACTGTATATTTCAGCAAACTTTGTAGCATTCAGAGTAACTGGTAACTGATGAAATATGAAAAGTTAC
>NC_051407.1:16190041-16190391 GCF_015228065.2 Penaeus monodon
GCGAACGATCGAAGTATAACTTCCAGTAATTGCGTTATTACGCACATTTATAGTAAATAGGGAGCTTCGGCAGTCACCCCCCTGGTCTGCAAACTCTTCACCTGGTATATTCCGGCAGGATGGACCCGGGCGCCTACGCTTTGGTGACACATTGATAGGGCAATTTGCCTCCCATCCCCCTTTTAGGGGAGCTGCCGCCCCCTACCCTTCATATGGTATACATCGGTGTAACAGATAATTTTGACTTTATTCCTCCGTTAGATGGTACTGTGAGCAAATGACAATTCTTGGGGTCTATATCTGTTTACATATTTTTCATTCAGCGATAGTAGAGTACAGGTGAGCAGGAA
>NC_051407.1:16190472-16190663 GCF_015228065.2 Penaeus monodon
GTCTGATCTTGGTCATGTCGTTAAATTCTCTTCTTTCTTGAGTTTCAGAAGGAAATCTCAGGGATATTTATGATTCCTGAATGAATTGATCGTGTAAGTGAATTCAGAACTGCAAAATCTCAGTCCTCTGTGGAAGAAATCAATTATAACTGGACACTACGAGATCACAGGAGAAGAGTATCATCAGATCA
>NC_051407.1:16191154-16192308 GCF_015228065.2 Penaeus monodon
GCGTTTGTGTAAGTCGCAAAACGGTAATAATCGCGTCTGTGGTATAAAAAAGGAGGTAAATACTTGTCTTTTGAATAGGTGGATGTTGTACAGAGGGGGAAGATTTCAGTATGGAGAGAGGTTCAGAGCCTGGAAAAAGGAGACATAACTTACAATCCGTGAGTTATCAATTTTCACGTAATATTGATTGCATGGAACTGCTTGCACAGTATTGTGCGGTTGTGGGGCAGTACCCCATGCATGGACGAATGAGACCTTTGTGAAAATTTAGTATTTCAGAAGAAAATTGCCGATGGCACCTGAACAAAATCCCCAAATTCTTGGAGGTAGACTTGGCCATAGTAGATATGAGTGGTTACATACACACACAAAAAAAAGTAACAACTTCGCGAAATGCTAATACAATCTAAGGGATCCTGAGTATGTGATAAACTTAGATGAAATAGTGGGTTTTCCTTGCAGTGAAATAACTAGATTCTGATCACCAACAGTTAAAGTTCTGTCAAGGTCGGAGTTAAGAGATGCACAAAGAATAGTACGAGATTGGTGGAAATTTTGAGAGAAAAGTGAAGATATAAAAAAAGGAAAAGGTATTTAGAGTTGTGTCATCTGCACAAGAGTGAGTACAGTTTATGGTGGATTTTAGGTCATTGATTAAGAGAAGGAACGAAGTTGAATAGAGAACAGTACCCTGAGAAATGCCACTGGAGATTGGGCAAAGGTTGAAAGCTACAAGAAAGAAATTTAGTCAAAGGAGACTTGTGTCAGACTCTGTCAAAAAGCCTTAGAGATATCGAGAGCAATGGCAATAATTTCCCCCAAGTCCCTAAACAATGGAAATATGAGCTATTAGGATCTTGATTTGCCAAATCCAAATTGATGATCAGAGAGAAAAGTATCAGACTCTAGATGTCGAAAGATGATAACACTTCAGAAGGGTTTCCAAGACCGGATAAAACTGATGTCGGCAATTGAACGGTAAAGAGATGGATTGGAACGAACGCCTATTAAGAGATTGGCTGGATAAATACATGTTTCCAAGAGGAAGAATTGATCCCAGTTTTGAGAATGAAACGAAAGGGATGAGAAAACTTTAGGCTCACTTCCTTTGGGAAGCTGAAGAGGGATAACATCTGAACCACACGCTTTTTACG
>NC_051407.1:16193963-16194030 GCF_015228065.2 Penaeus monodon
TATATAGCCTGCAATAACTCAAGCCGAAAACTCCCAATAATATACATAATTTGGATGTATGCAACAG
>NC_051407.1:16194221-16194598 GCF_015228065.2 Penaeus monodon
TAAGACTGGATATGAAAAATAAGGTGAATGTGATATACATTGCAAGATATCAAAACTAGCATATTTTGGCTAGGTTGTTTGCAACTCATTTAAATATCAGTAATGGCTGATTTTCCAACTTATAGGATAACTTAGTCCAATAGTCTCTTCTTGGTCCATTTATAAGATTAAATCTCTTGATCAACAGTGATGCTCATTTCTTCTAGCTGTACTTAACAGGTGGTGTTGTAAAACTTATCTTATCTCAAAAGCTTCATGTGGAATATACCAGGAAAGCATGAACCATTTTCTTCTGAACTGATCTAAAATATCTCCCTCTTAACTGTATTTGAAGTTCCATTAAATTCCCAAAATTGAGAAAAATTAAATATATTAAT
>NC_051407.1:16197518-16199256 GCF_015228065.2 Penaeus monodon
TGAAAGAATAATTAAAGTATGGATCTCTTTTCTTATGGAGAGTATAAAAGTACAAAAATCAAAGAATCTGTAATTTATTTCACATTTATGATATACATGCTCACAATAGAAATTCCTCAGTTCAAACATCACCTCAAACCATGACTATCTTTATAAACTTATAAACAAATAACAATAATTATCTCCAATAGAATATGCATCAATAAAGATTTATTGATGCATATCAGGCAAGGTAGTCACCTAGACAAATATGCACAACAATGAGCAACACAAGTTTCTGAAGTTAGGTAGCTAAAGTATGTGCATTCACTTAGAAAAGTACTGTATCAAGGTGGCCATATCTACTTACTGGAGGCATTGTTAAACACACAAAAGGTCAAGGATCATCTATGAACATCAGAACAGAAATATTTGTTTCTTTAAAACACTGCTTTGTAGAAACTGTGGTAAAGAACTTCATCTGAACATGTATGAGAATACTAGAACCACTGTCTTCATCACAATACTTTTCTTGTTGAATGTACAAAAAGTTTATTCTTATCTTGCAATATTAACATTAAGCACTGGCATTCCCAAATTTAGAAAATAACTAAACTACAAAAGAAAGTCACAAAAATATATTGTACTTCCAATATTCTTTCATCTGTAGCAACATTAAATGCCTATAGCTAGCTAAACTCTTTGTATGTCTCCCTCATTTCCCAGTTGAAAAATATAACTGCACTAAGGAACATGCTTTATAGTTTGGCTCTAGTATGGATTGAACACCTTGCTTATATGGTATTTTACTAACAATGAATTAACTTGAAAGAAATATTGCACAAGACCATATAACTAGAAGACCTAGTTCTTTGTACATATCTGTGATTTTATGGATGTAGATATTTTTAATATTATTTCAGGTTTGCTTTTTGTAATGGATTGTTTTTCAGTTTCTGAACTTTTCCAAGAAATGCCTACACTAATCACTAAATTTCTTTTGCATTATTTTACGTGTACCAATAAATATTTGGGAAAGACATTGGTCTCCTCTCTATCCTCTCTTAATTTTTCCTTTCTCAGAACACTTCTTTCATTCCATTTACAATTTATTTATTTTTAGTATTTGAAATTTTTCTTATATAATGAGTTTTTCATATTTAGGAACTAATCATCTTTAGTGCTAATCTTAAAGAAAAAAGAATACTTTTTCAAAGAATGATATTTATGAACATGCAAGCATTATATACAATATAACACAATTTTGGCATATAGTGCATATCTCATTTCATTTGTAAGGTGTACTTTCATTATAAACAACTCTTGCAATGGAAATAACTGCCTGTATTTGCAGGGAAAGTAGGGGGATTCTGGATTTTGACGTGAGGGTCTAATGTAATGGATTCATACTGAAAAAATGTAGATAGAACAATTTGTGTTTTTCTGTTCTTCCCTTCACTGTTTTATCTACAATGACCTAAATCTAAAATATATCTGTTCCCCTCCACCATGTTGCAAAGTTTTTAAGCATTTCATTTCAGAGCAATTTTATAAAGACATTATATGCTAAGGATATATATGTTTATTTTTTTACTATGCAATGTACTTAATCTTTTGGTAGCTCAGCACTTCATATATACTTCTTCATAACAATGAAAATTATACAGGTATTTGCACAAAGTTTTAAACAATCTATATCTGTGCTCAGAAATATGACAAATCACAATAAAACTGGGCTTAACAAACAATAGTTTTGTTC
>NC_051407.1:16199297-16199811 GCF_015228065.2 Penaeus monodon
GTTATTCTTTTAACATTTCCCTCTCTTGGAAACCACTCCTTAATTAAGCTGGTCAGTCTGACTGCCGTCTCTCTTTATTACCATTACCCTCCTTCAAAATCATTTCTCCAAACAACAGGAAGCAATATGAAACAAAGGCACACTGAAAAACATTTTTCTGACAAATATGGACAAAAACATATACAACCTTTGCAATGAAACTAAATGTACCAGGTCATTAAGTCAATCTATTCTACCAAGACATGAACCATCACTGATATGATTATATACAGACTAAACTGACTTATGTCATTTGTACCATGTTGGACCAAGGTGACTATCTGATCTTCAGAAATGCTTAATCTGTAACATTCAGTACTTTCAGAACATAATAGCAATAACTAATTTCCATTTATAAAATCAGCACAAAAAATATTCACACCATACTGTATACAGAACAGCCTAAGATATCAGTAACTCAACCAAATGAAAACAGAAATTCAAAAGAAAGCAATCTTTTTACTCTTGCACCCTC
>NC_051407.1:16199850-16200062 GCF_015228065.2 Penaeus monodon
CTACTGTGAAAGTATATCAAAGGAAGATAACTTTGCTCCATAAATGTATTCTAATGTGTTTTTGATTATCAATTTATTCATTTACTTATTACAAAGCCTTCATTGGTGTCACTCCTAAAGCTTTTCCCAGCTTCCACTGAAAAGATAGAAAAGTTGTAGTTATTATATGAAAAAAAAACGTATGTTAGTTTCAAAATGTCAACATTTTCTGG
>NC_051407.1:16200109-16201090 GCF_015228065.2 Penaeus monodon
TAGAGCTAAAAATATTGCCTTGAAAAATCAAATCTGAAAAAAAGAAAAACATAACTATGCAGAATAAACAAAAGTCATCCCATGTGTCATAAAATATGAGAATATGAGAGGGAATACATAAAGCGGTTTATAGGTCAGGAAAAGAGAAAGTCCTTTAGAAAATTGCCAAGTTCAAATGACTGGGCACATATTGCACATATTACACATATTAGACACAAGTAGAAAGAAAACATTTATCTTTTATATATCCTGGAGTTTCTATAAGCACCTGACAAGGCTTTACGTAAATCTAAAAAGGCAACAAGAACAAAGAGGAGAGTAATATTATCAAAACAGGAAATAAAGAACAAGAACTGAAGTGCAGAGAGAATATTTTGAAGCCAGGTCAAAAATTTATTTACTTAAATGATTTGGCCTTCATTCTGGTTAATATACAGGGCAGAATCCTCTTCCTATTTTTGAAAGCATCACTTCATATGAGGATGATAAAAAATAAGTAGATAGTTGAATGATTTCTAAAAAGTTGTGTTAATAACAACAACATTCTGAGAGGAAGTGCAAGAAAATGAACTACTGAGTGAAGAAGTTTGTGTTTGTGTTACGAAAGAGAAACAAGCAGGATATTCACACATACTAACAAACAAAGACAAGATTTGCAATTACAAAAACTCAGGCAAACTGGGAACAATGATAAACCACTTCAAATGCAATGAATCCTGCAATTATTTCATCGCAATGTGTAAACCATTTACTTCATAACAAAAATAAAGGCTGTAGATACAAAATTGTTATCTTTGTCACTTCTACTTACTGAATCCTTGATCTGGTTCATATGATAAGTGATTCCTCCTTCTTTCTTCACTTTCTCAACATGTGTTCGTTCTGGGTCTCCTGCCACAAGAACTGGCTTACTGGGATCAGCCTGTAAAAGGGTTGTCATATATATTTTCAGATGTGCTCTTTAAATTTAGCTTTCCTCAG
>NC_051407.1:16201189-16201639 GCF_015228065.2 Penaeus monodon
AACATGAGGGAAGGGGTAGGGACTAATTTCAGAAATAAGGTATTCACATTACAAGATACCATGAATTGAACATTTGTTTCACGAATATTACAAAGATCACCTTTTTGCATTATTATTACTTCATTATAAGAAAGTACTAAAAATCAGTACAACAAAAATATTGATCAATCATTCCCATCTACGTACATAAAAATGATGAAAGTTACTGAAATTTTAACACCTAAACTGACAAATCACTTACTGGTTCCATGTTGCGGCAATGGTCCATAAGGTCACTCATTCGGTCCTCAAACCCAGGGGCAAAGAACGAAGGATCAATGGCCACGAAGCACTGTCCCAAGTCTGCTGGCCGATCTGTTTGCATCCACCGGCGGACATTGGGGCCATAGTGACCACCTGATAAGAAAATGGAAAAATGTTTAAGGAGAATAATGGGATGAAAATAGAGGC
>NC_051407.1:16201709-16203867 GCF_015228065.2 Penaeus monodon
ACGGAGATAAAGAGACATTAATAAAACAAAAGAGAGGAAGAGAAAAAAAAAAGTACAAAGAAAAATAAGAAAACAAAGGAGATTCACAGAAAGACATCTCACCTGACAGAATGCCACAGAAGATCTCAACCAGCATGCCCAAACCATAGCCCTTGTAGCCAGAGTGCATCTCAGGACCACCAAGGGGCATGAGAGCTCCAAACATTGCCTCCTTTGCATTGGTTGTGGGTTGGCCTTCTTTGTCCAGTGCCCAGCCCTCTGGTATGGGGTTCTCCTTACGTCGTTCAACTTCAATCTTTGGGGAAGGGAATTTTAAGGTGACAGTGTTATTGTTGTGACAATGAATAAGGATTTTATATAGAAGAATGTTCATTTAATTTGTAAGCCTTTTTTGAGTCACTTCAATAGATACATAATACATCTAAAGTATATGATTATATAATTATCCTTTCCTAAATATATATAAAAAGCATGACCAACGGCATCACCGATTGCCTCAATTAAAATCTGATATTTATTCAGGCAACATCAAAAAGCTGAAAATCAAACCTCAAATTTATTCTATAAACATTTCATTTATGCTGAAATCCACATTACCTAACAGTTGTATTCTATCTTTGTGTAACTTTATCTCCTCTACTTCAAACTACTTGCCTTGCCCACAGCCACTACACAGGTCGCCATGTCCAACACAAAGCTGTCTCCTCCTTTTGCTGGAGCAGAAAGGGATATGGGATTGGTTCCCAGAGCTCCCTTGAGATAAGAAAAAAAGAGGGAAAAGGAAAAATCATGTTAGTTGTAAGCTGATACTGATACTATTCTATAATTATTTAAATCTTTCATCCAAAGTAAGGGAAAATTTGTCATCCAATGCATAACACTTTCATTTTAAAAAACTACACAGAGACAGCACAATGTGAAAAAAACTAAATAAAAGACAAAGTTCAAAAACAGGTAATGCTAGTAATGAAACACCAATATATAGTGTAGTGTACATGGTTTCTCTCTCAGTCTTGCCACCTGAAAGGGTCTACCATCCAGACACAAATAACCATAGAATACTGCATGATATTTGTAATGTTTCTTATTACTATTTTCATCTTATCTAATTAAACACTAAATGCAAAATAAGAAAAGGGTTAATCACTGTAAAATCACTTCTCTTGGTAGGGAGGAAGGGTGGCCTTATACAGGAGTACAATCCCTCCATTACAGACAAAAAGCTCAGGGGAACAAGGGGGGGGGGGGGATCTACAAAAAGCTGTGGCCTACTAATCAATATTGAAGAGTTGAAAAAGATGCATTTGCAAATTATCAGCTTTCATGGATGTTGATCTCAAACTGGGGAAGACACCATACGTGTGGTACGACAACTAAAACTGAATAAAAATTAGATTGGAAATTGAAATGAAGAAAGACCTACTTGTTATCTACGTGAATTTGAAAAGTTCCATAAAATAAATTGATCTACATACTATTATGTTATAGCAGTGCCTCTTCAGTAAATAACTGAAGAGATAAGGAACAAACCAAAAGTTTAGGGGTATAAAAATGATTTCATATGCCTTAATTCTGTCTAATATAAGAATTAGAATTTTCCTTTATACTAATACCAATCTATATTCTTCTTAAATTGTCACAAACAAATGCTTACTGTGTTAAACTGAAAGAAAAGTAAATGTAATTTTGACAAAAATAGATAAAACACAAACATTTAATTAACATCAAAGTGGCCAAGACAATTCAGTATAACACTATTAAAAGCTAAACTGGCATTCAAGCATTATTCTCTACAGCTATTCTTAAATTATCATTACTTATTGAAATTCTAAATCATAGGAGCTTTGCTTATTTACAGTACTGTTATTTAGCTTCAAATTATCAAAGAAGACTTGCTTTTCTCTGCATAAAAAAAAAAATAAATGTGTTTCAGTATGAAGCTACAATGAAAAAAAAATTATATAGATGTCTCACCCTTATCATTTATCTTTGGTGAAGAAGAAGAAAAGTAATATTAATCACAAAAAGAATGTTTCTTCAAAATCTTCATAATAATATCACTATAATTTATTAGTTTAAAACAAGCAGACTATACTTACTGTCTTTGCACGTGTTGGAGCAACCAATGGTGATGTATTTGTGAAGCTCATACCCTGAA
>NC_051407.1:16204117-16204965 GCF_015228065.2 Penaeus monodon
AAACTTCTAATAATAAAACTAAACAATAAATAATAAAGATGATTATTCTTAAACCTTGTGGAATGCCTCACCAAAATTCTTTTTTTTCTGCCTTTATTATGACTTATCAGACTATTGTAATTCTGTCTACTCTTCAGCGGGATTCCTTTCAAATCGGTTTTCACTATGAACCTTCAACAAACCTTCAAGTTATGGTGAACTATCAATTTCACATTTAATGAATTACCAAGAAATAAAAAAAAAGTGCTTACCAGAAGGCCATGTTTTGTAGCAGTCATGGAGTACCATCCAGCAATACCATAATGGTTGCTACCTGAAAATGAAAATAGTATGGGTACATGTGTACAATATATAACTTGATAAAAAAAATTCTAAAAATCTAATACCAAAGAGTAACATCTATCAAAATCAGATAATAGGCAGTAACTCTGTAGAAGGATCAACAGACCACATTGCCAAACCTGAAAATGATATTCATTACCTATATCTACAAAACACCAAAGTCAATTCATAAAGCACGAGTAAAATATAGATATGCTATACTACAATTATTTTTGTAGCATAAAAAAACTACTACATCATTTAACATAATCAATACATCCTATTTCTACAACTGCAAAATACCAAAACACACAAAGTACCTATTAGCAATAAGATCATTCCAATAATGTATCAGCCCTCATTATATGCATCATAATCAAT
This sequence comes from Penaeus monodon, assembly GCF_015228065.2. Lineage (NCBI taxonomy): Eukaryota > Metazoa > Arthropoda > Malacostraca > Decapoda > Penaeidae > Penaeus > Penaeus monodon. The sequence continues at coordinate 16,204,820 of NC_051407.1, forward strand.
AAGCAACCATCAAGATATACAACAGAAACACCTAATCAATATCAAAAATAAAATATAACACTCATCCACCCCCTAAACAAATAAAGCAACAGTCACATGATAACAATGAAAAAGAATACATATACAACCAACATATATCACTTGGT
>NC_051407.1:16204999-16205609 GCF_015228065.2 Penaeus monodon
TTCCTCTCTCTTTGTTTCTCCTCTTTAAATTTTCTCTCTTTCTTACCTCGAGCACATACCCAACCAATGCCAGTCTCCTTAGCCTTCTTGACAGCCAACTCCATGCAAAAATCCCCGACCACTGGACCGAGCCCATTATTTCCATTGACTAGAGCTGTTGACACACTCTCTTTCTCGATGGTTGGCGTAGCTCCTCCCTCACAGATCTTCTGCTGCACATCATTGACGTACATTTCTGCAATGACCGTTTTGACAAGTTTAGTGTGTGTAGTTGTATTTGTAGTTATTCTTGGATAGAATTTTAAAATGAGAAAACAAGATTTTATATTTCACAATCATGACAATGAAAATAAAAGCAGTACATTACTGTTACTACTATCAGAACCAGTACTAACTACAAGGGAAAAATCTAACAATTTAGAAGCAACATAAAATTCAGGATTGTTAATTTCCAGCTGGCAATATGGAATCATAGTTTCTAATAAAACATCTAATGCATTTCTAGGATGTGTATGTTTTTTTTCTTTCTTATATACTGACAAACTTCGAAGCCTTAAATATCTAGCTGTGCTAGCTGGAGTGCGTAGATTCTTGTGGCCATTGCATTTCC
>NC_051407.1:16205914-16206416 GCF_015228065.2 Penaeus monodon
TCTTGAATACAATCTTAGATAATACATAATGATATGTGAATAATAATAACGACAATAATAATCAAAAAGTCAGTTCTAACAACATTGACATTAATTCACTCTATTAACTACTATCAAAAATACCATATTAAAGGAATACTGAGGATCATACATAAAAAAAAAAATCAGTAAAAGAGTCAAATATATTATTATACAAAACAATAGAACTACTACTAATAATACTAGTATTGTAAAAATAAAAATATCCACGAATATTATAGTACTACTGATCATAATGATTATGATTATAAAATTATAAAAAAAACAATAAATAATAATAATTAAAACAATAAAACAAAACCTGTCTTGATAAACAAAATTCAAACAATACTACTTGAATTATCATTAAATGTACCTCAGGATTTTGAAATATATACAGAAGAGTGTAAAATCATAATCAACTCTAATGTTAATTCTTTGTTGCCATGGGAGAATTTTTTGCAACAGTTTTTCCTAAAAAAAA
>NC_051407.1:16206588-16206941 GCF_015228065.2 Penaeus monodon
CATTTATCTATTTATCAATACAGTTTTGCTTTATCTACATCATTACAGTTCATAAACAGTGTGCAATACCATACTTGGCAACCCTTGCAAAACTGTCAACATGAGAAAAATTAATTATGCATGCTAGTGTTGCAAGATGCAAGCTCACTCTCACCCAAAGAATGATGACTAATAGACTAAACAAGCACAAAAAAATCTACATATATATGAAAATAGATACACAGATATGAAAATAGATATATTTTTGTTTTAACTGTTGTGATTTCATATTTACTTTATAGTTTGTTAGTGCTACTGAATATCTAAAAATATCAATCAAAAACAGGAACTTTCAGAAAACATACCTACTCCGC
>NC_051407.1:16207266-16207577 GCF_015228065.2 Penaeus monodon
TCTAAATAACCTTTAACTACCTACTAAAAACATAAAGTAGACTAAATTACCCAGTCTGTTCATGCCGTGGCTGTAGTGCCCTCGTTCATCAGCAGCCAAGAGCACATTGGCGAGGGAAGTTGCATTGGACTTTGGGGTACCAACGGACATCATGCAGTCGATCATGAACCTGAGGATCTCATCTTTGCTATACTGTGGAGGAGGGGAAGGTGGTTAGATGTGGCTTTAGGTGGGAAAATGCTAAAAGATTGGTATACAACACATTCTTTAAACCTAGGACACAATGCTTTAAATAATATACTTAATCAAAT
>NC_051407.1:16207709-16208018 GCF_015228065.2 Penaeus monodon
TCTTTAGTACAAGATTTAAAAATGACAACACATGAGGAAAAAAAAGAACTTAATATTCTGCTTGCAGAGTATACACTTGAAAAAGCATGGTTGCAAAAATGTGTTAATCATTCTTTATGTAACAATGTTAGGATTACTGAAAAAGAAAATATACATAAAAAATCATGTATAGCAATTACAGTAGTTTTGCTGTACACCACAGTAGATTCAGGCTCATCTTTTACAGAAAAACCATCAATTTCTTGATCACATCTATTACAAAACTGAATAAACAACCCTACAAGATTCTTACAGTACTTTAAATTTTCT
>NC_051407.1:16208489-16209020 GCF_015228065.2 Penaeus monodon
TTATTCATCCTCTTTCTACACAGACTGACTGCATATTCGAGAGGTTGCAGAAAGTGTGTTTAACAAAGAGAGAAATTATATATTCTCAGTTGTCTGTTAAAACTAGCCTAAGAAAGATTTCATGCACAAATGCTTTAAAACATAGACATCATCTGTACTTTGCCTGCAAAAATAAGAATGAAATCAATAAAGTCACTTGGAATAGGGCTGTACTTTATTGATAAAATGTAATATGTAAATAAATGCTAGAACTGTGAGAAACTCATTCTTTATAATATACTGCACACTATAGCCTACTAGGTCAACACAGAGAAACAGAATGACAACCCTAATAGTTCTGTATTCTTAACAAATGGAATTAAATAGATATAAGGATAAATCAACAGTCCCTCTTCAATAACATCAAAAACTCAGGTTAGCATATTCATGCGTTATAACTTCAAAATCGGATAATCTATTTTTTACCGACTGAAGGGTGCTTTCAAAGTCAACATATTACGTTACAAAATAATGACAACCAATCATTCGTCT
>NC_051407.1:16209063-16209458 GCF_015228065.2 Penaeus monodon
CTGCCAAACACGACACATGGCTCATAAAAAATCCAACGCATTCCAAATGCCACACGTGCGCCAAACTCACTCAGACCAAATTCATCAATATCCCGCCTCTTTTACGCAAACCCAGCAACATCCACTTTCCGCTTTCCATTTATACGTGACTAACCTTCAGCCCCAGATCCTCAGGAGCCTCAAACTTATCCTTTTCTTTGGCCAGGAAGTTCATATTGGTACTCGAAGTCGCGAGCGGGCGCAGGGAGCCGGAACGCGACGTGGTCAGTCTGCTCACAACGGGAACCTCTGGACCACTGAAGGGCTGTCTCCTTGCATGGTAACAGCGGGCGATGAAGCGGGAGGTAAGTGCTGGTTCAAGGCCGCTGATACACGCCTTCTTTTGAGGTTGTTGT
>NC_051407.1:16209499-16210308 GCF_015228065.2 Penaeus monodon
ACCGGCACAAGCAGACCCAAGTTGGTGGTTCAATAGTCCCGCAGTTCTAGTGAGGAATGTGGTTCGCATTGTGCTTGAAGTGCGTGGACTGCTTGAAGGGATAGTTTTTATTATTGTTAGCATTTTCCGAAAAATTTCTCTTATTCGGCGGAGAACTTTGGTAAGTGAGGCGGAGTCACCACGAGAAAAAAGGCAGATGTGGAGAGAATATAGATATATAATCTTTTGCAAATGTATGCGTTCTCACACACTCTGAGAGCCAGTCAAATCTTGCTTATCTTGTGTCTCCCGAGTCATTTGAACCTCTTCTTAAACTATGACACAAGCGGGAAGAAAGTCATCTTCCCTGCTCACGCTGCTGCTCCCCATCGACATTGAATAATACTAGAAACTGTCTAAAGGTGTGCCTGACAGACCAAAGGGTTTGCTTACCTGCGACGCCCATCTCCCCGGCCGGCTGTATTGCCTGCGCTCCCTATATTTTGCAACTTTTTCTTTTTTAGTTTTGTGGATAGGTGTAAACATCATATAGGTTTATAAACAAATTTTGCTGATTACAGGATTTTGGAGGACTTGTTTTTTTTTTCGAGTTGGGGTTTGACTGTCGCATAATATCCTGATTTTTCATTACATGGCAACTCATCGATGGGAGCCGCATCATGGCACAGATGCCAAGAGTGTGATGATTTTTTTTTCTTTGCTATCTCTCTCTGCCTCTTGTGATTATAATTTTTGTTATATATTCTGCTGTGATAATATGATGTACAGATAAGATCTTCTCTTGTATACACCAGTTACGGTCATGCTTG
>NC_051407.1:16210345-16210841 GCF_015228065.2 Penaeus monodon
CGGGCAATTTGATTGGGGTTATACAAGCCATACTATAGAATAGCGCATATCTTTATTCAGTTTTTTTCAGTGGTTTACTCAGGTTTCATTAGACCTCTAATATATTTTACTTGTTTAGTTATATCCAATGTCTCACGTGTTCTTTGTTATGCTGCAAGTTGAGCAAGCTTAATTGATAAATCACAGTTGAGCCTTTGAATAGAGTCGCTTAAAACGTAGTATTTCTCAAAAGTTGTTTCCAGTTTGGCCCGAAAAGCACCTATCTTCTGGAGCATTGATACGCCTTCTACGGTTACCTTTATTTACCAATGAAGCAAGAAATACAGGTACCTTCCACCGTCATTAATGATATTTTGCCCAGAAGTTGATGGCCACAAATCGATCTATATATAGAGGAGCATCTTGAGCTAATCTTATCAGCTGGCTTCTGCAGTTGTCAAGGATTTTAATACTAAGCTTTGTGGTTATTTCGCTGTTTGGCTACCCCCCCCCCCCC
>NC_051407.1:16212263-16212456 GCF_015228065.2 Penaeus monodon
AAGACAGAGGTGAGAGTCAGTGAATCAATGGCACGCACACAGATAATGAGACAGCGACATTCACACCCACATACCCACGGCAGATACAGTGAATGCTAAAGAAAAATGAAAAAAAGGACGAGGAAGCGAGAGAAAGTTGACAGAGAGAAGAGGAGACAGAAAGATAGGTAAAATTAGCCAAATGAATAATGAG
>NC_051407.1:16212506-16212588 GCF_015228065.2 Penaeus monodon
TAATGAGAAGAAAGAGAGAGAAAAAAAAGACATGCAGAGAGAGAAAAATACATGCAGGCAAAAGAAAGACAGTTAATGTAAA
>NC_051407.1:16212618-16213198 GCF_015228065.2 Penaeus monodon
GGAAGATAGGAAACATAAGTAGCAACATCCTGCCGTGTGGAGACTGTATGTGGCCTCAGGGATAGCAGTGTTTAGGCGACCTTCCCCGTCATTGAGCCAAACGCCCAACTGCTGGTGCTAGGCTCAACCCACACGCCCACGAAACTCCTGTCAAAGTCTGGGCTTGTTGCTTGCTCCCGGTTCTGCAAAGTTATAGAGGCGAGTTAGTGTAAAGTTACGCTGTAGTCCGGAGGGGGATTTGGATAAACGGAAAAGCATTTTTGTATATTTATGATTTAGCGATTGATTTTGCAACCTAAAAAGGAAAAGATAATCGTTATTTTATACTAGAAATGTCTGGCACCTAATGGTAGTAAAATAATGAGGTAAATAAATAAAAAGAACAAAGAAAATAAGCTCTCGAGGAGGAGTGTTAAGCAGTGTGCCTTATCGTGCCTGGTTTGCTAAAGCACTACGTATTACGTCATTTGAACACTGTTCTTTAGTTCATCACGCAAACTGGTCCTTAAGGACGAGAGAGAAAAATGCTTTATAGTTACGCCATGGTTAATATTACATGATGGCAAGACAAACGATTTCC
>NC_051407.1:16213383-16213705 GCF_015228065.2 Penaeus monodon
ACTGGATCTTCTGAGTCATAGCCAAACTGTTCCTTTTACGCTTTTCCTTCTTGTTCACATCTGCGCTGTTTTTATACTCCCATAGAATATTTCACATCTGCATGTCCTCACGTGCTTGCAGATACACACTGTTAGGACAAGTTCACACCTCGTATAATTACATAATTCAAAAGCAATCTGTAAGACCAAATTGATCCTTCCTGCTCACGGCTGGGTGTGTAGGATCGGTAACACACGTACTCCTATGCTGTCATTGTACCAAATACCACTATGACCACCGTGTATTTTCTCGGATGAGGGTTCTTCATTCATGATGACATAC
>NC_051407.1:16214189-16215173 GCF_015228065.2 Penaeus monodon
TAAGAAAATAATTATGTTTTACGAAACACGTGTGGAGAGGAAAATATATAGCAAAACCAGGGGATATAAAAATATATACATAAGTCAAAAAGTATTAAAAAAACATCGTGGTACAAGAGAGACAGAAAAGGAAAAACAAAGGTTACAGAGAAAGAGGAAACGAAGAAAAGATGGATGGAAAAGAACGGATACAAAAGGGAGAGATAAGATAAACACATGTTCATGGTAAGAGTAATACTGATTTTTTGGTATTAATGATAATCTAATTTTGGATAAATTAGATTGGATAAATTAAAATTTGGACATGCTGTTCATGTATATTATATCATTTTACTATTTTGTATATCATTATCTTTTTTTTTTTTTACATTACGCTTTCCATACTTCAACCACCATGAACATTTTAGGTGCGCAGTGTTACCATGAAAATTATAGAGAGAAGCATTGTGCCAGATGTACCGAGTTGCGCCACGAGGTAGACAGAATTAGGAGTCGCCATGAACTTTTATCACAAACATAAAAAGATAAGCACTAAGGCTCCGGTTTTGTTTTATTTTTTATCGTGTACAGTATAACCGCGGGTAAAATGATGCAGAGGATATAGATAACGATAATGACTCACACGTGTGTATGTGTGGGGAGGAGCGGGGGCGTGCACATGCGAGTTTGCAATAAAAGATAATATATTTTCGCTCGCTCGCTCTATCTATTTTTATCTCTTTCGTTACCCCTATTTTCAGATAATCTCAAATGCGTGTCGCAATTGTATGTTCGTATCGTCTGTACAAACACACATTCTCCACGAAAGTTGAAGCGCAACATACAAGCGTACATATGCTGTACAATCAGGTATGTATATATGATATATAGCATCCCTATAGAATTGTCACAGATAAATTTACTTTATTACACATTCGTGGTATAATCATAATGACTATATAAATGTGTGTACTGTATGCAAGCGCACAAGCCCTTTCATAATTA
>NC_051407.1:16215573-16216320 GCF_015228065.2 Penaeus monodon
AAGGGGGCAATGACTAGATAAATGTGCATACTATATACAAGCGCACAAGTCCTTTCATAATTACGTTGTATATAGTATAGCATACAACCCGTATGCGTGCGTGACACTGTTACAAGTTCAATTTATTCTTATTAAATTAATAAGAGGTTTTAAAGGTCTCAACAGCTGATGTCACGCCATCCTTTCTTAAGTGAAGCATCTTATGTACTACACAAGAGCCACGTGAACTTAATCTTATCAGTAGGAAAAAGTTACAATCTAATTTTTGTGGGAATGACACGTGTATTCAGTCTAAGATCATATAGAGATATTTTACTTTTCATTACTTTGTTAGTCTTGTTTATCTGTTTATTGGTTTTTGTCTCACTTTTCTTCTCTCATCTCTCATTTCTAGTCTGATATGGTTGTCTGTCTCTGGGAAATAATAATTAAGAAAAAAAGTCAATCTGAAATTCTTTATTTTACATTAAAGCCATTCCCCAGGTCAATACCACAGGGAAAGAATTTAATCCTATTTACAAAATATAACTACCCTCTAATAAGATTTAACGTTTATCACAGAACTCGGCTAAAAGTCGAATATCACAGTTTTTTATATGTATATTTCAAATACCATAAATAGTGTGCATTTCACCAATAAAAAAAAATATCCAAAAAATACCCAAAATAATAAAACACAATGCTTAACACTTGCTGCTCAAAAAGCAACTATATTAAAATAAGCAACATGGAAAATCGATGTGTGTG
>NC_051407.1:16217021-16217210 GCF_015228065.2 Penaeus monodon
CAGAACATGATAAAACTTTTTTCTTCGTAAAGCGTAGCAAAATACTTTCTTTTTCTGTCGAACTACACATAGGTTTTCCATAACCTACACACAGAGTTTAGGCTCTACTAACCTACTTCCATTGGCATATTACCAGTAGTAATGGTACAAGTCATATCTATCACGCAAGAAAAAGAAACAAATGAAGAA
>NC_051407.1:16217241-16217368 GCF_015228065.2 Penaeus monodon
AACTAACACTTCAATCAAGAGAAAGTTGACTAGTGTTTTACATATATACAATTCAGCCACAATGATAAAAGAAAAACCACAATAGTTACCAATACAACATAGCGCGGGTAATTTCGCCAGCATAGTA
>NC_051407.1:16217387-16217752 GCF_015228065.2 Penaeus monodon
AAAATTTATGTATGCAAGTTGTCTGCTTATAAAACGAAATTATATTTTTTTCTCCCTAAAATAAGACAAGGGATTGACATCTTACTCGTAAACACAAACACACGGCATTAATTCAAATGTTATGATGACTAATAATGAACAAAGAACAAGCAATAATACGACTTAAATGTCCACCGTATTAAAATTAAAACGAAGTAAATGCACTTGAGAAAGCAAACAAACGAAAGATGATCACACTTTTGTAAATAAAATATGAAACAAAAGTAATTACATTTTGCTAATCAAGCTGCCAGGTAATTAACTACTGCACACTTGATAATTAAATGTTAGTGTGACTAAATCAAAGTCCAAGGGCAAGCTACGTC
>NC_051407.1:16217881-16218446 GCF_015228065.2 Penaeus monodon
AAGGTAGAAGGAAAAGGAGAGATTATGGGGGGGGGGATATCATGAAAGAAGGATGGAGTAGAAGAAACGAAGAAATTATAAGAAAAGAGGGATACGGAGAGAGAGGTGGAGAGAAAACAATGAGAAATGAGGAGAAACCAGTAAAAAAGGAGATGGCAGCAAAATAATAACGGCCCGAGAGAGAGAAGGGAGATGAGATGCAAACATGATAAAGTACAGAAAAGGAGGTGCAGAGAGCGGAAGATGATAGAGGAAAGAAAGTAAACAAGAAATATTTTAAAATTATAATACAATGCGTTCATTTTTTGTTTTAACCAAAAGCGACAAAACCAAACTTAGCTCCATTTTTGGTTAACTTGTGAAATCTATTACACTTTCTTTTCGTTCAAATAGTATAACAGAGAACGAAGATCGTGAAACGTGTAGCAAAAAACACTTACTCTCCACGATAACAAACGTATCCCATTGTCTTAATGAACGCATTATATTAATTCGAATATTTCACTACTAAGATTCCTAGCAGTCTTACATACCTACACACCTAACAAATTTTCGTTTAACACGC
>NC_051407.1:16218486-16219119 GCF_015228065.2 Penaeus monodon
CTACAGAAACGGAACGACCCGCAAACTAAAAGCACAAACGAACGAAAATCAATGAAAAATCAAAAGACTATAAGCACAACACCAAACGATCCGTCGCCCAATGCAAGAAACGCGTCCACAATTTTCACGCGACTCATCACTATCACACAGCGGAGATTGCTTCATAAAAATACACATGACAAAGCTTTATTATAGTGTTTTAAAAGAGGCATAAAATGTAAAAGAAAAAAAAAAAGTCATGAAGGTGGTAAAACCCCTAATGAAAATACAAGATAAAAAAAAAGAAAATGTGTCATCAAATTTAGCAATTTTCCATCACGCGCAACAGCGGTTACCTTAGCAATGTGGGCTTAGCAAGTAAACACACAATTTCCACGTCTCAACTTCATCCCTCCCCTCATCTATGCTTGTAAATGCACGTCTGTAACATTACAAAAGTATTCTTGGAGATTGGCAACCGCTCCGTGCAGGGTTTTTGACCTTTGAAAGAGCAGCGCAGGAGACCTTCAGAAGCAAGCATGCAACTTGGGTAACTACGTGTTGGCAACACCCATACTTTCTGGCTAACTCTGTTTTACTCTTCCATCATAAATGAAGCAAATAATGTTGCAAATGAAGCGAATTGCTCTGGAT
>NC_051407.1:16219276-16220278 GCF_015228065.2 Penaeus monodon
AGTAAGATATTGTTCACTTCCGATATTTGACTTCAAGCAACTCTGCTTGTAATTATCATTTACACTGGGATTATCAGTTTGTCATCCACCTTTTCTTGCACAAGTTGACTAATATGATTTGGCTCAGTCACTGGCATGTGTCAGTAACACGTTATTTTGTGCGATTGGATAATGCGTAGTTATTCATAAAATGAAGACTTACAAATCATATTCCCTACCGCTTATTCTTTAAGATTACGTTTCGTGTCGCAGATTTTGTCAAATGATAGAGTTTAAAAGCAGTTCATGTACATGCATGACACCCTCGCATGCACAGCCGGTCAGATAATCATGTGACCGAGCTGACGCCGTGCTAATATGCTCCGTCCTCTCCCATCAAACAAAGTGGTGCCTCGCTGTTTCCTTTTAGTATTTAAACTCGTTTTTTTTTTCTTTTTACTCTTCTATCTTAAATATCGACATCCATCTCTCTCTCCCCTTGCTTTTCGTCGCCGTTCTTCTCTCTCAGTTCCAACATGAGATCCATTTCCACTCCCCGTTCGTGGATTCCCCCAACGCGCATGCCATCCACGAACGCGTCGGCGAGTGAGAACTTGTCCCGAGCGCTGCAAACTGGCTCCGACGCCTCCTTCTTCTCGCCGCCGTCGCTGAGCCTGTCCCTGATGACGGTGTTCTCGCCCCGAAGTTCGACGACGCGCATTCGGACTTGCTCTACCACGAGACGAATGTTCTCGGGGCTGAGGCGAGAGTGCTTCGCCAGGGCGTTGTGGCGCGACCGGCTTGAATACTTGTTCTCGGCGCCCTAGGGCAGGAGCGAGGGTGGAAAAAAGGATCAAGATGCGAAGAGGGATAAAACGGAAGTAATGGGGTTGATATAGATCACAGAAGGAAAATGTCAGAGGATAAATTGATGCCCTAATCTCATCCCAATAATCATGTTCTTCCAATAATGCATTAAAGCAATTTTGTTCCGGTCATAGGTAACGGGGGCGTTATATCGGG
>NC_051407.1:16220311-16220485 GCF_015228065.2 Penaeus monodon
CGGCTTCTAAATACATCGCTGAGGCTCTTCTACAAATGTTAATTGCCTTAAAACACCTCATTGTTTAAAGAGAAGATTCAATAAGGAAGTAGAAGTTATGAGAGACGAGGAACAGGGGGGAAATGTGGCAATAATAACACAGTAAGAACATTAAGCCGGTTAAGATTAATAATC
>NC_051407.1:16222538-16222660 GCF_015228065.2 Penaeus monodon
AAAATCACTGAATGGGAAGCGACGTTTTCTCAAAGCTTCAACTGGCAGACTCGTAATCCACAATCGCCTCTTCCAACTAAAAGGAGAAGTTATAATTGCTTTACTCTAACTGCTGTTCTAGG
>NC_051407.1:16224984-16225226 GCF_015228065.2 Penaeus monodon
CCCCCTCAAGGTCCACCTGAAGAAGGCGGGCATGAGCGTGCACACCGCCGTAGCGGCCAGGGAGCTGCGGACGAGCACGAGGGCGCCGTAGAGAGCGGCGGCGGCCAGGAGCGAGGGGCGTGTCTCCAGGGGCCACGCCTCCACCAGGACGATCCCCAGCAGGAAACCCGAGCAGTCGATGACCTAAAAGAAAGTCAAAGTAAATAAATACTACCAGTTTGTCACGTTTGTTAAATTGGTTA
>NC_051407.1:16225305-16225486 GCF_015228065.2 Penaeus monodon
ATCATATTGTAAAGATATTAATTTACATTCATATTTTGCCTATGTTGGTGAATAAATAAATAAAAATAATTTAGTTAATTCTATTTGTTACATTGGTTATTCTTATGTTTGGAGTGGCAGGCTGAAAAGGAAGATAAATAGTAAATAAATAATAATTTAGTTCAGTCCAAGTAAAATTACG
>NC_051407.1:16233551-16233701 GCF_015228065.2 Penaeus monodon
GCGAGGGGAGGGGAGGTGGGCGAGGGGAGGGGAGGTGGGCGAGGGGAGGGGTGGTGGGCGAGGGGAGGGGAGGTGGGCGAGGGGAGGGGAGGTGGGCGAGGGGAGGGGAGATGGGCGAGGGGAGGGGAGGTGGGCGAGAGGAGGGGAGGT
>NC_051407.1:16234377-16235494 GCF_015228065.2 Penaeus monodon
CCCCATCAATGTATGATGCAACTTGTTACACAATTATTTCCTATTGACCTAAAACCAAACAAATATAACACGCACATTAGCACTTGTTAGACGAAGCGATAGCGAGCATACTACCACAGTACAACACAGCACATAAGGATTTTTTTTAAGAGCCTGGTGTGTCTTGGTGGATACTATTTGTAGTTACGTTAAGCTTGAAAATTTGTGTGTGAGAGTTGTATATTCACAATTTCTTTAGTTGTAACTGTAAGTTGTGCACAGATACACGCACACACGCACACTCAAACGTCCAAATGTTATATCTTGTACTGTCTTTCTCTTTTCTTCTCAGTCGCGCACTCTTACACAATCTCATGTCAATACATATACACGTGACTCATATATACCCACATTCACGCTTCTACAACTCGCCCCACGCACATTCTATCCAAGCAATCACACTCGCACCCACACACCTAAACTTACACTCAACATACATACTCATATATTCACTTCGCCCATACGTTCACTCACACTCAACCAACACACACACTCATATCCTCATACACACCATCACACAAATATTCATACTCACTATTACTCATATCCTCATACCCACCATCACTCAAATCCTCATACCCACCCTCACACAAATCCTCATACCCACCCTCACACAGAGCCTCATACCCACCCTCAAAAAAACAGAACTCACCATGTTATCCTGATTATTGCAAGTGAGATACAGGAAATAATTAAGGAAGGAACCCTGGTCAGCGTAACTCAGCTCGAACTTCAGCACACTCAGCACCTGGCGTTCGAGAGAGAGGAGTTCTGCCCGTGTGTAAGAGTTCAGAGTCAGCTGGAGCAAGTCAGAAGTCTGAAAGTGCGGCGTAAGGAGTCAGGAAGGAGAAATGTTAATTATATGCTATAAAGGGGGTATGAGGTGTCGATCATAAAATGCTGGGAATATGGGATAGGAAATACGTGCTTGGCTGCAAATGGGATGGAGGGAGAGGGGGGAGAGAATGTGGGAAAAGAGTAATAAATATTGGAGAGAGATAAAGAGGGAAATGCCGAGAAAGCGAGATAGAGATGGATTTTATATTGAGATAGATAAGCAGATAGATAGATAGATAAA
>NC_051407.1:16235859-16236226 GCF_015228065.2 Penaeus monodon
ATAGAGATGGCATAGAAGAGAGGAGATATATAAGACGAAAGAGAGAAGACAGGGAGGAGGCGATACGAGGATAACAAGTGGAGACGTTACGGAATGAACTTTATAAACATAGGTTGATGCAACCAACTCCTCTCGCAACAGCAGAATCTTTACCTCCGTCGGCCTCTTCTCCTCTAACTTGGAGACGATGAGGAGAGCAGTGATGGCCAGCAGCTGTACCCTATGTACCGGAACACAGCGGACCTCTAAAACCCGGTCCACCACGGAGATGCTTTGGTACAGGGTCTCCGAGGAAAGCTCGAGGTAACTCTGTGGCAGGGAAGAGATGACGGTTTGAGTAACGGAGGTAAAGTATATAAAACAATTT
>NC_051407.1:16236318-16236440 GCF_015228065.2 Penaeus monodon
GGAGAAAAATGTCCGTTTTTTTGTTCTCTTCATTTGCAGACTTGTTAACTTTCCTTTCCTTTATCAATCACTCTCAATCTCTTTCTAATTCCCTGTTTTTTCTTCTTCATCCTACGTCTTTA
>NC_051407.1:16236641-16236812 GCF_015228065.2 Penaeus monodon
TCCCGCTGTTTGCCTTTCTCTCTCTTATATATCTTTTCCGTTCACTTCCTCTACATCAACCTCTCCTTCCTTTTGTCTTTTTCTCTGCCTACACGTGTTATTCTGCTTCCCTTTCTGCACCACACACACCGTTTATTTTTCTCCCCCTACACACATTTTTTCCAACCCCTG
>NC_051407.1:16236902-16237355 GCF_015228065.2 Penaeus monodon
CCATCACCTCACTACCTCCACTCACCCATCTTACCCACAACTCTCCCCCTCCTCTGACTCATCTCTTTTCCAATACTCTCATCCATCTCAGACTCACTTTTTACTCAACACTCTCTCACCCACCTCTCACACTCATTTCTTACCCAACGCACACTCATTCAACTCTCACTCATTTCTCACCCATCTCGCCCTCGACCCTTCCTCACCTGGACCTGTATGAGCCAGTCCACCAAAATGGCTCTGGTGCGTTGATTAACAGAAGGGTGTGTGGAAAGGTAGCTTCTTGTTCTCAGGTGTCTTCTCTCGACTTCTAGCATGCACTTCATGACATCCTGGAGAGGAAGTGTAGACTGATTTTGTGCTTTTGAAAGGGTTTTGTTAAGGTTATTATTATTTTTTTTTTTCTAATTATAGTGGACATGTACATCTCTGGATTTGATTGTTAGTGTTAGA
>NC_051407.1:16237411-16238594 GCF_015228065.2 Penaeus monodon
TCCACACTCTTTTAAACAGTATCTAGGTTGTTGCCATCACACATGTTCCCACCTGCTGCTATATCTGTTAGCTTCTGTGTAATAGACAAGTGTATATCTTGATACTCGTGTATGAATGTTCGTATCCGTTTGAATTATTTATCCTGTGTAATAAAAAAACAACAAAATCTTAGTGAAGAAAGATTTCAACAATGCAAAATAAAAGCAATTTACTTTTAGGTTTGTTTACAGAAGCATGTCACTCTCAGCCTCCAAGAGGCAAACACAATGCAAAGGGAATTAAGGTTGCAATTTTGTGTGCATCGTGGTCTGCAATCCGTGTGGCATGAGTAACTTTCTCATGACAAAATTGGCCAGGACCTAAATAACAAATTCCACTGGTGCGGAGTTCAAGTTTCACAATATGTGGCTATTTTTAACAAGACGAAAGTCAATGAAGTTATAACTTTATCTATGTATGTATAAAGGCATATGCATACGCAAGATACATAAGTGCTCTAGGTATAACTAAATCATTACTAAACTGCTACTGTCCGAATTTAATTAGTTACGATGCCCTATTTCCCATTTTTCATAATGTAGATATAAATAACTTCTATCCTTACTTCATAAATCAGCGGTTTTACACTTTTTACCGCGAGCCTAGTCATGCACCTCTCGTCATGACTGATCCCGCTGGTTTTACAAATGCGCAGTAGGCTTTGGTATCAGCTGTGATCGCAAGGGGCAAGCATAGTTGATATATGTATAAAAAGGGTACTTCCGAGATTCTAAATTATAAAAATAATAACGATATTGCTGAATTATACAATATTTCAATTAGTGAAGAATGATGGCTACTGCAAAAAAGTTTGGGAGAAAGCAAAAGTGACGTTATAACTAGTAGTTTCCTTTTGTCTAAGTATCCAGCGCACATAAATTGATAATAGTCATAATCACATCGTGGCAACGTTGCATATTCGGGTATCGAGAGAGTAAACATTTTAAGCATTTGGCAACAACAAGGCTGAGAACGGGGGTTTTAAACATATATTACACCACATGCCATCTGTTGATGATCGGAACAATGCAAACAGTCTGCAATAAATAACTCACGTTCATTTCCAACACAGCCAATTGAAAATAAAATAGTTTTAATATACCTTTCATCTAAGCAAATTTCCACCAAAAATCTACATTATCG
>NC_051407.1:16238698-16238891 GCF_015228065.2 Penaeus monodon
ACAGTCATAGTCTACCCCACAAATACGCCCTTCAGCTACCCTTCATATACTCATATAACCATAATCTACCGAAAAATATTCATCGCGATTCGTCATCAACTCTTGGAGCAATCCTTCCTGACAAACCAGTTAACTAAGAAGCCAAAAACTATATGGCCATAACTCCTTCTATCATTTTCTTCTCTATCCATTT
>NC_051407.1:16238978-16240080 GCF_015228065.2 Penaeus monodon
TATATATATATATAAAACCTTCTCCATCATTTTCTAGCGCAACAATCTAAGACCATGATCTAACTCATGCTTTCCGGGGCCTTTTGAAAACACCCCGAAGGATGGTCCCAATATCAAAAGATTTACTAAAGTGCTACACATATCCAATGCTACAAACTTACGAAATCCGTACCATCCAGTCCCAACACCGCAATACGATATTAATACCAAGCATTTTCAATATTGCAAGAACGTAGACCTACGCGCACGATAAAGGAGTTTCTCTCGATTGCCAAACCGTGGGAATTAGTGCATTATTGACCTCTCACCTCCTCGTAGTCCTCGGCGAGGCAGTAATTTCGTTTCCAGATGACCTTCTGCGGTAAGGAGCTTGCCACGTGTTCCTGTCCTGGAGGAGAGGCTAGTTAGAAATCACTCATGGCTGGCTAGAACTCGACTTCACTCATGGCTGGCTAGAACTCGACTTCACTCATGGCTGGCTAGAACTCGACTTCACTCATGGCTGGCTAGAACTCGACTTCACTCATGGCTGGCTAGAACTCGACTTCACTCATGGCTGGCTAGAACTCGACTTCACTCATGGCTGGCTAGAACTCGACTTCACTCATGGCTGGCTAGAACTCGACTTCACTCATGGCTGGCTAGAACTCGACGTCACTCATGGCTGGCTAGAACTCGACGTCACTCATGGCTAGCTAGAACTCGACGTCACTCATGGCTAGCTAGAACTCGACGTCACTCATGGCTAGCTAGAACTCGACGTCACTCATGGCTAGCTAGAACTCGACGTCACTCATGGCTAGCTAGAACTCGACGTCACTCATGGCTAGCTAGAACTCGACGTCACTCATGGCTAGCTAGAACTCGACGTCACTCATGGCTAGCTAGAACTCGACGTCACTCATGGCTAGCTAGAACTCGACGTCACTCATGGCTAGCTAGAACTCGACGTCACTCATGGCTAGCTAGAACTCGACGTCACTCATGGCTAGCTAGAACTCGACTTGACCCATGGCTAGCTAGAACTCGACTTGACCCATGGCTAGCTAGAACTGAACTCACTCTCTCTGCATTAGACAATATAGTGACTTATTCTGTATAT
>NC_051407.1:16240274-16240817 GCF_015228065.2 Penaeus monodon
CCTTTCCTCTGCAACCATTCCCTCACTTGCTCTCTTTATCCCTCTTCCTTATCTCACTTTCTTCTCCTCTTCGGTCTCTTTTTCCGTCTCCCTCCCTTTCTCCTCTTCTCTCTCCTTTCCTCTTTTCTCCTCTTTCTTTTTTACTTACTCTTCCCTTTTATTTATTTACCTTTTTTTTCTTTTCCTTAATTTCTTCTCCTTTCTCTTTTACCTCTCCATCTTTTTCATATTCTCTTTCCTCCCTTCCCTAGCTTTCTCCCTTTCCTTTCCTCAGTCACTTACCCTCACTTCCCCCTCTCTAATCTGACAAGCTAAGAAAGAGTACTAAAGTATATATTTACTCTATATGTAAAAAAGAAAAGGGTAAGAGTGAGCTCATCTTACACAATCTACACTCAAGGTAAGCGCCATCTACTAATTCCAACTCAATGACTCCGTTCACTTACCAGGAACCTGCAGGACGTGTTCGTCGATGGCTCCCTGGCCCCTTCTGCGCCGCTGGTAGGGCTGGGGCGTCCTGGAACCGCTCACCCTCCGCGTGAC
>NC_051407.1:16240862-16241253 GCF_015228065.2 Penaeus monodon
AGGGGGAACGTCGACGCGGTGCCCGACGCGGAAGGGGGCTCCTGAGTCCACTGATTTTCTCGAGGTGTGGGCTGACACGTTCTGCGTGAGAGCCAGCGGGACGCGAGGCGGCCGGGAGAGGATCCTGCCATCCTTGGAAGCGGCCTCTTTCGCCTTGCTGTCGTCGGCGCCCTGGGCCTTGGGGGCGATGTACGAGTCCCTGATGGCGCCGCTGCTTTGGGTCACGAAAGACGACACCTGGCTCTGCACCTCCACCTTCCCGAACACGGGGAGCCCGATGCACCTCCCGGCCATGGCCGGATAAGGAATGGCCATAGGAACACAGCTGAGGGATGTGCTCGCCGTGGAAAATGTATGCTCACCACTGCCACGCCCACAGCACGAGGAGAGG
>NC_051407.1:16241293-16241573 GCF_015228065.2 Penaeus monodon
GAGCAGTGAGGGCGTAGATACAAGGAGCGACACTCTGCGAACCCAAGTTGGTGAAGGACGCACTCCACACCCATTTGACGTCCATCGATATTATAGCAAATTTCAGCGACACACATTAAAACTTCAGAGGGTTATTTCTGACCAAATCACCGTCAGTCAGCCAGTTAGATATATCACAGGGACATTTAACTATTAAAACTTGGAAGCCTGACGATTCAAACACCGGGGAATGGCGACTGCTGCAAAATGAACAAAAACATAAGCCTGATTGAGAGAGAGA
>NC_051407.1:16241606-16241906 GCF_015228065.2 Penaeus monodon
CGATCTTTATCATCACACTGATTTCTATGCATTTGATAAAATGATAACACTGCTGATAAATGGATTCATATCCCTTTTTACGAACATATATATAATCCTAGGAGGAAAAAATGACTACCACGCACTTTGAACACAAATAAAGGAAAACAGCTGGCGACTGATCCGAAAACTTTACGGAGAAATGAGCTTCTGAAGCTTCGTTTCTCAGTCTCGAGCGTTGTTTCGAAGTATTGGTTCATTCCAATATACGCGAACTCTTTGAAACTAGAACAGCGAAGGGGAAAAAAAACGCATGAATAT
>NC_051407.1:16241961-16242265 GCF_015228065.2 Penaeus monodon
AATTAGGTTCTCCGACGAATTGAATATATTTATTACATGAAAATTTAGATTAAGAAACATAATTTATGCTGATTCAAAGCAACATTTTAAAATGTAATCACTTTATTTCTTTATCTATAAAAATAGTAAAAATTAGTTTTATCGTTTATGTTCGTTTTTGTTCTTCGTCTAATGGTCTACGTTTAATAGATGTTGTGGTATTATTATATTTTAATTTCAAAGTCTGCTTGATGACGTTAAATATTTTTCGGAGATAAACGTGTACAGCTAACTTACAGTTCACATAAAATATTTAAGATTCTAC
>NC_051407.1:16242321-16242393 GCF_015228065.2 Penaeus monodon
TTAATGATCATAATGATCGGAACTATTACAATAACTTTGATGACCACAACATTACTATTGAATATGTAGTCT
>NC_051407.1:16243742-16243958 GCF_015228065.2 Penaeus monodon
TCGTTGATAATATATTTATCTGTGTGTGGGGGGGGGGGTGTCCATATAGTTGATTATGAGATGAGTCTTTAAATTATTCCAAACACAGTAAAGAAAACATTTGCCAAGAAAAAGACACATGCACATGCGTAAATTCTGTACGGGAATCGCTTTCTTAAAAAAAATCCAATTCTTAATTTGCTGACTTATATACTCCTATGTGTAATATTTCTGGTT
>NC_051407.1:16244075-16244153 GCF_015228065.2 Penaeus monodon
TCGAATTGACAATTGATCCAGACTGCCGGTCGGTTCCAGCAATGGGAGCACATACTGCACCTCTTCATCGGTATTATT
>NC_051407.1:16244298-16244526 GCF_015228065.2 Penaeus monodon
GAGGGATAAAGAGACAGACAGACAGAGAGCAACGGCCCCATCCCAACCCCAGCCTTGAATCAGCACCAATTCCCACGCACCCAATTATTCTCCTTCTCTCCTCCCAAACTCCCTTAAATGATCCTCACATTTCAAAATTCTTGGTGTGGTAAGCATAACCACTTGGAGTCTGCAGATTTATATCGTATTGTTTGAAAAGCTGTATTGGAATAAGTCAGCTAACCTGTT
>NC_051407.1:16245039-16245184 GCF_015228065.2 Penaeus monodon
TGACATCAATATAAAGAGAAAGTGAAGACCTCAAAGGCTGTACAGTGTACAAGACGAAAACAGGGCTATGATGCGGTGATGTAAATAGCAGTTTGCGAAAAATTTAACTGCTAAACCGAGTTAAGTCACGCACACAAAAGCACAT
>NC_051407.1:16245376-16245659 GCF_015228065.2 Penaeus monodon
ATTTGTACGTTTTGGTAATGGTCCTTGTATTCCCACTCTAGCCAACAAACCAACGCAATAAATAGTCCTATAAACTTAAAAAAAAAATCAGGCTATGTATGTAGAGGACCATGGAAACTGCAGAACGTCGATGTTGCTATGTGTTTTAACTGACTGTGACGTTATCCTTCCTTTTAGCAATTTTTTATTTGTTAAGGAAAGCCATTTTGTTTCCTTTACAAATTATTGTTCTCTACTTTTTGTCCACCTTTTGCCCTTTTGTTCATAACCACCGCACGTTGGC
>NC_051407.1:16245782-16247423 GCF_015228065.2 Penaeus monodon
AATTACTCTTGACAACATCCACAGCAGTAACACAGTAGATAATTACAAATATAAAATGAATACACAGGAAAAGAGGTTTTATTTGTTTATTTCAACCATTATTTCATTTCTTGCATATGTCTTGACCTAATGACAGACTTCTCTCTTTTACCAGTCCTTACTCAAAGTTTTGTTAATTCTTTATTCCTGCCTCACCATCTCTTAACCTAATGTATTTATCCTATTTTACTCCTGTTTAGTTACTCACCCTTTCTAATTCTCACCTATTTACTCCTCTTAACTCTTTAGCTTATCCTGCCTCATTCTTCATCAAAACCCCTTTCTCTTTAACTTACCCTAATTCACTAATTTCTTCAACCCACTACAAGTAATCTGGCATACTATCTTCTTATTTTTGTTTTTCATTTTACTTTAACTTTTTATGCTCTCTTCTACTGCCCATGAAAATTTCTTTTACCTCTTCTTTCTGTGTTTCATTTACTCAACCTCCATTTTCTCTAAAATGCCACTTATTCTGCATATCCTTCTTTGCTGCCCATATTCATTCCCTTAATTCATTTACCCCTATACCCTCACAGTCTTTTACTTATTCTTTGTTTATTCAGTCTCTGGCAATCTTCCAACTTCATTACTCTACTAATCACACACCCATATTTAATTCTACACTATGTACTTATATGTAATTTACACTTTAATTATATCTTGCATGATAACCCTTCCTATCAAATAATTTTGTTTCTATATCTTTGACAACCTAAAAACCATGCAAATAATTTTCCAGAAAATTTCACTAACTGCAGTCCAAAAATGGTTCTTTGAAAAGTTGAAATAGAAAAATGTAGATCAACATATTGTGTGCTAACAAATTAATGTGGAGTAAGAAATCTCATAATGGTCTTATCTATGAAAATATTTTGTGGTAAAAATGTGTATGTGTACTTAAGGAAATGCATATCATCATTTATAGTTTAAAACTGTGATTCTAAATGTTCCAGACCTTTTGTGACTCAGCGTGCCTCAGTTCCTCAAATTACTGTAATACATTATATAATTTCTGTCTTTGCTAAGTGTAATTATCTTTGACCTGCTGCTGAAATACCTGAATAACATTTCAACCATAAAACTTTGAAGGATGAGGAAGAATGACTAATAGGATACAAAAGCAGTAATTTTGCATGATGAAACCAAAGGCGACTAAATATATCCGTTCACATTTATGCCACAAGGTAAGTCTAACAAACTCAGTATTTTCCAGACAGGAAATGTTACACTAATTTATGCAGGATATTATGAGTAGCCTATGTTTATTTGATGTTGGATATTTGCTTTTCTATCTTTATTTTTTAATATAAATGTCATAAAATTTATTTACTTTTATTTTTACTTATTATATCTAAAAATTTATGACCTTCAGATAAAAAGCTAATATCTTTGCAATAGGGGGGATTATGACAGACACTCATTATATAGTTTAGGATATGGTTTCTGCAAAATATAGATTTGGCTGTTGCATTATTCATAGGAGAGAAGATGAATGAAAGGTTGTTATTAGCAAAGATTCTTTCAAGAATATTTTGCCTAACAGAAAAGTTACAGTGTGATTTTTTAATAGAATCATATGACCATGCACTAACATACACA
>NC_051407.1:16247463-16248318 GCF_015228065.2 Penaeus monodon
CATATTATTCACAATGACATCCCTATCATGCAAGTGAAAAAAAAATCTAGAACCTTAAAACTTTCCAACACTTTTATCAAATAAAACACAAACATTTTTCAGTATTTTATTATTTTTGTGTACCTCATACAAATATATCATATCTATTTATCAAGAGAGAGTTTCATAATAAGGCAAAGTATAAAACATTCAGTACATTTATATATTCTTTTCTGTTTTGAATATATGGCGACTAGATACAACCATTGACAATGGACATATAATGGTAGCATACATGTTAATTCTTTTTAATTTGAAGAACACTTAATAAAATATCCATGCTTCTTAAATTTCACATCCTGCCTGCTAAACTTAATAGAACTAGTTCTTTTTTAACCTAGTTTCTGAGGCAGAAAAAAGGCAAAATTTTCTCCTTAAACAGAGGTATAAAAGGCATTCAATTTGAATATGATCACTGCACCTTTCTCATTACAAGCTGTGTTACATAATGGTTATATCAGTGCATTTCTTGCAATTGTAGCTGGGGGGGGGTTAAAGCGTGCAACTGCACAACAAGAAACATAGTACTGGTGAATAATTATACCAAAGAAATGCATTAATTATTGAAGTAGATGTATGACACAGAGATCAAGAAATATTATGCATAATTAATAGGTTAACTATTTTTCTTTATCTTTTCCCTTGAGATACTGGAATCAAGTTAAAAAGTCAACTGAAACCACATTTAAACTGAGCATAAATAAAACTGAGATAACTAATTCACATTAATCAAAGATACATGTACAAATCTCCTTTACACAACTATCTAAATGAACAACATGTATTAT
This sequence comes from Penaeus monodon, assembly GCF_015228065.2. NCBI lineage: Eukaryota > Metazoa > Arthropoda > Malacostraca > Decapoda > Penaeidae > Penaeus > Penaeus monodon. The sequence continues at coordinate 16,248,291 of NC_051407.1, forward strand.
GAATCATGATTTTTTTTTTTTTTACTTT
>NC_051407.1:16248350-16248645 GCF_015228065.2 Penaeus monodon
ATAACATTGCACCATGATGACTTTCTATTTCTGATGTTTGTTACAAATACCAAACCATTCCACATATGTAGACACTGGACAAAGGTGGAAATTCTTTTAAAAGATGAAGAAGGCTCTCAAATTCCCACATTTCCACACATGCGTGTAGCCTTTTTTTGAAACCCAGACCAAGACTGATTCCTCGGAATCCTTGCGACATATATGGCACTGGATTATGAGGCAGGCATGGCAACCCTTTCCTTGGTCTTGACTTTCTCCTTGGCAGGCTCTGTGAATGAAAGGACAAAATGTGATG
>NC_051407.1:16248708-16249672 GCF_015228065.2 Penaeus monodon
ACATGTTCTCAATAAAAACTTGTGGTTTAGGCTATTAAATACAGTATAGCCTCACATTTGGTGTGTTATATTTGGAACTCTTAACCAACTGCTACCCTGCATCACATCTGCCAACCATACTTTGCAGTTGGCAATCCAATTATCCCCAAAACAGGCTGGCTCTCCCCTGCTAAACAGATGATGTCACAGAAAACAATGAATACTGAAATGGACCAGTCCTCCTACCCATATTCATAAGCAGTCACTCAACCGTTTACCATCAATGTTTGGTTGTGTGTAAATTCCTGACATGGCATCAAAGATATGTACTAATTGGAAGGCGATGTACTGACTCATGATACAGACACAAGTGAATATCTAAAAGGAAAGAAAAATGGAAAAAGGACATGTCTTAGCATGGGGTGAGTAGGAACTAGTGAGTGGCACTTGGATATGAAACAGATAAAAGAAACATTTCATTTGCTCTTTTAGCTCAATTATCATGGTAACTGAGAAAGAAACTCAGAAAAAAGAGGTTTTAAGCTCTGAACAAATAAATTTGTTTAGAACTTTGGTGCCTCCAGGACCAATTAGAGGGTTTAATACATTTAATATATCTTTTCAGTACGAATTACCTGCCTATCACTTTTATAATCATGGCTGTTAGCAAACAGGAAGGGCTTTGGATTTTAACTTATTTGGGAACAATAGAAAAATCAAATGAATAAAAAGGAAACGGAATAGAAAAGAAAAAGGAACAAAAAAAGTAACTGGTATCACTTATCCAATACCTAATGGCCAAAGACCTCAGATGATCTTTACTGTTAAAGGTTGATAAAGCATGGTGTGAAACACAAAACAAAAAATAATCATCCTTTAACCTCTGCATTTTAAAAATCCTGCAATGAAGCCTGTATACAATACTAAAATAATATACAACAATGTATATCAATAAATAACAAGTTACTTTTAAACAAAACAACAA
>NC_051407.1:16250206-16250400 GCF_015228065.2 Penaeus monodon
TTGATAACTTTGGTAATTTAAATAATCATCACAACCCATGAGACAAAATATGCAGTTTAAAAACTATTAAAAAGATTTCCCTTAACCCAATACTGAAGGGTGGTTTCCTGACACAAAAGCCCTCCCTCCCAGGCTGTATTCGCAGTGGCCCGGGCCCTGCTGCTGGGTGATTGTGTCAGCACCATAGAGTGTGC
>NC_051407.1:16250527-16251487 GCF_015228065.2 Penaeus monodon
TAGTTCAAAAAAATAAATATATCAATCATATAATTCTGTTAATTCAAACAATTACAGCAAAAAATTAAATATTTCATCTTTCTTCCTGTATCCTTCCTTTTCTCCTTTTCCAAAATACTGCCTTACCTGGAAGAGTCTCTGGAACGTCGGGAAGTTCGACCTCCGGGTTTTCTGCTGCAGAGGGAGCTTCAGGCAGCTGCTTCTCAACAGCGGCAGCAATGAGGGCATCAAGCTCCTCCTCGACTGCAGATTCATCCTCATCTGTCAGTATGCCTCCACTGAGCAGTGCGTCAATTTCCTGAAAATGTATTGTGCTGGTTATTTTTTAGTACCTAATGGCAAGGTTATGATACTATCATGAGAAGTCACTAAAATATGAAATATATAAAAGAATGGAAACTATATTCATAACCTGAGTCTATAAAACCCAAAATACATGAAAAATGAGCATGTGTTCTTAAGGAGTCAGTTTCCTGTTTTACTACATATCCCAAAAAGAATAACAAAAGGTAAATAAAATTTAAAGACAATTAAACTAAATGGAATAATACTCACTGAACCAACAACTAATACTATACACAACAACTATACACAATTAAATATGTAACATACCCTCTGTTTCTCTGCTGCCTCCTGTGTTTCATCAAGGATGCGCTCCACATCTTCAATACTGAGCATTTCATTGATCTGTTTCAGGGCTTCATTTCCTACCTTCAGACTGTCGACAACCTGTGGAGACAAAGGAGTAAATTATCTGATATTATTTTCAAAAATAAAACTTTCATAAAAAATTACACTGCATTCTTTGATAAAAAAACAAAGGCCAAACCCTGACAACTTTTAGAGTTAAGTGAATTTGCTTACAGACACATACAAAGCAGAATAGACTGGTAAAGAAACTGCCCTTCCCTCCAGCCTTCCTCAGTTGCTGCCCCTGGTTGTCATTGATCTTTATATATC
>NC_051407.1:16252052-16252152 GCF_015228065.2 Penaeus monodon
CTTAACCAAAAGTTTCAAGAGCAGATGGCTGCTTCTAAACATATATGTACTATGACATCATTATCACCAGTGCCCCAGTACTCTGTTTTTTTCCATAAAA
>NC_051407.1:16252234-16252861 GCF_015228065.2 Penaeus monodon
ATGTTTCCCCCCCAAAAAATCCCCAGCTAATTGCGCTCACTTCACTCACCGACCCCCCCCCCCCCCCTTTGCCCCCAAGTGAAAGCTGAAATGACACCCCTGCTCAATCAACTAATAGTAAAAATATAAATAATTCTAAGAAACAACCACCATTTTTCCTCACTGCCAACACTGGCTTCTCCAAAATGGCAAACCATGTATTTGCATGCATACACTATCTGGCTTTATTTACCAGTCTCCGTCTTTATCACTAATGCACATAACAAAAATGAGGAGTGTATGGTAATGAATAAAGTTGCTAAATAGACACAGGCATCTTGCAACAATGTTTCACAACAAGAGGGTCTCTGGGATCAATGGGGGCTGCAAAGAGCTGCAAGAGAGCCCTGAGATTTCTCCAACTCATATTTCTGCTCAGCCTTCAATCCGACTGGAGGATCAGGAGAATGGATAAATGCATGAATCCACAAAATCAGACATGTGTGAACCATTACAATCCTTGGCCTAAGGGTTTCCCTATGATATTTTTGCAGACAGAGAGGATCTGCAGAAGTATAAAGGTTGCAAACTAGTATCATACAATACATTTTTGAACTTTTAGTAACACTGTAATAGAAATTTCTGATT
>NC_051407.1:16254160-16255137 GCF_015228065.2 Penaeus monodon
CTGCAAATGAAGAAACTAGCAAAATGAAAATGCAAAGATATGCAACAAACCTTCATTTCTATCTGAGCAAATTCAATGTCCTGGATCATCTTTTCAATATTTTCAAGCGTTCCGTCTGTCTTAGTGAGTTGCTCCTCGATGAAGCGTTTCTTCCGCAGCAGAAGCTTGGCCCGACTGTTTAGGGGAAAGAGTAATATAAAATCACCAATTATGCTACAAAATCAAATGAGAACCAATAATAATACTGACAGCAAAAAAACTACTGAATTTTAAAACAAAATATTCAAATACTGTACTTCTAAAACTTTCTATCCTGAATAAACAAGCACTATTCCATTTTAATTTTGTATATCATATTACAAAATGCTGATGTCTTTATCTCTTACACTTTAATAGAAGAGACAAATTTCTACACCACAAATCATTCATAAAAAAACTAATTCCTGAAATTCCATTATATGCCATGCCTGTTGGCATTCGGTTAATGTTTTTATAGTTCTAATATCTTTCATAACTAAATTCATTACTATCTTTCCATTTACTTCCATCAAAAATGTATACTAAGAGTATTTTGAATAGAGTTAATAGTCTCTGCTATGAATAGAATCATTTATGTATAATATTACATGACTGTCTTGAGAATGGAACCAAAAAAGCTAATTCAAAGGTTTTTTTTCCCCCCAAATGTTATCCTTGTCCTCATTAGTAAATATTGGGAACATAATAACAATATATATGAAAAAGTTCAAATATCTTTCTTCCTTCTATCAATACTGATAGCATTATGGCTTCTTCATCTGAACTGATACCTTTGTGTCCTATAAGTCTACTTCAACATACCCAAAGAGTTTCGTCATATTGATGACTTCCATCAGTTGTTCTTCTTGCTAACCCTGCCATTTATACTATGCTGAAACAGTGAATGACAAAATGTTCCTATTCCTTACTCACCTCTCTCATGCACACAAAGCAGCAAA
>NC_051407.1:16255431-16256461 GCF_015228065.2 Penaeus monodon
CTAATGAGCAATAATCACATCTGAGTATAAAAGAGAAATATAGTTGAATTTGAATTTAAATAAACATCCCATTATCAGGGATAGAATCTGAAAAAAAAAAATTCCACTTACTCTTTCTTCCCATTTTGCAAGAGCTGTTTGGCAAGCTGTCTGTCCTTCTCTAGGGTTGCCTCTGATCTTTTCTGGTATTGCCGGATCTTATCTCTCGTTGATTTCAATTGCTGGAAACAAGGAAAAAGTTAATAAATAGAAATATATGAGTTTGGAGTATGCACTTCATAACATAAAATAAAATACCGTTTGTATTTTGTAATGCTAAATAATATCAAGAACAGAGATTATCAAGAAATTTCATGACCAAAACCATATATAAAAGAATAAATTCATATTGAGTAAATTTCAAAGCTACTTTACCTATTGACCTAGGTAATTACTACCTTTATCTAATATTAACTTAAGGATCAATAGATAAGAGATATGGGTAGTGTATATCCTGACTCTAACTGGATATATTACATTTCAACAAAAGGGCAAAAAAGGAGAAAATCACTGAAAGTATATGGAAGGAAAAGACATTAAAGAGGACAAAGAAGAAAATCATATACAGTGAAGTCACTTCAAGAAAATACTAACATTTTAAGAATGGAATAACATGAAGATTTATGGCATGATGCTTTGGTATCTTGAACATAAAAAAAAAAAAAATTGTCTGAAGTTTGGAACTTGGTGGTTTTAATATAATTTTAAAAGAATCCCAAACTATATATCATTTTTATATCTACCATAAATATATTATTATCTAAACTATCCCACTGTCAAGCAAGAAGATGTACTCAATGATCATTCTAGATCAAATCAAATCAAATCAGAGTCTCTCAGTGTGTACAAGTGTCTTAGTTTTCCTATCTTAAACTATCATACATATTACAGAAAATACAAGACATATTTCAACCTTAGCTTTTTAAAGGACTATAAGATATGTACAAGAATATAACCCACTGAAAAGAACAATATAGATTGTAATATCAAT
>NC_051407.1:16256708-16258325 GCF_015228065.2 Penaeus monodon
GGTGTCTGAGAGTTCCTACTATAAAGGTTATATTCACCTCCACAGTAAAGTAAATTAGTAAAAATATTGATAATTAGTGATATTTCATGGGTTTGGATTCTAGGTTATGATTGTTAATGAGTCATTAGCAAAGTGATGTTTTGATTCATATAAATCAATAGATATTCTGTGGAAAAATCTGTTTTCAGCAATGATGCTTTAATGGATAATTGTTGATAATACATACAAACACCAGATCAAAATGATACTGGTACCAATAGATTCCCTCACCTTCTACTACTCAATTAAGTAAGAATAATACTGCGGAAAAAAAACGTAACCTAAAGACTGGGTCCTGGCTAACATGGGAACTGCAGGGAAAAAATTAATTTTAAAAAAATATAAAAAGTAGGTCACTATGTCATCTAATGCATGGGACTCTGCCACCCCCAAGCCCTACCTTAGAATACAAAAAACCCCTTACATATATATGGCAGTGTATGGAGCGTAAGACTGATTAAAGGTTGTGAAGACAATCAATTCTTATAATGCAGGGAGATTATGTTCTAGGGCAGGGATTGGGGTGGCAGCCCCACATGGGGGCTTGAAGGGGATTACAGACCCTGCAATAAATGACATAAGGTGTACATCTCATCTTTCTCTATATTTCACCTTACTTGATGGTAGCAGGTTCCCCCCTGCCATGAATACAATGAAAACGCTTTGTATTTCATGGTGGGAGTTATCCCGTTATCTTCTCATTACCCCCCCCCACCCCCCTGCTTCCCTCTCATATCCTCTTCCCCCCTCTTCCTCCTCTGGGTATAGCCCCTAATTAGATATTGTAATGACCTTCATCTTATACATATGCTGAGCAGCTCAAGTATCATATTTTACCCAGCAATTCCCCTGGTCCTTCTATTGTTGGGGGGGGGGGGGGTTGTGGCATAATTACTACATATATTTATATATATAAGTAGTAGAGGGTGACAGGAATCCACTGGCACCAATATCATTACGATTGGGTGTGTGTATCCTGAAAAACTGTTTTGCTGTTGTTGAAAAAAATAAAGGAGTGATGGATAAGATTGACAGAGTACTTTATTTCGCATAGAAGGAAAAAAGCGCAATAACATTAGTAATCATTCTAAACCTTTGAACATACCTACATGCCATGTAGACATTCTAGCTGTCAAAACGAATTACTAAATATTAATAGTTACAAACTGAACATCAATACACAATAGTACTATAACACAGTACCCAAAGAAGCAAGTCACAGCCCAATCGACTTTACCTAAACCTCACACAATACCTATATCCATAACACTTAAAAAAGAAAATCTCTTCCAGAAGTATTAAGTCCACCCACCAACACAGCCTTATCCTGCTCCGTGACTTTACTCTGAGGCTTTTTGGAAAACAAACTCCCCATCTTTGGCTCCTTCTGGCGTCGGAAGAAGAGAGTCAGCTGATTCGGGTAAACAAAGTCATCAAAGAAAACGAGGTTGGGGGAGAGGGGAAACTATTGTTTTTTTATCGTTCGGTCTTGTTTACAGAAAATGGATTTGTGGAAAGGGCTAACTATTTAAGATCATATTTTATTATTCATATTTATATACGCATGTATCTGTCTAT
>NC_051407.1:16258425-16258824 GCF_015228065.2 Penaeus monodon
TCAAGCATCTCTATAACCATATCAGAACCCATAGATTCTTTAAATTAATGTCTAAGGTACAGGGTTTCTTGTTTAGTGACTAGGCCTAGAGGGAGTATAAGTTTGAAGGTACCTTCGGAATTGTGAAGGAGAGAAAAATGCATTCCGAAAGGAGGTTCTGCTTCTGGCCGAGTGCACAAGATCGTGAGAGCAGTGACGCAAATGAACCAGACATTAGTTTCGAGGATCATTTTACATACACGCAATTTGTCTACGTACAAGCATGAATCACAAGTGGGGGATTGAATAATTTGGAACGCCAGGGTAATTCTAAGTGCCTTTAAGAGAAAGAAAAATATTATCCTTTTTACTGATGCGGTAGTGACGCATTTTTTTGCCAGTGACATTCAGACTGCATTT
>NC_051407.1:16258932-16259409 GCF_015228065.2 Penaeus monodon
TGCATGGATTCGGCCTTTCTTAGTAAAGTATGCAATCGAGTTCTAGGTCATATATTTGATGAAAAGAGAGTCAGTGCCCCCTCAGTTGAAGGAAGACGCTTGATGACCTGCATCTCCCACGGCATCAAGTAAGACACTTCACGAATGGAACAGGCGCCTGAAAGTGTTTCAGTGCCGGTGTCAGACAACGCCCCATCAATTCAAGTGTTTTGGGATCCATGGACAATGCACAGTATGTATGTCGTCATACATAATGATTTCTGGACAGCCAAATAAAGCTTTTATCAAACTGAATGGCCATACTGTTTACCATAGCAAAGAGGATTCTCGGTCATGGAAAATACGTCAACCAGCAGTCTCTAGATACACTGGCATTCAGATTGCGCAATCTGATAGGGAGAAAGCCCTGAATGAACAGATCATTCAACCATGTCATGAGGTCTTGTGACATAGAACGAAAGCTGCAGAACAGGCTGG
>NC_051407.1:16259506-16260155 GCF_015228065.2 Penaeus monodon
CTCAGAGACTGGCTAACACTCTGAAGCATGAACAAACACACCTTCTCAGACAAGGGCCACCACCACTGGCCTGTTGAATAGGTTATGCCAGCCACTTACTTCATCCAGCTGGCCTTCGCAAATCTTACCGAAGTGAACTGTACATATAACTATAAATTATTAACAGCGCTAACATATGTAAGGTTCGAACAGAAAAGATGAAAGTAGAAAAGCCAAATGGTTTATGGTATATGGTATACTGAAAAATTTCAGTTACTCAGAGGCAGTGGTGTACATGTGGAGGATGTAGGGTAAGCTTAATACCTCCTTCCTCTCTGCTTTTAAAATTTGTCTATTTTAGGGGTTTCTGTTACGAATCAAACTCATTCAAGTCGTATATTATCTGACTTGTAAAGTGATGTTAATGCTATCCTTGTCATATGTTTGAATAAAGTACTTAAAATGTCAATCATTAACTTTCTAATTTCGCAATGCAATTTGTATATTGGAATGATATATCTACAAGTGACCCTAACAGCAGGTCGATGGCTATCATTTCTATCGCCTGTTTTATGTGTAAAAATATTATTGTTAATAGATTGTTAACAGATTTTATTGTGTGATTTTAAGGTCTAAATAAGTTATGAGTACGCTGTTTTGCATTACCAAA
>NC_051407.1:16260661-16260903 GCF_015228065.2 Penaeus monodon
AAGCGTAGAGGAAGGGTTATGGATAGGGGAAACGGGTGAGGTTCGGGGTCAAGGCGAATTCCCTCCCCCTCTGCATGGGTGAAGAGCGAAGCGTTGTCGTGAGCTACTTTCCACGCTTGTATAAGGAAATGCTAGGGAGAGCGTGGCAGGTACTTTCGTGTTGACCGATTTTTATGTGCTTTGTGGGATAGGAGTGTATTTAAGAGTCTTTGTGTGGGAGAGAGAAAAATGCTGAGGCGGAG
>NC_051407.1:16261757-16261896 GCF_015228065.2 Penaeus monodon
AGTCCCACGCCCCTGAACGATTCGCGCCGGACGCTCAGGGCGGGTCTCGGGGCCTGCGGGGGGTCGTCGTCGTGGTGACCTCCTCGTTCACAGGTCGTCTTGGCTTCGAGCTGGGACTCACGACCAGCATGCACGAGGG
>NC_051407.1:16262333-16262796 GCF_015228065.2 Penaeus monodon
ATGGCGCGAAGGACATGTCTCTACAAAGGGGGGGGGGGGATATGGGCATGCGAAATAAGGCGTGTCCGACGAAAAGTATTCACGGACGGCACGGAAAGCACACAAGACAAGGAAGATGAGAACAGGAAGGGGATATAGGAAGGGAGTGACAAGGAAGTGTAAACTAGTTGCGTGATATGGCAATACGTTTTATGCCATAAGTAATAATGAACTTGTTAGAGAAGGAGAAATTGCAAGAAGAAATTAAAACCAAAATAAAGGAGTGGCATATAAAGATATCTACACCAGAAAACACAACGCAATAAATAAATAAATACACCCACAAGGAAACCAGACAACGAAATACAGAACAAGTGAAGTAATATTCTCTTTCTGCATTTACATATCCTCATCTTCGTCCTGTTATCCAGTGACTAATCCTCACGTCCCGACAAAGGTTGAACAAATAGACGAGTCTTCCCTT
>NC_051407.1:16262827-16262907 GCF_015228065.2 Penaeus monodon
TCCATTACAGAAAACGGGCGTTCTCGCTCCTGAAGGTCACAATGTGCACGCCTTATCAACAGCTAAAGAGATTCGTTCAT
>NC_051407.1:16262926-16263064 GCF_015228065.2 Penaeus monodon
CGAATGTCACGACTATAATATTCAGGAACTTTGAAGAGGGGATTGAGGACGACAAAAACAGGATCGTAACAGCATTTTGGAGGCGGGGAAAGAAGTTGGATTAGTGAACGAGGTATTGTGGGCGAATTTTGGGTGCGT
>NC_051407.1:16263585-16264063 GCF_015228065.2 Penaeus monodon
GAAATACAAGAAATAAAAAAGATCCGGAGCGAAGTAGGAAAAAAAAGAAAGAAAAGAAAAGAAAATCCAAAGAAATTCGAAAAGGAGAAAAAGAGAAAATGAAAGAACATATAAACAGAAAAAAGGGAAAAGAAGGAAGAGAAGAGGGAGAATGCGAAAGCAAGAAGCAAAAGAAAAGAAAAGAAAAAAGAAAAATATCCCGCACCGAAGACGAAGTGAAAAGACCAGAATATAATGAATGGTAAGATATAGTTTTCCTTGACATGAACGCTGTTAAACACGGGTTTTCTTACACAACGCATTCTCTCACTTTTTTGCCGGTTTCCATAATCTCTGAATAAATTAAGAGGAGAAAATGAAACCAACCGGGAGAAGAGAAGGAAGACGGATATTTATGAAAGGAGAAAGATTAAGATGTGTGAGAAGACAGGTATAAAGAAAAAGGTGGACAGAGTGACGGAAAAAGAGAGGGAAGATG
>NC_051407.1:16264085-16265156 GCF_015228065.2 Penaeus monodon
CGTTATTCATAGTGGTTATATAACGGTCGTTTGTTTTCATAAATGGTACTTACATACTGATAAAATATGGTTGTAAAGATAAATATCTATTGTACATTATATGCAAAGAAATTAAGAAAGTTAAATAGAAGCGTACGAAAAATGTACAAGAAAACCATATATAATTTCTGTAACTTCACAATAAACATTGCAGAAATAAAACCAGAACTTTCAATTCTCCGTCATAAATTTTCACGAAAAGAGTATCCGTTATTAAATTTAAAGACAAAGATAAACAAGGCAAGGAAATAGTGTAGAGACAAAAAATGTAGATAAAAAAGTAAAAAGAAAAAGAGAAAAAAAGGAACAAAAATCATAAACTTATTCACAATAACTATTAAATCAAAACTAACCTAAAGCCAAAACTCAGCATTTTCTCATCCGTAAATTTCCGAGTTGGGAGCGAACAGAGCAATAAAGACAATTAAAGAATAACAAACACGACGATAAAGGTCGCCAGGATTTCGAAAGGTCAGGGAGATACCTTTGTAATAAAGATCGTGACAAGTAAATTTTCTCCTTTGCTATATAATTCTCCATTTTCGGGTGACGCGCCAGAAAGTAATCGCTGTCCGACATTAAATCAACGTAAATAATAACATATCAGCAGGTCCTTGTCGACAGGAGGCATCTCAGGTCACTTCCTTCGCAAGGTAATGAATGGGCCTGATGGAAATTCTTATTATAAAAAGAAGATGTATATTTATATATTTTTCCCCATTTAAAACTCCTTCCTTTTCTCAAAAATCTATTTAATCCCCTTTTTTTTAAGGTGGCGGCATTTGGAGATTTGGAAAAGGGTTTAGACACGATGATGACCTCTGGCGCAAGTGACCTGACCTCGCATATCTCTCCTGGTCTTGCTCGGGTCGTGGTATCTGGAACGACCGGCGAGTGAGGACTGCTGGGTCTCGCGTCAGCCAAAGAGAGGGCTTTGTCGTGTAGGTTGTCCTGAGAGACCAGGATCTCTCTATAGAGTCGAACGATCTATCGACTATGAGCTTTGCCCGGAGTGCATAAGGGGGACGTTTG
>NC_051407.1:16266013-16266088 GCF_015228065.2 Penaeus monodon
ACTCCCCGACACTGCTGCTGTGCATTCACTCAAACTGCCCAACAACAACAACTGCAGCATAAGTCCAGCTGGATG
>NC_051407.1:16266147-16266240 GCF_015228065.2 Penaeus monodon
TAATGAAAATAGATAACTAAGAAGACAATGACTCATGGTATGGGGAAGTAACAACTAATTACTGGCCACGCCCCCTTCTCAAACTGTGAGGAG
>NC_051407.1:16268617-16268788 GCF_015228065.2 Penaeus monodon
TCACTGAATCAACATAAATGTAGGATATAAAATATTCGAAGCCGATAACAACATCAAGTGAAATGCTAACTATATAAATAAGAAAAAGTATGAAACGACGGAAAGATAAAAAAGATGCATGATGTGATAGGTAGAGTAGAGTGCTAAGTGTGAAGAGGTTGATAAATCAGT
>NC_051407.1:16268828-16269002 GCF_015228065.2 Penaeus monodon
TATATATCTCTTCAAGATTACGGTGTATAGATTACGTAATATATTTGCGTAATATATTCTTATCATAATCAGTGTTTGTGGGTTCGTTAGCATCCGCCGGTGATCAAATTCAGATACGGAGCGAGCTATAAAATGCAACGGAATGCAACTTTAGCAAACAGATGGGCTCTGACG
>NC_051407.1:16269034-16269567 GCF_015228065.2 Penaeus monodon
TGACGCTATTTCACCACCATTTCTCAAAAGATTTTTATCTTCTATTCTTCTTTCTTTTTCCCCATCTTATTTGCATATTCTACTTTTTTTTTCAAGTCCCTTATCCTCGTGTCTCGTGTTTCACTGGAAGTTTTCACGGTTCATAAAAAAAAAATGATTGTGTAACTTCACTTGCGCTCGCGGTTCGAACTACTGCTAAAAACGAGCGAAAGGAAGCGAATGATGTGGCGCTTTTTCGCTAAATCCGCTATTCTTTTGTTGACGATGTTGATGCTCCCCTTGCTTCATTATCCTCGAGACTAATTCAGTAAAAAAAAAAAAAGTGAAAAATAGCCTCAAGATCTCTGACTCACTTATTTTTCTTGGAGAATCTATCTTAGTGGAGGATTTACTTTCAACTCTGTAGCAATTTCTGAGTATGAAGGAGAGTCGTGGGATGTCGTCTGTCGATTTCGCAAAAGACTGAGAAATTTCCGGCGCTCGTGACTGAAGATGCGTTTATCAACTGCAGAATGCCTTTTATTCTGATATTT
>NC_051407.1:16269823-16270372 GCF_015228065.2 Penaeus monodon
TAGTGATCTTATCAATTGGATTGTGAAGCTATATTCTATTTTACACTTTATCTACAATGTTTTCAATGTTTTTCTCGTTAAATTTTTCCGCCACCTGTTGTTTCAAGTATTTTACTTTGCATACATTTTTCTGTCATATTTAACTGCCGTGTCTGTTACTTTCGTTTCTATTAATAAAATCAACAAAAGTCTTATATGAAAATAGAGAGCTTACCATAAGTTACGCCAAACATTCTTAATATTTATATAATGTATAGTTTTCCCACCCATATTCCTTTAAACCTAAAAGTATACAGTTCTTCAATAATATATGTACAAGCATAAAAAATCGGTATTATGCACTGTGTCGAAATTAAATAAAGTTATCCGCGGTGTGTGTTTGTGTACACGGATGTGTGAAATATTAATGGCTTTAGAAATATTAATGTGCTAACTGAAATGAATATAAAATACTGAGTAAGTAAATGTTCTATACAATAATACGTATAGATAAAAGTTGTAGATTAATGAAATATAAAGCAAGAACACTATATGTATCTTATTTACTAC
>NC_051407.1:16270490-16270719 GCF_015228065.2 Penaeus monodon
CAGTCAGGCAGATAGATACAGACAAACACATGCATACACAAATAGATGAAATAGGCCACCTTTAAAATACCACATTATTAGCAAAGAATGTGAACTTCCTATCACTCGCACACACACGAACGTATACTCTAATTAATAATCCTTTACTTTCATCCGCATCCAGATACTCAACGAAACCCGATCAATTTAGGTCATGCGTCTCCAAAGATATTCTCAGACCATTTTCGCA
>NC_051407.1:16270842-16271434 GCF_015228065.2 Penaeus monodon
GAGGATAAATTCTATACGTAAATTGAACACTATGCTGTAGAAGAGGTTAAATTCTATAAACACGTAAATTTAACACGTTATGGACCAAGAGACAGTATTATGTCTCCTAGTAATTATGTTCACTTGTATTTATAACAATGTCTTATAGAGTTTATAGAACATGATCGTAAACCGAATCCAAACAGCTGCGTCATCGTATTTAACTTTACTTCATTATTCTTAATCATCTGACTCTTTCATGCCGCGAACTTTAAAAAAGGATAAAAGATAAAAAAGAAGATAGTGATATTTTGCAATAGTCTGTGTAATCTTCGATTTAACTCCCTTTTTTTAAAAAGATCGTCAGACGGGGCTGTTGAGAGAGGGACCGCGAGCATAAAAGAGATTTAGGAAGAGGGATGGCGGCGATAAACCAAATAGCGTGAGAAGGAAGGAAGCAACAAATTAAGAGTGAGAAAGTGGAAATTCCCAGGGTGACTTGCAAGATCGAAAGATGTTAAAGAAGACTATTTGTTTTAAGTCGAAGGTTGTTTCCTCGAGAGCGCGTTTTTTCATGGCCAGGTGACATCTTTACCTGGTAAATCACATATCT
>NC_051407.1:16271828-16271924 GCF_015228065.2 Penaeus monodon
CGGTGCCACAAAATAGCTGAACCGTTTCCCCATGTCATACAGAATATTTCAAACTAAAAGGCTAAAAGGACACGACAAAAACACCCCCCCCACACC
>NC_051407.1:16271949-16272088 GCF_015228065.2 Penaeus monodon
TTGGAAAGTGACATGGCGACTACTACAAATCTATGAATCCGATAAATATAATAACAAAATACAAAACTATTAAAACCTGCTGTTTTTAAATCGACATCTCAATATTGGAATATTTTTTTTTCAGATGGTGTGAGATAGC
>NC_051407.1:16272234-16272395 GCF_015228065.2 Penaeus monodon
CTAAACACACCAGCATCAAGATTTTGACAACAATGCGCATAGAGTTGGTGAATATGCATTGACTACGTAAATATAAAGCCTTATATGGCTTATCAAAGACATAAACAGACAAACAAAAAAGCGGAATAGCTACACACCCTCCTTCCCTATTCAGATTTAAG
>NC_051407.1:16272632-16272959 GCF_015228065.2 Penaeus monodon
ACCTTTATAACACAGAAACACAATTAAAACATTCAGCAGAGTGGACCCAGAGAGCGGATTTTTAAAAGACCGCCCACTTTACATGGAAGCTGTTACACCGACACCCCCCCACACACACTTTTCCATCGATAAGGTTAAACGGCCAATTGGATAGTGAAAAATCAGCGTGTAAGAAGTTGGTTAAGTGTGATAAAAGTGTGAGATTAGTGTGAAAAGGATGTTATGAGTTTTCCCGTGGACCTTTTACACGTGAGAAGGTGAATAAGGTCTGTTTACACGTGAGATAGTCAATCTACGAATGTATGAATGTTTTTATCTTTCATCTTC
>NC_051407.1:16273146-16273484 GCF_015228065.2 Penaeus monodon
ACACGTTTCCTTATAAATAAACACCCACCCACACATACATACGCACATATAAACACACCTACACAGTCATTCGCAAAAATACATTTTATCAGCAAGTTAGAGTTTGCATAAGAAATGAGCTTGAGTACCAATCGTGACGGTAATAAGCAATTGTGTGATTCTGCAATTCAAGTTATTATCCATTTGTATGTAAACAACCACTTTTTACGTGTAGGGGAATGTACATGTCTCTATCTACAATCAAGGTCTGATTAATAAGTTAGTATGAGTACTTTTTTATATGTCACTTTCTCTCTATATCCAGGGTTTTGGTTATTTTCATATGCGTTTAGTCTGCG
>NC_051407.1:16273509-16273869 GCF_015228065.2 Penaeus monodon
GGGGGGGGAGGTCTATCATTATTATATTCTTAACATAAGAAATGACATCTTTAAGTGGAATGAGAATCCCCAGTAACACAGAACAAATGAAAATAAAACACACAATACTAATTGCAAAACCTGGCAATCAACACACGCAGAACTATCCCCTCGTGACGTCAGCAGAAACACGACCACCATTTTCTCCGCGTCAACCTTCCCATCCCTCAATAAGTTATAAAACTTACCCAACTTAAACTCCTTCGACTCCCACTGCCGTCCTAAGCTCGCGTGACGACCTTCTCGTGACCCAGCACGACCTCCTCACAGCTGATCTGGGTCAAAGGTCATGTGTTTATATACCTTCTCGTGGGTCTTGGA
>NC_051407.1:16273887-16274073 GCF_015228065.2 Penaeus monodon
CGGACGTGAGTCAAATTCTTTCCTCCGAGTGCGCTTTGGTTTACTGTTGTCTTATTGTGTTAGATTTAAAGGCTTTGGGTTCGATCTGATACATTTATCATTTAATTTTGTGCTGGAGAGAAGTCTTTTCATTACGTTACCTAATAACAGTCTCAAGGCGGCAGTAATGTCGGTGTTTTGTAAACG
>NC_051407.1:16274364-16274556 GCF_015228065.2 Penaeus monodon
TGCTAGAAGAGGAGAGATAGCAGGATTAAGCAATTTTAAAGCTTATAATCACCATCCAAAAAATTCCAATTAACTTCTAATCAAAGGTTGCGAAGTTTATGATAATCTTTGTGTAGGTGTTCGTACGTGTTTGCGTGTGTTAACATACGAATGGATTACAGATATGAAATTATCTGAAAGAATAAATACTAG
>NC_051407.1:16274695-16274977 GCF_015228065.2 Penaeus monodon
CAATATTCAGCAGACGATTCATATTTAAAAAATCAATTACAATTTCTCAATAAGCATATGAGAAGGTGAATGACTGGAAATTTAGTACAAAAAGCAACATGACGAAACGCTGTTTATGTCAGTTCATGGAAGGTCATGTTAAACCACTTGGGACGATACCAATTCATGTAAATCCATGTTGGGATGTGCAAAATCATGCCAAGTCATATGGATTCCGAAAAAAATGGAAGGCTGAGGCAGAACTTGAAGGTGATATGACCATCCGTTTTGGTTCTTTTACGT
>NC_051407.1:16275021-16275097 GCF_015228065.2 Penaeus monodon
ATGTTACTATATGTATGTGTGTGTGTGAGTTAGCAGGTATATATCTCAGAGAAGGTAGCTGTAGATGTGGTTTTCG
>NC_051407.1:16275201-16276076 GCF_015228065.2 Penaeus monodon
GCATCTTACCAATATTGACTAATGCATATACAGATGCGTTAACACATACAAGTAATCAGGAAGCTCAGTAACACAAAATGCAAAAACATGGCAAAAATGTAGATTTACCTACAAAAATGCGCCTTATAAAGCCAACATTCCTGAATGGAAATCGAATCTCTGTGCATTGTAAATCCCATTCTCCGAAATGACTTTCTCAATGCAAACTTTTTTCTTCTGCACAACTCGGTTAACTGCGGAGGATGCGCCAAAGAGCCGATTCATTCTTAAGAACCCGAGATTATTCCTTTGGAACGAGCCAACCTCTGATTATCATTCCTTATTCAGTTATCAGACAAAAGGGGGAAGGAGCATAACTGACCTCTAAACATAAATAATGATTCGCAAAAGCTGTTTCGAGGCTTCGTTTGAAATGAGATGGAGGAACGGTTAGTTGATGTTAAAACGTTTTTTTCTTTTCTTTTCTCTGGGCAGAAAAGAAATGCGTTTCACTTAATTGTCTGGCACAACTGATGACCATAGAAGTTCACAGGAGAGTTATTTTGAAAGGGGGAGGGGGTTCAACATGACCCTTTCTCCTAGAAAAGGATGTTAAATTTTGTAAGCCAATAACAGAAAAAAACAACATATCCTTTACTTACTTCGATTAGACTATCACTGCATATTTTCACATTAAAATATAAGTGGTGAAGGGGTATTGCCACTTAACTAAGTACGGTACTGTATCGCCTGCGAAGTCAAGCATGGATGGCGCAATTCGACCTACAGTGTCATCGAAAGCAGATTTTTCCTCAGTATTTCTGCCAATTTACATTACTTGTTTTCTTGAACCTTCCCAGTTCCACACGCTCTTTTCCCAGTCTGAAATGTAATGA
>NC_051407.1:16276114-16276267 GCF_015228065.2 Penaeus monodon
ATGTGTGTTTGTGTGTGGACTCTGACCTATATCGACTCGCCTACTGTCTCTCTCTTCTCCTACTTACCATATACTAATAAAGATATTAGTCATTTAAATACCAAATTTATAACTAAAGTAAAATGCTTGGTGTTTTTTTTTTCATTTCCTGAC
>NC_051407.1:16276323-16276530 GCF_015228065.2 Penaeus monodon
TGCGCTCCTCTGCTTCTCTATTCGGACTAAATCGACATGTCCGGCCGATAAGTATATACGTCGAGATGATCGGTCCAGTAATCTAATGATGGTATCAGTCGTTGAAATACCTAATATATGTCTAAATTATGTTGCTTCCTGCTTTTTTTTCAGTCAGAAATGTAGGGGACACATCAGGGTCCTTATAAAAGTGTGAAGGACGTATTA
>NC_051407.1:16276611-16276935 GCF_015228065.2 Penaeus monodon
GTAAGCAAAACTCTCTTATCGCAATATCATGAACAACCATCAGCTATCTCTATAAACAGCAAACGAGGTAAGGTAACCTCCACTTCTGACTGCAGGCTCAACAACCATTATTGCAGAACTGCCAGCTGCAATCTCTCCATATATGGTTCTTGCCACTGGTCGTTGCAGCTGGTCAACACCAACAAGGTTTTTAGCTCGAGGGGGACGAGCCTTGCAATTGCAGTGTGGTAATAGGTGCTAATTGCTGGTATTCTTGCAATATATTACTTTAAACGTACTTTTAGATATACAGTACTCGTCTGTTTTAGGAAAGTTTTTTTTGTC
>NC_051407.1:16279953-16280141 GCF_015228065.2 Penaeus monodon
ATGCATCTTCGTTTTGCCTTTCCACTTCTTACACATTCACCTATTTATTTTTAGAATCAGGAAGGACGCGTCGGCATTCCCTCTTAACAGGATCAGTCTCCTTTCCGTTTTTTTTTCTTTTTTCTTTGCGAGTTACACCTGGATTGTGAACTTGACCGAGACATTGCACGGAATGCAAGTCTTGGCAA
>NC_051407.1:16280351-16280465 GCF_015228065.2 Penaeus monodon
TCTGTTGGTTTCTGTTATTGGTTTTTATTGGTTTTTATTTGTCTTGTTTTTTTTATTTAATTTACTTTTGGTTTTATGTTTCTTTGTGTTTTTTGTTTTTTTTCTTGTTCATGT
>NC_051407.1:16280683-16280824 GCF_015228065.2 Penaeus monodon
TAAAGAAACAAACTCTATATAAAAGAGAAAAAAAACAACAGAAACAAACACACTCAAGCTCAATCTCGCATAAAAGCAAAACCCAAAGAAAACAAACCAATTCAAATCTCCATATATATCAAGGAGAGCAAGACCAAGGGC
>NC_051407.1:16280862-16280970 GCF_015228065.2 Penaeus monodon
TCGAAGTCAGTAAAGATGATCCAGTTCCACCTCAAAGGGTTGCCAAGACTTGCAATCCGTGCAATGTCTCGGTCAAGTTCACAATGCAGGTGTGACTCGCGAGACAAA
>NC_051407.1:16281028-16281913 GCF_015228065.2 Penaeus monodon
AAAAAAACTGCAGAGGAGATTGACCCGATTAGCTGGGAATTCTATTGCGTCTTTCCTCATTCTTGATTTAATTCGATTTAAGATAATAGATTAAATAGATACATTGGTGGATTATTGCAATAGAGGGATTGCGATGCATATATGAATTCTAAAGATATACCTGTAAATGATACATAAACAGTAATAATGGTTATATAACTAAAATCATGCTAAAAAGTCAGTGGAAAAATCAGTGTTTATATTTAAGTAAAAATAAACATACATATATGAAAGCTAAAAATAAGATGTATAACTATATTTGTGGATGAACAGACTTGTATCCAAATCTACATAACAAATGAATAACCAAAACAATAAATAACTATAAAACTCCTGACCACATACCTAAAAAAAAACCGTCATTTAACACACAAATTACGTAAACAAACACACAGTAACTGAACAGCTTCCAGACTCATTCACATAAAACCAAATCCTACTTACCTTGATCGAGATCTACATCGCAATGAGAGCGAGAGCGAGGTGAACAACATACCACAACATACCGGGGAAGACCGGTATGTGGGAGGGGAGGTGTAGGGGAGAGGGGGGGAGAAGGGAAAGGGGGAGGAGTGGGAAGGAAGGGGGAGGGTGGGGGAAGGGGAGGAGTACAGAGGAAGGGGAAGTGGGGGAAAGGGAGGAGAGGGAGGAAGGGGAATGGGGAAGAAGGGTGGGAAGAGGAAGGGGGGGGGGAGGCTCGGGGCATAGGGGGAGTGGGAGGAAGGCGAGACGGGAAGGAAGGGCATTGAGGAAGGGCACTATTTATACGAGAGCAAGATCGTGCTGCAGATAGCACCCTGTCTGGAATGTTGACTGAGGAGATCCCAACTGGCGAGACGGAACTGG
>NC_051407.1:16282314-16282634 GCF_015228065.2 Penaeus monodon
AATGCAAAGTCATTTCACCTATTGCATGATTAAGCAGGGAGAAGACAGGTAAAAGGTACGTTGCATGATGGATGACTGTGTTGATAACCTGAGACGGATATTACTGCTGGTTTCAAAGGGGCGTAAGTGTAGTGTTTCGCAGTCTCGAAACGACTTTGAGAAAATGCTTCGTTTAAAAGTTCCTGTTCGTCTGCGTCGCTTGGGTGTATTTTGTTAGTGTGTGTTTTATTTTCCTTGTAGATATTTTTTTTGTATGTTTGTTGTTGTATATGGTTATCACTCTTTCTATATATTTTCCCGTAATGTTTACTGATGGACAC
>NC_051407.1:16282864-16283074 GCF_015228065.2 Penaeus monodon
TTGCAGTTTGTACAGTTCTCTGAATGATTAAAAAAAAAAGTTTAGCAAAGTGCAAGTGGCTGTCTGTCAGCAGCACACAGTTCGTTGGACCTGTTTATATCACAGATGTTTTACTGGTTTATATTTACATGTCCATTCTATTTATAGCAATGGCATCAGCGCCAGTTGAACGCTTGCTATACAGATTAAATGTTTGAATTATTGCCTACC
>NC_051407.1:16283453-16283561 GCF_015228065.2 Penaeus monodon
TTACATATACAGATATGTGTATACATATGTTCATAAAAAACATACACAAATCGCTCTTTAGTATTCAGTATTAACTCAAGGAAAGGCTAAGAGAGAGTGAAAAGGAGC
>NC_051407.1:16284535-16285094 GCF_015228065.2 Penaeus monodon
AGCATCCGGAGTCTTCAGATCGCGAGAGGAGATGCGCGCAGCATCCCAGCAGGAGATGAGAAGGGCTGGAGATAAAAAGAAGAAAAAAAAAAAAGGATTTGGGGAAAAAAGAATATAAAAAGAAGCAAGAAAGACGCCGTTGCAGAAGTGCATGAACTTTTTTTTTTTTTTTAATTTATTGTTATTATTATTTTTTTCACTCTTCTCTTTTCTCTCTCTCTCTCTTTCTCTTTGGTTTTCTTTGGATGTTTTTTTTTTATTATTATTATTTATTTATCTATTTATTTTGTTTTTCTCTCTCTTTTGTTTCCTTTATTTTGTCTGAATATTTATTTTTTATTTCATTGCTATTTATTATTTATTTTATTTGTTTATTATTTCATATTTATTTTATTTATTTATCATCTATTTGTTATATAATTTTTATTGTTTCTTCTCTCTCTTTCTCTTTTGTTTTCTTTACTATTTTTTAAGTATTTTTGTTTACATTTTATTTATTTATCATTTAATATTTATTCTATTTTTTTTTTATCTTTATCTATTTATTTTTTGTTATTTT
>NC_051407.1:16285135-16285821 GCF_015228065.2 Penaeus monodon
TTCGTTTTCTTTACTGTGTTTGAATATTTTTTGTTTGTTTGTTTATTTGCTAAGTGAGCTACCTGGTTTCTAGTTGTCGTTTTGTTTTCTAATTTCTCTGTTTATTTGTGCATTTGTTTAATATCTTTTTTCTTTTATCCTTTGCTTCCTGTCAATTTGTTTATTTTCGTGGATGTTTGTTTGTTTATCAAGTTATCTTATCATTATTCATTTTTATTTGTTTATTCACGTGCGTGATTAATATCTCATTCTCTTCATATTTTTTCTATACTTTTATCTTTTGTATTTTCCTCTATTTATTTATCAAGTTATCTGTTTACTTCCTTCTCATTCGTCTCTTTATTTACCCTTTTCTTTAAATACTTGTTCCTTCTCGATTTCTTTTTCTCTTCTGTTTTCACTCATTTATATCTCTTTTTATAAGTATATTTATCCGTCTATCCTCCTCTTTAATTATCACTCTTTCTCATGTCTCTATTTCCTTACGTATTTCTCCTCTTCCCTAATCTTATTGAACGAACATTATCACTGATAATTTCTGAAGCCGCGTTTAAGATTTCGTCTCGTAAAATATTTTTGGAAGAGCGGACGGGAAAGAGGAAAATAAAAATGGATGTTGATAGCGTGATAAATAGATGAATAGATAGACGTAAAGAGAAGAATTGGAGAGGATTAAGCGAGGATGT
>NC_051407.1:16286145-16286373 GCF_015228065.2 Penaeus monodon
GCGCCGAGGTCAGAACAAACGGAAACAGCCATTCATGAAAGACACGACCAAGGCATCGCACGCAAACACACACGACCCGTATTTTCACTGCATAATAACGACCCTCCGGACAATACGCGACCGAGATAAAGTGCCAGGCCTTGCGAACAGCAAAAATAGGCACCGTATCCTTTTGCTGGGGTTGAAAAGCGGCATTTAATGGCACTATTAATAAAGCTGTAATCTTTC
>NC_051407.1:16286405-16286523 GCF_015228065.2 Penaeus monodon
GGAGGGCTGGGTGGGGGGGGAGGACTCGGGAGGTCAAGAGAGAGACTGTATGTGGTTTGTTCTATTTTTTTTTAATCTATTTATTTATTTACTTTTATTGTGTGGGTCCCTTTTAGGG
>NC_051407.1:16287377-16287631 GCF_015228065.2 Penaeus monodon
GTCGGCACTCATGTCAACATTCCCATCGCCACTGTTTTCACTGTTTTCACTGTTGTGACATGTGGCGTTAATTTTTCTTTACTTAAATGATGCTACTCTTGGAAAACACTGTAATTATGAAACAAAAATCATAAAATAAAACAATACAATGGACAAGGGAGTGGCATTACCTTTTCTTCTTGCATTAACATAGCGTCTTGTTTCCGTTGTACTGTGTATTAAGGAAAAATAATAGCATGTAGAATCTCGTCTTA
>NC_051407.1:16288126-16288327 GCF_015228065.2 Penaeus monodon
CATCACGCTTAACACTACAGCTGCACCAAGAAGTAGTTAGCACAGACCACGCAACTCGGGGGTCCGTGCATGTACAGGCCGGGGTACCAGTCGTCAGGTGCGTGGAGGGTCTGACAGGTGATTCATCATGAGTCTCACCTGTATCTACCTGTTGGGGATGGTTGGGGAGGGGGTTTGGTTGGGGAGGGGATTTTGGTTAAG
>NC_051407.1:16288955-16289042 GCF_015228065.2 Penaeus monodon
TATCTGATTTTTGCGAGAGGATAATGAGACAACGATTTTCTTTTCGGGATGGAGGATAATGCAAGGCATAGGTGACTTAAGACTCAG
>NC_051407.1:16289187-16289308 GCF_015228065.2 Penaeus monodon
TTTTTCTCTCCCTCTCTATCTGGCTTTACAATTTAAATATATATCTTACTGCCACAACTTTCACACAGCGTTTGCTCTACGCATGCAAATGAAGCACAAACAGACGCGGACACAGACCCAT
>NC_051407.1:16289434-16289962 GCF_015228065.2 Penaeus monodon
ACCACAGACTTCCCCCCAAAAAAACAAAACAAAAACACAACACAGAAAAGCGCAGTCCATAAATAAATTGACACAAACAATTTCACTGACAGAGCACCCCTACCTCACAGTCTACGGTCGCGTCAACATGCATTAAACCCCATCCTGCGTGTGTTTGACAAGCGCTGGTGACGTGTGAGGTCATTCATAGGTCAGTCTACTCTGCGTGTGTATCTACTTTTGTTTGGGTGTGAATATGCATTTAGTTAGGGAGTGTAGATGTGGATCTTATAAGGATCTGTTTAGTCATGTTTTGGTGCGAGTGTAAATGAAGGGGTTGTATATGTGTGTTATACGAATTTCTACGTTTTTTGTATATATCTGAGTATATAATTCATAGAAAAATACATGTTTGCTTTAAAAGGAATTTATATATTCATGGATCTAGCATGATTATCGTTAAGGATTTTAAAGGAATTTATATATTCATGAATCTATGATTATCGTTAAGAAATGTTTACTTTATCTATATATGGGTTTAGGTGCGTA
>NC_051407.1:16290173-16291290 GCF_015228065.2 Penaeus monodon
CACCACCACCATTTTCTGCGTACACCTCACACCCCACCTAAAGAAAATTATTGCGTCCTTCACCCTCCTCGTCTAAAAGCAATGATGGAACACTGCTGATAAAAACGCTTCTTTTTGTGAAAATATCTGGCGGATCTACGAGAAAAACAGGCGCGTTTTTTTGTTTGTTTTTTTGCCTGTGTTTGTCTTGGTGTTGTTAGTAGTCGTGTGTTTGAGTGTATACATGTTTTTTGTTTTTTGTAATGTATGCTTTCTGCTTGCGTACTGTGTTTTGTGTGTGTATATATGTGTACATGTTTTTGGATTCCTGTGCATTTTGTATGTAGAGATGGGGGGGGGGGTATATTCTATGCTTTATTTTTGTTTCGTTTGCTGAAAGTTTTCGCACTTGCTAGATCTGATTTACCCTCTCTTTGCATAATTGTTAATCTGCCTAGGAATAAGTATTTGACAGACAACATGAATACATAGTTTCTAAAGAATTTACAAAATCATCTATCTCTATTTAATTCTTATAGCATGCACGAGAGTAAATAGGTTGTTTTCTGCCATTCTTTAGTTTCTAATAGGCAGCGCTATACAATAAATACAGATTGTACACGTTATGCACTTGCTTGTCAAAATGTCTACCTTAGCGTTTTCTTTCTACAGTCCAACTCTACGTACACACTTCACAGGCGTTTTCATCGCCCCGTTTGTTATGTCTAAAACTTTGACAATATACATTATACAGGCACTATACACACAGTGTATATACGTCTTTATATATCTATACCGTTACTTCTTTCCCCGTCAACGCAAACACAGTATGAAACAGATTATTTCCTGCTACACTTACACCCTACGCAAAACGATATATTTAATCGACACAAGACAGTAGTATACTCGCCCTACACAAAACACTTATACCTCTTACAAAAAAATACCACATATATACCCTACACAAAACATTATATATATAAATCTTACCAAAACGCTTATACATACTGCCAAACACACTACGCACACTACATCTTAACTAAATTCGACACCATACTTCATTGCTCTGTCACCCCCCCCCCCTTTGACATCTCCATCTTGACTTCCATCGACTATCAACTGATCGCAAAAGGTGATT
>NC_051407.1:16291873-16292018 GCF_015228065.2 Penaeus monodon
ACAGAAACAAATTAACAACAAAGTCAGCATTCAGTGTTGCCAAATCATTAAGAAAAAAATATTTTGAACTTGCAATATCCTGTTGCAGAAGCGTCCTTGCAACAAAGAGCCTGGAACATGGAGGCGACGCTAGGCTGATAACTGT
>NC_051407.1:16294035-16294996 GCF_015228065.2 Penaeus monodon
AGCATAGTTAATGCCACATCTTTTCACAGCATCTTTCGCAGACACTCTCTTCATCACGAGTTTTCTGCGCGGTTATCTTATCTCATATCTCTTCGCAACAATCTCTGCTTCCACTCTGCATAAAAGACTCAAGTTCTTGCGCTTTGATGAAAAAAACAACAACGAAATATTGATTCATGTGCTAAACAAAGAGGGAAAATGACGAAGAGGCAAAGAAAAATTAAGAATATGAAATAGAAGAGAAAAAAAATTATAGAAGATTTAAATGCGCGATCGTTGATTTTTCTCTTTTGATTAATTTGCGCTAAGATAAAGTGAAAATTGCCTAATAAAATAGAAGTTTTCATCACTTGGCGATGTTAAAATTAAATGGTACCTGGCAACATGCTGCGAACCAATTGATGAGGACGATGATTCCATCCTTATGTCCTGAGGAAAGAAAGGTCATTTTTCATTGTTTAAGGCCAAGCGCATGGAAAGATACCAATATAACCCTTATATAAAGGAGGAGTAAACGTTATTTATCACTCTTTAGCACCATGATACACGCGTTTTGGTCATATACGCTAACACCAGCCTTAAAACGCGACAAGATAACGGCTATTTTCACGTGTTCACAACACAGGACATTGCATCGCTCAATCATATCTAATAAAATCAACCTTAAGTAACGACTAAGGAAGGGTCATTTTCTACCACATACCTCTATAATGATGCTATAATACCGTTTAATGGCATTTTAAAGGCCCTTTATGCGCCGTCCAATCGCTTATCCTTATCTGACATATCATCAATGGAATAATGATAAATAAAGCGTGTATTAGTTCTGTCTGTTATATAGAGAGGAGAGAAAAAGGAGTCAATAGCATAGATCTAAAACGCATCTCTTCTGAGGAATTTTATTTAACAGAGGCAAGAGATTAAAATGTGAATTGGTATTGTGGTTCTTGGAATGAATTTC
>NC_051407.1:16296106-16296324 GCF_015228065.2 Penaeus monodon
CCGCCATTTCAAGTACATCTTGTTTTCCTCAGCATCTCTATATTTTCTCCCCCGAACGCATCTCTCTCGCAATCTGTTCACTCATCTGTGAAATGACAAGAAGCTGTCAAGATGAATTTGAGATCTTAACTTGGCATCCTTTTGCGGCGAAGAAAACCTCGATGTCTCCTGCATATGGTTAATATGTCAGACAATTTAGATGTAGTGTTTGTGGCATG
>NC_051407.1:16296375-16296654 GCF_015228065.2 Penaeus monodon
TACTTATGTGTTTTGTTTTTTGTGTTTGTAGTTGTGTTTTCTAGTTAAATTTATGAATGTGTTGGTTTGATTCTGATTCGTTTTTAGATTTTCGTGTTGTTTATTTTGATTATATATTCATAATTTGTTGCTGTTATTTGTGTGACCGTGTATCGTCTATTTGCCATATATAAATCGTCTATATGTTTGTGTATCTATGTATCTCTCATTTATTTTGTATAAATATCTTCCAAAATATTTAGACCATTATTAAATCTATTTAACTGTGTTTAAGTATAA
>NC_051407.1:16296682-16296878 GCF_015228065.2 Penaeus monodon
ACATTTATTAATCTATTATCATTTATTTATGTATCTATTATTCTTCAAAATATTAATGAATTTGACTTCGTATCTCACTGAATACTCATGAATATACGAAATGAGGAACAGAAATGAAAAGGAACGATCAATTAGGGAATATCAAAAGGAAAGAAATAAAGGAATGAAATAGGAAAATGCGAATGAAACACGAATG
>NC_051407.1:16296921-16297052 GCF_015228065.2 Penaeus monodon
GGCTTGACGAAAGAAATCAAAAGATATATTGCTGAGAAAGTTTTAAAATGTCTTAATTTTTTTTGTCTAATAAAAACACGAGGGAAAGCTGAAGCACAACAAAACATCGAAATAAATGCATGCCGGAATTG
>NC_051407.1:16297546-16297617 GCF_015228065.2 Penaeus monodon
CACTACCTCTCGTTTTGGTGGCCCCGCCCCTTTTACAGATAAATTTACGACCGACCCAATCTATCATCATT
>NC_051407.1:16297857-16297983 GCF_015228065.2 Penaeus monodon
CCTTACGCATTTCTGACTCTCCTGCCAATAACCCGTATTCTTCCACCCTAGAAATACAACAACCTCACTCGCACCGCCTGTCATACGCGTTGTGTTCAGGCTGTGCTCACTTGTCAATGATACAGT
>NC_051407.1:16298244-16298358 GCF_015228065.2 Penaeus monodon
AAAATGAAGAACCCAACCCGTCCTGACGCGGCAGTGAAACAGCGAGGAGATCTTCTCAGGCGATGGCCTCAGGAAAATCTTTAAAGATGATCTTGTGCGTTTCGCTTAGTCCTT
>NC_051407.1:16298671-16299103 GCF_015228065.2 Penaeus monodon
TGACGTTCTCTATTCAACAAATTGATGTTATTTCTTCAAATTTGTCTGTTTCTAATCCTTCTCTCTTTCTCCGTTTGCCTCTTCACTACGTCTCTGTGTCTACGTGTCTTCTCGTCTCTGTTTCAACACTGGAATTCGAAAAATACGAAGATGAGATAATCCTCTTGATCCCTTTGAAAAAAAAATGTAATCAAAGCAATGGCTGATAAAAGAGATAGTAAGTAAAAGAGGAGAAAGGATGAGGAGGAAAAAAGAAGAGGAGGAAGAGCAACGTGAGATAAAAAAACAAACAGACGAGAATGAAGTATGAAGAGGCAGAGGAGATGAAATACAAACACAGCATGATGCAAAATAATGGATGATGACACAAAGAATCCAAAGAAAAAGAGAACGAAAAGAATAAGGAAAAAAGAGAAGAGAAGAGAAGAGAAG
>NC_051407.1:16299312-16299495 GCF_015228065.2 Penaeus monodon
ACACTACAACAAAAAATACAATACAGGAAAATCATTAAAGGCGAAAACCTGCAGGTCATTCATCACCGCACCATGTTAAGTCATAATTGTATTATTTTTGCACAACGAAGTTATCGAAGGAAGCACATTCCGACACGCGCCCATCGCCGTCGACAAGGACAGGAGACTCACGGGCGGCGGGTT
>NC_051407.1:16300439-16300592 GCF_015228065.2 Penaeus monodon
TCAAGTGTATATGTGTAATGGGAGAGGAGAGGAGAGGGTAACCCTAATGGACTCAGCGTGGAGAGAAATTATCCTCCATCTGCTTGTTTTAAACGCAAAGTCTGGAGAGTGTTTGCATCCCTGAGACTTGCAGGGATCAGACGCGGTTAGGCT
>NC_051407.1:16301060-16301510 GCF_015228065.2 Penaeus monodon
TATGCTAAGTTTACATAAAGACTACCCATTTCACGGCAATTACCACGAAATCTACATATAATAATAATATATGTTCAAAATTAGCACTTCTCCACGCCCATATATTTAGAAATACCTTCGTTACCCACCATCAGGCAAACTATAAACGAAATGACCAGTCGAAGACGCTCAACGACCCTCATTGTCATGCAGGATTGGAGCGCGCGCACCGAGTGTCGAATCCTCTACACATGCAATTGGATCTTATTTATGGATCGTTATCGATGCTTAAAGATGAGGATCAATGTTATTCCTACCTGAGGTTTCTTGTACGCATGGTGATGAATTCGTAAACAAGGCTGTTAAAAGAAGTTGATGTTTGAGTTTCATGAGCATAAAATCTGTGTGGGTTGTATAGTAAACCGAATTTTACTCTCGAGCAACTTCTAAAAACAGGGAGAGCACATCGCC
>NC_051407.1:16301773-16302222 GCF_015228065.2 Penaeus monodon
AGCTGACATCCCTGGAATATTGTTAACACTATTTTCGTGGCGCACCCTTATAATGGGAAAAGACTTGTGCCAAAATAAGACGAGAGAAAAAAAAACATCTGTTCTTATTTTTCTTTATTACATGACCTATTTATCTTTTCGTAATTCATACCAGTCACTAGCTTAACTCGTACACTAAAAAAACATGTCATAATATATAAAAAAACGAGCCTAAAACTACTAACTTCACGGCAACGAAACAAGAAGAGGATGTTCACCAAGGAGGAATAATTCTTCTGGATAAATATTACACTTACGCCCGTGGCCCAAAAGGGGCAGGTCACTTGAAGTAACAGGTCTTGCAGCTCCAGCGGGAGGTCACCAGAGGTTGTGTAACAGGTCACACGTCGGAACAACATAGTCATTTTGCAATTATTTCTAACTGCTGTCAATTACGATTGCTCGTTCAG
>NC_051407.1:16302887-16303720 GCF_015228065.2 Penaeus monodon
CGACAGTGGTCTCCCTCTCCCTGACTGATCCCGGACCAACCTCTTATTAAAGAACAAGGAGGATGAGAAAGCATCTTCTCCTAAGTCCATAAACGATATTAAAGGAAATGTATTAGTCTCTCTTGTAGTACAAATGATCCCACGTAAGCGCTAATACGTTTTCTTAAAGGGTTAGGTCTCTGCAGATTAAAAAAAGATGATTTTCTCATTCGTCTTCCAAAGCTTCCATAAATCTGGCCATAAACTTAACTCTGATGTCCCATTTATTCACTAACGTTGTAAATATACATTCAACAAGCATTCACTTCTATTACGTCGTAGGTGCCTCATGGACCGTCCTTATGGTGCGTTGGATCGTATCCTAAATTGCAAAGAACTAGGCACACTAATATCATAACATAAGAATTCGTATTTTTAAACAAATATATGCTTATGATGCACAGACTCACACGCACGTGGCTAGAGTGCTTGGCTAAATATAATTTTTTTTCTAGCTCTATTTTCTCTATCACTTCTTTTACACCTTTCTTTGCGTTTTGTTTTCCTTTTTTCCCTCTCGTTCTGTTACAGTTACGTTTTTTTTTCTAGCTCTCGTTCTCATTCTCTGATATGCAGATATCTCCTTTTGTGTCCCTTTCCATCTCTCCGTCCGCTGTCTCTCGCCCTAAGTGATCACCTGGTCATCCATCAGTCTCTTCACACTCTTCGTTATCTCTCTCTCTTGTTCTTTTTCCCTTCTACATATCTCTTTCGGGTATTGTGTCTTTGGAAATATGTCTTTCAGTTTGTCGACCGTCGCTGTCCATGACACCTCAATCCTCTTAGTCGGGATG
>NC_051407.1:16303973-16304192 GCF_015228065.2 Penaeus monodon
CGCGTGTCTTAAGTCGTCTCCTAAGTAATACGATAAGTATAGGCTGGCTTGTGACCTCTGACCTCCCAACGCGGTCAGGTCACTAGAAGCGTCTTAGCTATCACGCCTTCTGTAAGTAGCTTTTGTGATATGCACAGCAATTGGCAAAGGAGGGGGGGGGGTGACTGAGTGTGGGGGAGGGGCGTAGTGGTTGGGATTATGAGTGACGGGGGGGGGGGG
>NC_051407.1:16304262-16304335 GCF_015228065.2 Penaeus monodon
AGTAAATGGATTGTAAACGTGTTGTAGGGTCCGTCAGATAAAGTCGTCATTTACAAAAACACAACCGCCCACT
>NC_051407.1:16304376-16304611 GCF_015228065.2 Penaeus monodon
CATACGCACGCACGCGCAAACATTTACAAACACAGGCGAACACGGCCAGTTTGATAATAGTCCTTATCATCATTAAAATACCCTCATAACAGTGACCACTGAAACCAAGTTAACGACAACTCTGATATTACGATAAAATGATGCATCTTTATATAAAAAATATGAAACTTAACATAGAAAAAAACTAAATTGTGAAGTCAGTTTCCATGCACACAATATTCGTAAAGAGCTAAGA
>NC_051407.1:16304753-16305106 GCF_015228065.2 Penaeus monodon
AAACACATGAGAAGTGTACACGAAAACCAAAAGACAAAGACAAAATACGAACTAGCCAAGGTCTACTTAATCCCTCCTCATCGTGGGAGTGTCAGTAGCTACCGGCGATAAGAACCAGGAGGCAGGTAGGCAGCGAAAGCCTGCAAGTTGCAATACCTTGACCAAATTCCCTTTTCCTAAATGCCAAACGTAGCGAGCCAGCGAGAGCGATAGAATGAAAGACCGGTTCTGTGTTGAAGGTTGAGTGTTGAAAGATGTTGTTTGTTGTTGCAACGATGCGAAAAGACACGGGGGGAAAATGGATGAATGGATGGTTCAGTCAGTCAATTAATGAACGCGGAATTTTTATTGAC
>NC_051407.1:16305690-16305938 GCF_015228065.2 Penaeus monodon
GCTAACTAATTTAGCGTGAAATGAAGCTTTAAATAAATTCCTATTCGTCAAGAGTTGAAAGAAAGCTATTAATAAAAAAAGAGATTGATTGCAAAAAAGCTGTATAAAGTAAATAAGCTTGCGGTCACTTTATAACAGAATAAACAAAAAAGATACGTTGTTTTTGTAAACTTCATAATTTAGTTTATTATATTAAAATTAGCAGAAATAAAAATGCTCATATAAAATTAATATATGTACACATAGAC
>NC_051407.1:16306678-16307128 GCF_015228065.2 Penaeus monodon
TCTTCCACTTAAAACACTCTCCACCTAAGTGCTTGCGGTGATGCTGCACGCCCGCCGCTTCTTCCTGTCAGAGGAAATTATACATCCTCTCTCATCTCCTGAGACAGCCTCTCTTCAAGACGAACACCCGGAGCCTTTTGTTTGTCAGCGACCTTGCCTAATTGCTAAACTGAGTTGGGCTAAGAATTTTGGTGACTAAGGGTGAAAGATTGGTGGCAACTGTGGGCTTGTGGAAGGTAACTGTTCGATTTTGAAAGGAAGGTTGGTAACTGGTGGGCTGTGATTCTGAAAGGTTGGCATAACTGGTGGGCTGTGATTCTGAAAGGTTGGCATAACTGGTGGGCTGTGATTCTGAAAGGTTGGTATAACTGGTGGGCTGTGATTCTGAAAGGTTGGTATACCTGGTGGGCTGTGATTCTGAAAGGTTGGTAACTGTTAGGTTGTGAAAAG
>NC_051407.1:16307282-16307567 GCF_015228065.2 Penaeus monodon
TCTTTTTTATGAATGGTTTATAAATGTTTGGTTGTGAATGGTTGCTAACTAATGGGGTATGAAAGAATGTATCTCTTTTCTGAAAGATTGGTAAATGTTGGGTTGTGAAATGTGGTAATGTTGAATTCTGATGTATTTTGAATAGCTGAGCAACCTTTATGTTCTAAAATTCCTTCATGCTTTATTCTGAATAATGCTGAATAATGCTACATTATCATTTTACATCCTGTTTTCACTGCTATTCATGAATTCCTTTATTATTAGGTATTATCTTCAGTTAAACAG
>NC_051407.1:16308103-16308220 GCF_015228065.2 Penaeus monodon
GTACCTTTCCATATGAAGCTAAACATTATAGGTCTATGTAAGGTCTGGGTAATATTCTTGACACAAAACACAGTCACAATGAAAAATACTCGTGATGCACTGTGATCTTTGTAATTT
>NC_051407.1:16308541-16309847 GCF_015228065.2 Penaeus monodon
GGCCTCATTCTTGAGCTAACCCTTTATGTCCCAGTGGCCGATATATCGGCCGGACGGCTGGCCTGTGAATTTTGGGAGAGCGGTTCGTATTTTAGTTGTTTCTAGGGCAATTAACATAACAACAATCTATCTTAGATCCCTGTGTCTAAGTTTATGGATGTGTAGCTTGGTTTGGTCTAGTTTCAGCCTTTTCGGAGTTGGCAAGTGATCAGTGTTCAGATTTTCGTTTAGGCCAAATGGCTGCTCCCAAAAGAACTTTCACTGTTGAAGAATGTCTGCAGTATTTGGACGATAATTTTGATATTCCTGGGGATGGGCTTGACTATTCTGAGAGACATTTCCCTGAATTGGTTTCTCGTAATGAAAAAGGTCATTACCAAGAAAGGAAGTGCAAGGTATGTGGTACTAAAGGCATCCGCAAGAGAGTTCTATATTTTTGTTCAGACTGTGATGTAGGGTTTTGCCCTGCACCCTGTTTCAAAGAGTACCACACCCAATAAAACATGAAAGAGCTGTTACAGAGTTATTACATAGTTTTGGCAATTTTCATCAACCCTGCATCACGATCAAAGAGAAAGTCTAATCAACATTGATAAGGATTTGTAGTCATTTACATTATAAACATTAAGTATTTTTTTGTTCTGTATGTTTCATTGTAATAGATTTCTTTCCAGTAAGTTTACTAGAATTTTTTTTCGGTATATTGACCAATTTGTATGACATGAAAACTACATCATCATTACATCATTATTACGTCATCAAGTTTAAAAATAGAATCTTATATCAAAAATTGTTTTGTAGAATTAGGTATTATGATCTTATTGCTAATTTTCTCAAGTATGATGTTTATAGATAGACTAATAAAGAAACCAGTAAATTTACTGTTTTGGACCTGCCCCCCTCAAAATGAACTGAATTTCTTTTCATATCCCATCAAGTAATAACTAATTCACGGAGTTTATGCAAATCAAACCATAACAAATGAGGTATCATTTTGTACCTTATTGTTTGCCCTTTTATGTGAAGATAATGTTATATTTTTCACTCATACATGATTGCTTTCATGGGATATTGAAACTAGCAAAAACTCATGCAGAGAAATTTTCCTGATATTGACCCCCTCCCTATTAGGTGAATTTTTAGTCAATCAAAAAAATAATTAACAAACTTTGTTCATAAATGTCCAAAGAACATTTTTTTCAAAATTTCAGCACTGTAAGTACAACTGGAGTATTTCTAGGGTTTTTAAACCGCACTGCCATTAAAAAGGGAGAAAATTCGAAATGTGTATTTGGGCTATAAAGGG
>NC_051407.1:16312268-16312485 GCF_015228065.2 Penaeus monodon
ATAAGATTTCGTGAATATGATTTTTTTTTTGGGGGGGGGCTTTCATGGAATATCTTATTAAAATAAATAACAATAGCAAAAAATTCTATTTAGGCACTATATAATATTCCTGATAACCATTTTTGTGAACTTCGTACGTCGTCATATGATAATGATGATGCAGAGGTGGGTATCAGTAATGGTTATGGTAAGAGCCCTGTTATCACCTACTAACATT
>NC_051407.1:16312552-16312636 GCF_015228065.2 Penaeus monodon
CTTACCTACCTAACCATATTGATAATTATAGTCAGTGATAAATGGCAATTGCAATGGCTGTCTTGCAAAATCTGTATGATTTGC
>NC_051407.1:16313726-16313902 GCF_015228065.2 Penaeus monodon
TACACATATCGAATTCCGAACATCTTAAAAAGGTCAAGATTAATCTATATCTAGACATTTCCTCGTTTATTCTTACCACTTGGGTATAAATCAATTAGTTTATATACACTACAGAAGTTTCTGACACTTACTGATGAATTTTTGGTTTATGATAGAGAGAAAAAAAAATGTGAGAG
>NC_051407.1:16314507-16314611 GCF_015228065.2 Penaeus monodon
CTTAACTTTTCCTATTGGTGTGATTTTTCCGGAGGATGATATATGATTTTGTTGATAAGATGGACACAAATTAATCTGACTTCTATTTAATAACTGTTACTGTG
>NC_051407.1:16314699-16314802 GCF_015228065.2 Penaeus monodon
CTGTATGAGAGACAATGGCTGGGGTCAAGTGTGTTTTATGTACTGTCAGTTGGCGTGATTTCTTCGTTTGTCTTTTATTTTCCTCCCCTCTTTTCTATTTTCG
>NC_051407.1:16315179-16315413 GCF_015228065.2 Penaeus monodon
TGTTGAAGACTTGGCTCTCCTCCTCCCTTATCACGCTTGAAACCATTAGTGCGTCGCTCACCATGACAAGCTACCCTAAACTGACACGTTAATGTATGTTTTTTTTAGGGGAACGTAAATTAAGATGGAGAAAAAAAAGGATAAAAGGAGTAAGAAAAGACAAACAGTATTGTTGGGTGATTTTAGTGGAGATTAAATGACGATGAAGTATGATTTTTTTTGTCTTTCTTTTTT
>NC_051407.1:16315832-16316740 GCF_015228065.2 Penaeus monodon
TCACATCAGCTGACAGTGCACAAAAGGCACATGACATAACTACCTCCGGAATCTGACAACAATCAGACACCTCTTAGATTTGTTGGTGATTGTGAGATAGTGTCAGCGTGAATAGTGGAGATAGTGTCCGCAGAAGACTGATAGTCGAGATTATGTTAGTATCGGTAGAACATACGGAAGGATGATAAAAGCGAATAAAGATGATGATCGGTAGTCAAGATGGAACCAAACGATAAAGGGAAAATATTAAATAGGATGAGAAGAGGAGGCTGATGACAGATAAAGATTCTAGATAAAAAATAAAGACTAGGGAAATCGACGATAAAGATACCTATAAAGCCAGCGACGACACATACAAATAGGTGAACACAGTGATAGAAAATAAAGATAATATAAACAGTTGGATCTCCCTAGTCTGAAATTAAACTTAGTGGGAGTATACCTCCTCTATGGGGAATTAAACTTTTAACATTTATTAGTCGAGTTAGTAAGAAAATTATATTGTTGCAAATATTATGACATTATAGACTTATTTCTATCTATAAAGTAGATAATTCTAATTTACATTAGATTACTGAACACCTTATGGATGCGAAAACTTATTTGAGGGATAAAAAAGCTTCCTTATTTAACCACGATATAGCGTAAAAGCACAAATAAACAAATCTTTATTTTTCGTAGTCAGAACACAAAAGGCCAATGCTTTAAAAGTGAAAACAATGCTAATTACACGGCAGTATTATTTTTTCCCCTCAAACCGAAAGATTACGTCTTCTTTAGCATTAAGAGAAATGAGCTGTACTTGTGGCTTACGGAGTTATTCAATGACATACATTTCATAGCATAATTCATCAACTTAATGGCTTAGTGTTATGGGACAGAGCACTGTGCCCATATACACACACCTG
>NC_051407.1:16317584-16317714 GCF_015228065.2 Penaeus monodon
TCCATACTTCCATTACTTTATTACCATATATATATTCTTTTAATACAACTTACAAATTAAGATTTTAACTATTTAGAAAAAAGAATATCCTCCACTTATACTCGAATGCGGAAGCGAGAAAGTTGTCTTC
>NC_051407.1:16317762-16317879 GCF_015228065.2 Penaeus monodon
TTATAAATTGTTCTGTTCAGCTGTGACGTCTTGTGGTGTTGTTTGAAGAATTATGACAGATGCTTGAAATTAAGAGAAAAATAATTGATTTAAAAGCCACTGCCTAACACCTCATGT
>NC_051407.1:16319089-16319311 GCF_015228065.2 Penaeus monodon
TAAAATCAAACAAATATTCAGTATCATATTCAGGCAAAAAAAAGTCGTTTAATAATTATTCAAACTTAATTACTTCCGAAAAAAAAAAAAATCTGGGAGGGACAAAACAATGATTTCAAGAAGGAAAAAGTCGACGAGGTATTGACGTTTTATGCATTTGTTGTTGACCTTTGAGTATCCCATCGACTTCTCATCATAAACATAGGGTGTGCATTTGGCTGA
>NC_051407.1:16320093-16320220 GCF_015228065.2 Penaeus monodon
GTTGCATGTTAACATAAAACAAGCGTCACTTAAAACATCTTTCAAGGTCTTCAGGACCGCGGGTGCATATAAACACGAAACTATATTTTAATATGTTTATGTTTCATATCATTTCAGCAGTTGGAAG
>NC_051407.1:16320743-16321192 GCF_015228065.2 Penaeus monodon
CATCATACTAAATATGCTAACCACCCACGATTATAGTATAACAGATTATGCACAACGTTATCATATTATAACGAAAAAGTATTGAAAAAGTATTATCATTATTGATCTCACATATTCATTTTCTTTTTTCTTTTTTATAGGAGTTAGAAATCGTGTCTAGAACGTATCCAGATTTTCCTTATACGCGGAAGCACTAACCGGCCTCTGCTTCACACACACACAAAAAAAAGTCAAGAAAACGGAGGAAAAATAATATACTCTCCCCAAGGTCACCAATGTGATGTTTACAGTCTCTGTTGAAAGAATTATGACAGATTAAAGAACGTGATGAAGAGAAGTGAAAAAAGGATAGAAATCATGTATGTTTTTTCAAAAAATGTATATTTTTTTGTGGACAGTATTTTTCCTCGCACACACCAAGGAATAAAGAGTAAGGTGTGAGGTGTGGG
>NC_051407.1:16321552-16321631 GCF_015228065.2 Penaeus monodon
GAAAGAGGGAGAGATTTGTAAAAAATCTTAGCAAGTTGAGTTCGTACTTTCTCTGACGAGAAATTTATCATAGAAAAAG
>NC_051407.1:16322043-16322189 GCF_015228065.2 Penaeus monodon
TTGTATCCATTCTTACGAACGAATGGAAATTGGGGAGCCATGAATGAATTACCATCTCAAACTCCAAATGGGTGACTGCTGAAAATGAGAAGCGAGGAACACGTGATATTCAACTTCTATTTGTTGAACACGGAAGAGAGGGAGGA
>NC_051407.1:16323177-16323514 GCF_015228065.2 Penaeus monodon
GTATCATGCCCATTGCCACTAGTTCATGTTTTTTTTTTATAATGATAAATTTCACAGTAGATATATCAAGCATTCACTTTTTTGTTAACTTTTAAGAAGTTTTTTTTTGCACGACCGGGAAAAAATCACAGTCGTAAACTGTGGTAAAAGCTTTCTTTGTGAAATGTATTCACGTGATAAAGGAGGTGGAGAAAAGGCGAGTAAATTCTTTGTTTCTCATAAAGTTTTCGATTTAGAAGCATATGTGTGTTATGTTCAGTCGAGGTAAATGAAGCACCGTGAGAACAGTGGGATTTCAGACATTCACTCATATTCTCTGTTGTTATATCTAATCAAG
>NC_051407.1:16323570-16323984 GCF_015228065.2 Penaeus monodon
AAAGAGACGCACGTACAAATATATCAAATATATACATAGTCTCCTTAAGTCACCTTAAGTCTCCTTATCCAGGCGAATAATATTGAACCCTATGTCTTGTAAGTCTTAGTATGACCGAATGCAGTTCATCGCTTTATCCACACTATAATTTTTTTTCTTGGCATTAGAAAAAAAAAATTCTTGAGGAAGTTCTCGCTTTCACACAGCCAGTAAACCATCAAATTAATATTGCAGCATCGATCCTGCACCATTATTTCAAAATGTAAGTGCCTGCTTACTCACTCAGAACTGTTTACTTATACTTAAGGCACAAGCTCCATTACTTCTTAGCAGCAGCGGCGTTTAGTGGAAACACACGCACGAACATAGACACACATCACATAAGGAGAAGATTAACTGTTAGGAAGGAATTCG
>NC_051407.1:16325437-16325537 GCF_015228065.2 Penaeus monodon
AGAGGAGGAGAAGAGAGAGAAATAACGATAAAAAGGCCAGAAATACGAATAGAATGAAGACGAAAATTATAGTAAAGGAGGGAAATACTTAGGGACAAAG
>NC_051407.1:16325573-16326214 GCF_015228065.2 Penaeus monodon
CTGATGATGATCATTATGATATTAATTCAATTGACATTATAATTTTTCTCCATGTATTTTTAACTCATATTAAAATTCAATCAATGCTAAATATAATCATATATCACAAAAGAAGATAATAACGGCAAAACTAAGGCCAATAGAATACAAGGGCTGTTCAGATTATCATGAAATAGATCGTTTACTGCGCAGCCGGGGTATGACGTCACGATCAGTGGCTCGAGCCCCATCCAGTTAAAATTCCCCTTCGATCTATATTTCAGTGATTATTTACTTTCTGATTTCTTATTATTCGCCTTCTTATTTTCTTTGTTAAAATCGTACTGATGAAGGACGGAGAAAATTGCCTTTACGTTTATTAAATATACTTACGTCTGTATCCTCCGACTCCACTGAAGGTGACGTCAACACCTGCGCGAACCGAGAGAGGATGGAAAAACCTTGTATTCTCTTGCTGTGTGATAAAACTTATACTTACTGTTGCCGGTCATATTATTGTTGTCAGCGGCGAGCGCAGTGTCAGTAGTGTTGTCAGGAACCAGTGTGGTGCTGTCAGTCGTAGTGTTGGAAGTGACCAAACTTGTTGTAGGGACCTCAGCGGTTGTATTAACGACAAGAGCTGTAGTAGTTTGAGATCCGAG
>NC_051407.1:16326436-16326625 GCF_015228065.2 Penaeus monodon
CTTGTATGTTTTGCCCTCGAGTAACCTAACATTTTGTGTGTAAAACCCGGTTTTGCGACACTCGATAGCGCCGCTGTTCCCAAAGGCATCTCTTGGGCCAAGGGTCATGACTGCGGAAGGGTCAGAGCAGTTCAACACCTGGACTTCATTCACGCAACCCTGGAAGGAAATTACAGGTTAGCTGAGAGA
>NC_051407.1:16326990-16327270 GCF_015228065.2 Penaeus monodon
TTTTCGGCGCCGTCATTCACATAGTCTTTATCATCACCATTCCTCCCACTACACTATCGATCAACGCCGTTCTCATCGCTCCCGATCATGTAAATCTCATTCTCTTTGCAACGCGACGCACCTGAACTTGGAAGAGCCCGGCCTCTATCGCGGTGACTCGCGGGGAGGAAGCATTCGTACGCAGGGATTGCACTGTTCGTGTGTCCACCTCCAGTTCGATGTGACATTTGAGCATGGTGACTGGGCCGCCTTGGTTGTAATGGAAATGAAGTACAATACG
>NC_051407.1:16327374-16327702 GCF_015228065.2 Penaeus monodon
TGCACATATGTATGTATATATAGGATGAGCTACTTGTACTTATGTAAGTACCTACATACATGCATAAAAAGAGACTAAAAGCATTATCTTGGCATATCAAAAAAGTAATATCCACAGACCTACCTCCGCACTGGCTGCTACACGGGGCGTTCGCATTACACGCGCCCAAGTAATTGTCGTCTGCATAGTACACTGTCCCGCAGGAGGAGGCGCCGTTGAGCTCTGAGCAGGAGTCGTAGGTCTGGCCGCCGTAGGAGAAGGGAAACCGACACTTCTCGCCCTCAACTGTCTTGCAGGCTGAGGGGGAGGAAGGGCGAGGGGCGTGTTA
>NC_051407.1:16328012-16328520 GCF_015228065.2 Penaeus monodon
AACTTTGGTAACACTCGGGAAACCTGCTGGTGGCCCAAGAGCCATCCTGAAGGCAAGTGACGTTCAGAGTACCCAGGTAGCTTTTGTCGTCCCAGAGTCCCTTCGTGAGGTCAGCGCACTCCACCGTCATCGTGGAGTATATCGGAGCCTTGAGTTTGGGGTAAAAGTGTTAAAATGGATGAATAAATGAATAAATTAGGTGTACCTTATCTGCCGTATCGCCTCAACCTACATTTTCTACAGGGTACCCCTGGGGTACTAAGAGACAGGATCGAATTCACGAACACTAGGTCGGGTATACTAATCCACGGAGCCACTGAATAGAAGCAATAAATGAATGATGGAAATGGGTGGGAAGAACACGAAATATTAACTGGAAAGAAAATATAATTTGGGGAAAAAAGATGTATGAAGTATCTTAAAAAAAGGAGAAAAGAAATTAAGAAACTGAAGGGCGGCGCAGTTGCAAAATCTCACTGAACAAAAGGTGCTGTGTCTGTTCAAACTA
>NC_051407.1:16328543-16328850 GCF_015228065.2 Penaeus monodon
AGTTTGAAGATGATATCACGATGAGCGAACAAAGAACCTTGACAACATATCTGCACCGTACTCTCTTATGAAAAAAAATCGATCAAAAACTAACAACAAAGTTTTATTATCTATCAGAAAATAAACAATACAACAGATTTAAACATTACCATGATGACAGAATATTCTCCTCCCGGCAGCGAATCATTTAGGAACAGCTGGTTCGACGGTCCTCCAAAGGTTAAGATGCCTTCTCCTGAGACTTTCATTGGGGACTTCGCGTAGAAATCGTTCATGCAGAGCGGAACTGACGGAGGGGAAGACGTGG
>NC_051407.1:16329049-16329374 GCF_015228065.2 Penaeus monodon
CTTTAAAAAAATGAAATCCGTCAAATATACTCATCCTGATTAATCATTTCCATTTACCTTACTGATCTCTCTCCTTATTCCACGATAAAATCTCACCTTCAGTACAGCCAGGCAAAACACGTAAATAATCAGCGTTGGCAGGCCACGTCATGTTCCACTGCCCGTCTCTACACATCATGGTGACGTAACTGTATGGAGAACTCACGGCGTCCACAGTGAAGGAAAAATATTGTTGAGTCTGCTGGCACGTTAGATTCACGGTCACGCCGTTGCAGCCCTGGGGGTGTTGGGCAGGGAGGCAGTTTATGGTGATGCCGAGGATATG
>NC_051407.1:16333515-16333761 GCF_015228065.2 Penaeus monodon
CTTTCAGTCTATCAGTCTGTATTCATTTATATACGAAATAATCAAATTTAATGCGTCCATAGTAGGGGAAAGAGGGGACTAAAGGTTGAATCGCTCCCCCTCCCCCACCCCAAGAAGTCCAAAAGCATATTTTCTCAACTCTGTCGAATTCGTAATAAAGTATAAATAATTTTTGTAATTCTCCTTACCCAGAATTCCTCGGTGGACAGCCCTGCATCTTGGGAAGGACTGGCACTTGCTATCACG
>NC_051407.1:16333799-16334757 GCF_015228065.2 Penaeus monodon
CTCCTGGTATAGTGAACTCCCAGGACAACACATTCTCTGGTTGAGCATCTAAACACCTCTGTTCAGCGCACTTTGTCATAGGCGTGGTGAACAGTAGGCCTATGAGAGCTATCTGAACTACGGTGAGACCAGATAAGGTCATCTTTCTAGGCTTCCTTGCTACATCCAAGGGCGAAGTGTCTGAAAGGGGAAAGTAATAGTCACAGAGCTTTCTAAGGCTACTGACATATGGGTGTTAGTGTTATGAACAAGCCCGTTTGGTGAATTACAATAGTTTCGGCAAATGCTAGTATTACTCATTAATTTATATTTCACTTCACTCTTACATGAATTTGACCACATTACTGGTTAGCTCAAAGACCTTTTATAATCATTATATGAAATAAAAGATGTACATACATCCATACATTTGATTTCACAGATTGTATCCAATTAAAACACTGACACACACAAAATCTGTAAAACATGTCACATTTACTCATTATATTCACCAATCAAATTAACATAATGTGAAAACCATTGAATTATCACCCATTTTCGAAAGTAGCACATATAATGTAAAAACTATTGAAAACGTCCTCTATATTCGGAATATGTATATTGTAAAAAAAAAGAACAATTTACCACCTGTATTCATTTTGTTTTCATCACAAACAAACCAAACCCAAGAAAACAGAATTACAAAAAGTTCAAGAATAACACTTACCCTCAGAGTAGAAAGTACTGAAACGGGAACATCTTTGAGTGTGTGTTTGCTGTCAACAAAGGAAGCAGAATGTGCAATGTTTCTGAATGGTCCTTGAGTGGTTGAACAGTTGCTATGGTTTCTTTCCACGTTTGTTTACATTTCATTTGAGTTTCGCTTGTCGTATGAATTTATTTGGATAATTTTCTCTCTCGTATTTTTGACTTTGGGTGTAAAATCTAGTTTATTGACTGCTTTTTCATATTTACATCA
>NC_051407.1:16335276-16335471 GCF_015228065.2 Penaeus monodon
TAAAAAAGGGCACTACATAAAAAAAATATATATATAACAATGGAATTAACATTAACCATTAACACTGACCACTAAAGCTATTCGGCATCGCTTTTATTGCGAATTCCACTTAAGATAATCTGTATAAATTCTAATCATAATTAATGTGTTGTGTTTTATCGAGGTTCTTTCAGTCCTTATTGAAGAAGTGGATGT
>NC_051407.1:16335507-16335618 GCF_015228065.2 Penaeus monodon
GGAAAGACGGAGACGAGAAAGAAACAAGATAAGAAAAAAGAAGTTGAGGAAAAGGAACATTGAAGAAAAAGAAACATGGAAGAAGCATAAGGTTGAAGAAAAAGGAATAAT
>NC_051407.1:16337099-16338198 GCF_015228065.2 Penaeus monodon
CTGAACACAAATTATCAACTGCCTGAGAGTCAGTTCACCGAAACAGGCAGCGATAACTTACAGCTTATGTATAATATCAGGAGATTTATCCCTAGTGGCCCTGACTTTATTACTATAACTCATTTGGCTCAGTATGCCAGCGAGTGACATGTTTAATTAAGCTCAAACCGCATATGTCAGACTGGTTGTAGAAGAAAAAAAAAAGTGAATAAAGTTGGGAATTCGTGGGTTTGAAAGATTTATTATTGCCTGTATATATTGTTGGGGTCAAAGTCTAAGTGCATGCCATTTGTCCGCGAGTCGAATGCAGGGCTTCTCTGCGACGTCATGGGACTTCTCCGTTCTCTGCGACGTCACGGGACTTCTCCGTTCTCTGCGACGTCACGGGACTTCTCCGTTCTCTGCGACGTCATGGGACTTCTCCGTTCTCTGCGACGTCACGGGACTTCTCCGTTCTCTGCGACGTCATAGGACTTCTCCGTTCTCTGCGACGTCATGGGACTTCTCCGTTCTCTGTGACGTCATAGGACCTCTCCGTTCTCTGCGACGTCACGGGACTTCTCCGTTCTCTGCGACGTCACAGGACTTCTCCGTTCTCTGTGACGTCATAGGACTTCTCCGTTCTCTGTGACGTCACGGGACTTCTCCGTTCTCTGCGACGTCATGGGACCTCTCCGTTCTCTGTGACGTCATGGGACTTCTCCGTTCTCTGTGACGTCATAGGACTTCTCCGTTCTCTGCGACGTCACGGGACTTCTCCGTTTTCTGCGACGTCATGGGACTTCTCCGTTCTCTGTGACGTCATAGGACTTCTCCGTTCTCTGTGACGTCATGGGATCTGCGATATAGGAACCTTGATGTCACAGAAAACGGGAACTGATTGAATGTGACATCAAAGTTCTATTTTTTAAAAATTCAAATATTGCAAATAGAAAAAAGAGTATGAGAGGGTGTTTAAGATCACTGGATTCTTTAAAAATTTCCATAATATCAGTCATCCATTTCAGAAGACAATACTTTATTTCAAAATTTTACGATATAATTAAATTATATTATTAGGTTCACTCTACATTTTACAGAATTTTGATTAATGTGTTTC
>NC_051407.1:16338334-16338448 GCF_015228065.2 Penaeus monodon
CATGTTTCTAAATTGCTAATTGTATAAATGGTTAGTTACTGAACACAGCACTGTATTCACAAACAAATCAGCTGATGAATTTTAAGGTTTACGAGTCGTCTAACTCCAACGTCT
>NC_051407.1:16338478-16338992 GCF_015228065.2 Penaeus monodon
GAGAGTGGGCGGGGCTACCCACAAATATTAATTTCGTGGTTTCAAAGGCGAAAGCGCTTGAACAGTGACATGTCATCATTAAGATATTTCAGATTTGGTAGAACAAAGAGAGAGAGAAAAAATGTAACTAGAAAGTGTCTTTAGGATATTAGCCACCTGAAAGGGCAGGTAGTTTGTTAAGAAATAGAATAACGACATGAAAGCAAACACTGAACATTCTTTATCCCATAACAATAAAAGTATTGGTAAGACTTTTTGGCAATAAAGACATTTTGCAAATTCAATGTAACTATGATTTTACCTGTTACATATTCTCTCCTTTGTATCCTCAATAATGAGGTTATTTTCCCGTCCTCCCTTTGCCCTTCCTGGCAGCGGGGATGAGGATGGGCCGAGATGAGGGACTGAGGATGGGCCGAGATGAGGGACTGAGGATGGCATTAGCACATGGCACGACCGATGAAAAGTATGTATTCGTGATGAGACTAAAAGCCGAAGGTGAATTTCTACTCGA
>NC_051407.1:16339268-16339396 GCF_015228065.2 Penaeus monodon
ATTATATTGATGGGGTTGTTACTTCCGTTCGCATTTATTTTTTATCTGATTTATCTAAATTACTGTTTTCAGTATTAGTTCCATTTTTATCAATGAATGTATTATATCTCTAGGGATTTATGTACAAT
>NC_051407.1:16340984-16341309 GCF_015228065.2 Penaeus monodon
CAAGGCTGGTCATTCTAGGAGTACAAAACACCATTACAGTGAATTTACTGTTTAGCGTTCCACTTAGATGTTTTGTAATGTGAAGTCTTTTGTGTCGCATCTGCCGCGTTCATTTCCGAACTGCTACAAAGAATGTTGTTTGTAATGGGTAAAATGTATTCTATTATACTCCGTAATAGTTCCATTAATGCCATACCCGGTGAAGAAAATTGCATTTAAGATATCTAAAAAGTGATTATTAATGTGAAATTCTTCAGTCTATCAATTTTGCAATTTGAAACTCGAGGGTAAATTGAGGGCACGAAACGCGTTATTTTCAACATTA
>NC_051407.1:16341676-16342025 GCF_015228065.2 Penaeus monodon
GTGTATATATGTGTGTGTAGACACAAATATATAAACAAATATATTTTTCATTTCGTTACTTTCTCTCTCCCTTTATACTAGTTGAAAGTTGTTTTGTGTATTTCAATAAAACATAATATAGGATATAATGCATTTGATGTACCAATTGGAATTAAATATGTAATTTAACAGTTAACGTAATTTGTTAGTAAAAAACTATGGTTTTACCGTACAACATTTATATTTTCCTATTTTCCAAAGGTAACATAATTAGTCATATTTATTTTTTTATTGGAAAAAAAATACCGAAACACTATTCAGTAACGTCACTGAGTTTGATATGTACATCTCAATATGTACCATTTGGACA
>NC_051407.1:16342485-16342914 GCF_015228065.2 Penaeus monodon
AACGTTGCACGTATTCGCCGTTAACGTCTTTTATGGTCTTTCGGTTTGCAAACACCGGATCTGGCAGTTGCAGATTATCCCTGGTCGCAGCAAGAGACATTATGCAGAAAACTAACAAGGAATATATGATCACCAAGTGCAACGATCTATTTAGCAAGTTATCTATCTGGTCTTCGTTTCTTCTTTTTTCCTTTCATTTTTTAAAGATAAAAACGATTGCAGATCATTCTGTCAATCCCTCTGAAATTTATTAAATGGGTCACATAGAACACATTAGATTTTGTAACGCTCGAAACATGGCTAGAAATAAATAACTATTAAATTTTCCTTTCATTCCAAGTAGTGCTTGCGGATACATGGTAGCGCTGTCTAATCCAACTTTTCCTCAATTTGAAAGTTATCTACAAT
This sequence comes from Penaeus monodon, assembly GCF_015228065.2. Taxonomy (NCBI): domain Eukaryota; kingdom Metazoa; phylum Arthropoda; class Malacostraca; order Decapoda; family Penaeidae; genus Penaeus; species Penaeus monodon. The sequence continues at coordinate 16,342,894 of NC_051407.1, forward strand.
GATACGATTCTCCAAAATGAC
>NC_051407.1:16343116-16343366 GCF_015228065.2 Penaeus monodon
ATTCGCAGGCGCCATTGAAGCCTTTTAGGATTTTTGTTTTTGCAACACAATCGGTCGTAGATAAATATGTGCTTGGGTTTTTGTCGCATTTTTATCAGTCTGCCATGCAAATCAAGCTGCGGGTCATGCGTTTTTGCTTTGTTTTGTAAGCTCACCATCTTTTGCTTTGAGAGTAATTTCACTCAACTGAAATTACAATTACCCTCAGATATGTATCACATGGTATGCCGTGTACAGGAATCGTAAAAGA
>NC_051407.1:16343804-16344049 GCF_015228065.2 Penaeus monodon
ACGCCTCATGACAGTGTTTTTTATTTGAGACTTGTGTCTGGCCGTATGAATCATGAAAATGGATGAAGGTTAATATATATCTGAAACTGCCATTCATATAAAACTTCTCTCGTTTAGTTAAAGAGATGTTATCTATCACAAATGTTCTCTGGCATATTATATGAAAGAGAAAAATTGGTCATTTCGCATTTGTGAACGGGAATATTTTGAACGTGGTGGTTAATTTAGAAATGAGCATTTTCTAT
>NC_051407.1:16344944-16345134 GCF_015228065.2 Penaeus monodon
ATAATACAGTCAACAGAATAAATGCTGACAAGAAAATAAAAACATTATAAATTCCTTTCATATGACAGTTTCCATTCATTAAACTGACATCATAATTAATGCAACATCTTCAAATATATGAGTTATAGTGATAAGTATAACGATAAAATGTACTCCGTTAGCGTTTATTGATCATTATGGGAAGATCAAT
>NC_051407.1:16345256-16345759 GCF_015228065.2 Penaeus monodon
TGTTGAATCCACATTATTAGACCGGAATGAATGTAGCCCGGTCTTCAGTACGCTTATAAACCTCCCTCTGTTTCGTCAGAGATCAGTTCAATAAGGGGTTTCACATTCTCCCATCTTGAGCAGTGAAATTTTCCAAGAGAGATGATCCGGTTTGATAAATGTCTTTAAACTTTATCAATTCTGTGTGCTTACTGCTGCAGTTTAACATGTGTATTTTTTTTCGTTTAAAAAGCTCTGTAAGACTGATTTTGGGGGGATCTTTTACAGAAGTAGATAGATAGAAAAAAAAACAACGAATGAATATTCATGTAATTCCTACGAGGACAAGGAAAATATATTTATAGATTAATGGTTTTAACGGTCTGCATGGAAGAATGGAGTCATGATGAAAGGAGGATGAACGAGATCTGCGTGATTTCGGACATGCATGACGGAGAAGGAAAGAAAATAGGTATATGTATATCTATATACCTATCTGTACCTTGAAATGGTCCGTCCATCTG
>NC_051407.1:16345806-16346169 GCF_015228065.2 Penaeus monodon
ATTTTTTGTCTCCCTTTTTTTTGTTAATTTTTCGTTTTCATTTGGCAGTTCTGTAGTTTTCCTCACAAACTGCGTTATGTTGTGTTAGGTTCATATTTTAAGGTGTTGCTTATATTCATTTACAAGCAACATTTATTATGGCAATTTTCGTATTAGTTATGACAAAAGTGATAAAAAGTATGGTACTGCATTTGAAATCGGGTCAAATTTCATGGATAACGCATAAAACGAGAGTGAACCCACCCACCTACCTGTTTCAGCATTTCGGAATTAGGGGAAGAGTGACAACGATGCCAACACTTCGATTGTGAAAGCAACATTGGCTACTGCTGAAGAGGATTGCCTAGGTCTGTATTTTATTTA
>NC_051407.1:16346232-16346976 GCF_015228065.2 Penaeus monodon
TATCTGTAAATGTTGTACCTAAGGCGTTATCTGCTCTTTGGTTTCGCTCTTACCGGTTGTGATATAATACCTCTAGTAGCAAGGTGTGGGTAGGAGACTTGAACACAAGTACACTAGAGACATTTGATACTGCGGGATAATATAAATTCCAAACCACCATTAAAGAAGCTGGAAAACCCAATCAAGCTCGATTTAAACGTAAATATAGCCATCCATCAAACCTGACCTGACAATCTACTGTCTTCGTTTACATACTTCTTTTTTAGATAAAAGAAATATGATAATACCAGGTTGCCGAGTAGGACATACGACCCCCTTACGCCCACCTCCCCATTCCTCAACGTAAACACGCACACCCAACTTGTAAGCCATAAATACCAACTCCATTTGGCTCTTTACTGTGTAAACACCGACTATAAGCTTTCCCTTAAGAAATAGCCTAATTTGATCAATACTTTGTTTACCCTGGCATTCATCCTCATCTACCGTGGCACAGGGAAGTAAAAGGAGTGTTGTTAATGGTGTCAGTGGGAGTAAAGGCAGCTGCTCTTTTGGATATTTTGTGAATGAATTATCATTGGACATCAATGCTGTAAAAGGACATTTACGTGTTTGGAACTTAAGCACAATATTTCGGAAATGATTGTGTGTCGTGAAGGAAGTCAGTGTTTACTGGGAGGGGGAAATGATAACGAATGGAGAGCTACTTGATAATTTTTCTCTTTCATTTTCTAAACTTGCTCT
>NC_051407.1:16347105-16347297 GCF_015228065.2 Penaeus monodon
TTTTTTTTTTCTTGTTTTTCCAACATTTCGTTTTTTTTAGTCTCGTCCTCTTCACCCATTTTTTTTCGTTTTCTATATTCTATTTATTTTTTGTTTTGCTTCATTTGCCTCCTATTTCTTCCTCATTTTCTTTTCGTTTTTTATTCTTTTTCCTCCTTTTTCCTTGATTTATCATTGTAAGTTATTGATTAT
>NC_051407.1:16347643-16349777 GCF_015228065.2 Penaeus monodon
ATTGACCGAAAGATACTTTACTAAATGAACAACGACAACATTAATTACGATTTGAACATCTATCCGATCACGTCTTGAGTGAAATTCGCCATAAAACAACATTTAATGCCTTGTGCCTTCATTAAGAGTGACTGAGTAGAATTCTAATGTAAACATGCTCATGGGGTGTACGTGTTAAAGGATATTCTCTTTTTAATTATAGTATTTTTATTTTTCTCAATTATTGTCTTAATTATCGTGTTTTCTCTTTTCTTCTTTCCGTTTTTCTTATCTTCTTTCTATCATTCTTATTATTCTCTCAATTCTTTATTTATGAATTTGACTTTGTTTTCTTTATTATTTTTTTGTTTTTCTTTTCATTTTCTTTCGTCTTCTTCTTAGCTTCTTAAACAGATTTACTAAATTATTTTATATAGATATTATTTTTTATTTTTTTCATTTTTTGAAACAGAAGTAATATCTTTTTATGATTAGAAACATGATCTATACACGGGATATATTTTTTTGCTTTAGTGATTACCGTTATTACATTTTATAATGTAAATATATTTCTGTCCTATAAGGGAAGAGTGCAGTCTGCGAAATTTTCGAAATTGAGTTATGATTCATAAAACACTTGTACACATGATGATACTGTAGAACCAATACGTAAGGCTTTCTATGAATATATAAGGATGACATATGCAGTGACCGCAAAGCCAGCGGCAAAGCAAGATAACACTGTTGTTGTAATTGAAATGGAGGCAAGCAGTGCAGTCAACACTAATTTCATCTAGTACAGCAACGAAGGATAGACGAGGGAGAGACAAACAGACCACACAAGAACACTGGGGAGATATCGGATCATAGTGAGTCATTCAATCCCTGTATCAGCCATTACCGAAGGGAACGTGCTCCTAACGGTACCTCCCGAGTGCCATTTCGATTCGTTTAATGCACAAGGATTATGTGTCACAAAACCCGGAAAAGTCTATCAGCGTTGTGAATGAGAGAAACATCATTTTCGCTAAACTCGGAGAGGAGGAATGCGGGAAGTGCCTGATGCATGACTAGCACTTGAAGGGTGTACATTCCGACAAGGCCCTGAATCATAAGCAGAGAAACACCACTGTGAGGAGGCTGGAAAGCAATGGCCCAACGAAATATCTTTTCTCATTGTTAATCTGCAAGATGTGATCATGTTGTCACTGATGCCTGGCAACAAAACGACCATCTTTACTAAATGGATCGTCGCGAACTATAGGATCTTTGTTCCTTTTGTTTCGAAAATAGGTGCAAAGGTGCCAAGAAGGATACGATCTCTGCTGTATTCCACGAGGGTATTAATAAGAGGAAATCTTAAGAAATAACATCCGAATTTGTAAAAGGAACGTGACATGAAGCACTGCATCATTTGGCTGGACAACTGCACTGTTCATAACAAGGACTGGTGCTTGTTTTCTTCTATGGTGCTGTTGATAAACATGTGATGTCATAATGGACGAGAACACTTCACTAGATACTTCAAACCGAGCCACACGTTCCTGTCGGTAGATTCGTTCCACCATGGAGTGCAATTTGAGATGAAAAAGGCAACCTGGAGGAAATGTGTATGTAATTCCAGAAATCAGAGGAAACAGGGTTGTGGTTCAGATGACCAACGATGATGTTCGCTCATGCAAAAGCAGCTAATCATCACATCAGCTTCGAAAGCTTTATGTGAACACCATTCTGCAGAACATGATTGTCGTCCAGTTCCGAAGGGTTCCCACATGCTCTGTGTGAAAACCAGTCGTGTAGATGAATTCAGTGACATCCAATTCCTGAAGAACTTTAAACTGGCAATGCCTGTTCCACTTAGGAAGGAAGCGAGGGGTTTACTGGCTTGACAAAAAGGCAACCATTGTTGAAAACCTTTTTTCCTCTGATGCCAATGGAATTTGGCAGAGAACACTGATGCCAATGAAACAGTGTTGAGATTGACTTTCATTCAGTACGAGTTTGCTTGGAACTGTGACCCAACAAAATCAAATTATGTCACGACGCTGGAACTGCCTTAAATCGTGTTAGAATAAGTTGTGGTCTACGCAACGATTTTCACTTTTCATATGGGGCGAGGAAAAACGGCAGTATCTACATAATTACCATAATACGG
>NC_051407.1:16350446-16350742 GCF_015228065.2 Penaeus monodon
ACTAATTTAGCCTGCGCAGTGGACTAAAGGTACACCAGGAGTCAATAATCAGAGAAGGAAATCTGTTCATCGACGAGCACAATTCAACGAAGGCAAAACTCTGAGGAACCCTAGCAACTGCCTCATCGCTCCTGACGTCAGCGCTGAGGCGACTCGCGGGCCATGGGCCAGAAACCTCTCATTTCCTTCTCACTGGTGATAGTGCCATGGCCAGGTTTCTTCTGCTGCAACAGTTACTGCAAGAGTTATTCTAACTGACGTTTGTACAGTTTTTTTATGTTTTAATTCTTTGATAT
>NC_051407.1:16350865-16350960 GCF_015228065.2 Penaeus monodon
TTCTTCTGTTCCAAAAGTTGCCGCAAGAGTTACACTAATTGAAGCATTTTTTTTGTTTTCAACATCTGTGATAATATTATTGTTCTTATACTCTC
>NC_051407.1:16351052-16351358 GCF_015228065.2 Penaeus monodon
AATTTATTTAATAAAATGATGTAACATTTTAGCGTTCATGTTAGTAGTATTTATTACCATTTCCAGACACATCACTCCTAGCAAGTCGGCCATAAAGATGCCCCTGCCCTGGCTCTCCGGAGTCTTGGCAGCTCTCACATTCCTTCTTTCCATCACGACCACGTCAAAGGGTATCGAAGAGAGGTGTTTCAATGCTCAGCCAGAATGCGTTATCTTGGGGAGGTTCACGTACAGTCAGGCGCTCTTGATAGCAAGTGCCAGTCCTCCCCGTGACGCAGGGCTGTCCACTGAAGAATTCTGGGTAAG
>NC_051407.1:16352298-16352574 GCF_015228065.2 Penaeus monodon
GAGGCATGAGAATGGGAGAGGCGAAGTCCCCACCTTAACAAAAATGCTATTCTTGCACCCCCGTTTTGTACGAAATCTTATGGCAACAAATGTTGTGGTTAATTCTCTTATTAATGGCTGAGAATTAAGGTTATAAATATGGTGTAAAACTCGTGGTCAGGGCGAAACGCAAACTTTAAACACAATAATCTCAAATTTTGATTTTGGCAAGTTCGCATCTCCCAGTGTCACACACACAAGCATAACATATATAACATGCATATCTCTCTATCTGTT
>NC_051407.1:16352629-16352934 GCF_015228065.2 Penaeus monodon
TGCTATGCTCTATTTGTATGTATCTTTATATCTGTCTACCATACACCCAACTCACCATTTCCAGTTTCCTCTCCACCCCACCCCCCTCTCCCCACAGGGTTGCAGTGGCGTGAGCGTTAACTTGACATGCCAGGAGAGTCACCAGTATTTTTCCTATAGGCTGGACTCTTATGAATACGTTACTATGGAGTGCAGGAACGGAACGTGGGTCACAGTGTGGCCTAATGTTCCCGATCTTGGTGTTCTGCCTGGCTGTAGCGAAAGTGAGTATTGGAAGTGCTGAGTATGGGATGAAGAAATCTGTG
>NC_051407.1:16352994-16353063 GCF_015228065.2 Penaeus monodon
GATGAGTAACCCCTGTGGATTAAATTAATAAATTATGTTCTCTTTCCTAGTTCTCTTTCTCTGATATTT
>NC_051407.1:16353278-16353732 GCF_015228065.2 Penaeus monodon
CTCCTTAACCTCTCCCAGTTCCCCTGTGTATGGGAGATTTCCACGCGAAGTCATCAGTGAACGTTTCGGGGAAGGACGTCGTAGTCTTTGGAGGAACGGCAAGAACGTTCTTAGCAAACTCTTCATTGCCGGGAAATGAATACTCCGTTATCATGGTAATGATAATGCTTATGATTGTGCGTTCATTGTTTTTCTCCCAATTCTTAATAAATGCAATTGTTTATCGGTATAACCTTTCCTCCTATCGCATGTGTAGCTTCATAATTTTTTTTACCCTTTTATCTGTTTAACAAACATTTTCCCCCAAACATAAGGCTCCGCTCTACTCCACGATGACGGTGGAGTGCGCTGAACAGACGAAGGGACTCTGGGACGACAAAAGCTACCTGGGTACTCTGAACGTCACTTGCCTTCAAGACGGCTCTTGGGCCACCAATAAAGTGCCCGAGTGCTA
>NC_051407.1:16354206-16354443 GCF_015228065.2 Penaeus monodon
ACACGCCCCTTGCCCTTCCTCCCCCTCAGCCTGCAAGACAGTGGAGGGCGAGAGGTGTCGGTTTCCCTTCTCCTACGGCGGCCAGACCTACGACTCCTGCTCAGAGCTCAACGGCGCCTCCTCCTGCGGGACAGTGTACTATGCAGACGACAGTTACTTGGGCGCGTGTGATGCGAACGCCCCGTGTAGCAGCAAATGTGGAGGTAGGCCTACTGTAAATCGTGTATTTAAAATGGA
>NC_051407.1:16355089-16355279 GCF_015228065.2 Penaeus monodon
TGTTCTTTATCTTATTTCATACAATTTTCTTTATTTTTCCCCAACCCAGGTGGACCTTCCTCCACGCACAAATGTCTCGTCGAACTGGAGGTGGACGCAGGAACAATGCAGCCCTTGAATGCAACTGCTTCATCTCCACGAGTCACCGCATTAATAGCCGGGGTCTATGAACTTCAGGTAAATCATTTGG
>NC_051407.1:16355900-16356155 GCF_015228065.2 Penaeus monodon
GTTGTAACAACTGAGCTTAACCTAGCGTAAAAAGCCACCATTAAATTTCCAAGCCGCTGTTTCTTCTATCCGCAGGGTTGCATTGACGAAATCCAGGTACTGTATTGCTCTAATCCATCTGGAGCCATGACAATTGGCACAGAAGCCTTAGCTGGCAACAATGGCACTGTCAGGTGTCTCAAAAACGGGTTTTACGCAAGGGACACGAGACTGCTCGAAGGCAAGAGATACACGGTTTTCTGTACCTATGCTGAA
>NC_051407.1:16356268-16356703 GCF_015228065.2 Penaeus monodon
TTTCGCCCTCGGAGCTAATGCGACCTTGGTTACGACCCCAGGATCTCTGACAACTGCTGCTAATGGTGTCACTTCCAATACTGACAACACTACTAAAACCATACTAGCTACTAACAGCACTGCTGACACCACGCTAGCTCCTAATAGCACTGCTGACACCACTTTAGCTCCTAACAACACTACTGGCATCACGCTAAATACTGACAGAACTACTGACACCACGTCAACAGCTGACAACACTACTGACACCACACTAGCTCCTGGCAACACTACTGACACCATAATCCCTCCTGACAACAGTACTAATGGTGAGTATATATTATCTTTTTCCTACTTTTCAGCAGTTGTTCTTAATAATAGAAGTAATATATGATTTAGTAATGATAAATGAGAATATAAATTCAAATATATTGAAATCTGTGATTATATTGCCTA
>NC_051407.1:16356744-16357161 GCF_015228065.2 Penaeus monodon
GACCGTGAACTTGGTAATATTGACATATTGATTGATAATATCATGGTCATCGTCATCACTTTCTTCTGTTTTCGTACCTCTTTCTTTCCAAATGTAGTTCATGTTCTTACTCCTAATCATTCTCATTCTTAGATATTTTCTTCTTCATGTTTTCTTGTCTCTTCCTCTCTTTATTTCTTCTTTATTATTTTTCTCATTTCACTGTCTCTTCCTCTCCTTTTCATTTCTTCTTATTCTTCTCTCCTTTCTTTTTGTAATTTTTTTTCTTCTTCTCTATCTTCCTTCTCCTCAGCCTATTTACTCTTTTTATCCTCCATTTCTTCCTTTTCTGTTTCTTCCATTTATTTTAATTCACATATTTTCCTCATTTTATCATTTTTTTCATTTCCTTGTCCTACTACATTATCAACAATATCG
>NC_051407.1:16357232-16357432 GCF_015228065.2 Penaeus monodon
TTATTCCTTCTCTTCTTGATATGGATATAAAATTGCTGTTTAGTCTTGTGAATGATATAATTCCTCCTCGTCTGAATGTTGAATTCATGTTAATTCTTATGCACATGTGTATGTGAGTTTATGAGTGTACTGCGTGTAAACATGTCTAGTTTATATTGTTTGGTATCATACTGTTTATGGAAAGTCTTAATACATATGGT
>NC_051407.1:16357701-16357837 GCF_015228065.2 Penaeus monodon
GGTATTCTCTCTATATCTTTGTGTATGTATGCATATATGGGCGTTTACATTCATTACTGTAAACAAAGGAATAAATAGACACACACATGTTTGTGTCTGTGTATAGTTCAAAGTATAAATGAATCTGTTTACACAT
>NC_051407.1:16358022-16358645 GCF_015228065.2 Penaeus monodon
GTTCGTCCCTCACACAGAGCTTATTTCAAACATATGGCAGGTTGACTGTTTTATTATTTTGCAGTTGATAAAATTGTTGTTGGATTATCGTTATAGGATGATACATCACCTGAGGCATATTTTCACTTTTATGGCATATTGATGTGAAGTAATAGGTATGATAAACAAAATTGTTTCTACAAATGTTAATTATCAAAAATCGATAATAGTTGCAGCCACTGACATGCTTAACTGAGCCCACTGCAAACATGTCTTCTCAGTATTAAATTCGTATTGCCCCATCGTGCAAATGTCATGGCATTGTATGAAAAAGCTTGTGATCAATACCTGTCCTGATGAGTGGGAATGTCGACACAAGTTAAGAAGATAACATCAAGTTAAGAAGATAACATCAGTTAAAGAACAGGCAGACTACAATCAAACGACTGGTTTCATAAGGAATCACCTTACAAGAGGCTGGATGCTGTAACTGAAGCACGGTACTCGCCTCCATAGTAGCCAGTATGAAGTCTAGTAGCTGGATATTTGCTATTTACTAATTTTGCAGAACATTAACATGATTACCCACATTATGCCTCACTGGATAGAGATTACCAGTGGACAGGTGATTATGTGTGTATGCG
>NC_051407.1:16358849-16360815 GCF_015228065.2 Penaeus monodon
CGCGCTCACGCGCTTAGTCACAGAAAATTGAAAGAAAAATCATATACAGATTACTGAAGGAAGGACACGAAAAGTTTGTTTGATACTTTTTTAAACCTTTATGTACAGTGAAAGAGTACTCAATTAGGATAATAAACACATACACGCTACAAACAAGCATAATTGTAAACATGTATTATGACCGACAAAAGTAACAACCTTCACTGCTGTGGTGCCAACAGAGTACGACAACTGCTAATTTTTATCTCTATATTTCTCCGATAATATTATTACAGGGATGAATCGTAGCAACACACCAATAACCATTAGAATGCATTTTCGAGTTAGATGAAGACTTTTAAGAAATGAAGGTTGTTAAAATACTTAACAACTCCTGCGGCAGAAAACAGGGTTGTTATTTTTGTCTGTCTTTGCACGTACACCATCGTCACTCGTACGAAACCATACAACCATGTCACTCAGTACCTCATTCTCACTTGCATGGCCAGAGAAAAGCAATGGAATAAATATATGTACACGTATATCCTAATCAGGAATCATAAATATGGTCATCATTTAGATATGGTCACACTGAGTAAATCCACGTATAAATGATATCTAATATACTGTCACAAAATAGAAAAAGGTTGCACTTTCTGAATGAAATATGTTCATTACTTAAATATATCCAATATACTCTCACAGAAAAAAAATAGTTTATACGGTCAGTGGATAAAATATGTCCATGATTTAGATATATGCAATATAATGTCAAACAGACCAAGGAAAATTTCATACTTACGGCTATATGATGTGTTTCCCGTCGTTTCGTTTAGCAAGTCAGACGATCCGTTATTACCATTCGCGTTGTTCCCTTGCCTGTTACCGTTGTTCCCGGGTTTTGACGAGCTTTCCCCGCCCAGGGTTGAGGATTGCTGGTCTTCCGTGGTTATAGGGTATGTTGTTGTTGTGGTTGCACCTTGAGTACTGGCAGCTGATGTGGTTGTGGCTGGTTGGGTAGTGGTGCTTGACGTTGCGGTGGTCGAGGGAGGGAATGTGGTTGACGTTGTGGCGGTGGTCGAGGGAGGGAAAGTGGTTGACGTTGTGGCGGTAGTGGTAGTTGGCGGTGGCGTGGTGGATGTTGTAGTAGGAGTCGTGCTCTGTGTCGTTGTGCCCGTTGTCGTTGTAGAAGTGGATGACATTGTTGTAGTGGTACTCCACGGGCCGCAGTAGACATCGTAGACTTCGCCGTTGACGATTGTAAAGCTGCTGCTGACGAATCCTCCTAACTCGCAGGTCAAGCTTATTGAAAGCTCCGTCACCTGTATATCCCGTGTCGAATTCATCACTATCAGGAGCTCTCTGTTGGAACACTCCATTACAAATATTTCAGCCAAACATCCCTGTAAGAGTCGAAGCACATGATGGTGTTACATATACATAAATGAAGCACTGTAAATTTGACGAGTAAAATGTAGATATACAGAAAGCACCAATTTCAGTCTAAGGTTTGCTATCATCATTATTCTCTACATTAAGGGATTTTATTGACTTGCTGATATCACAACACTTGAATTTGGCTAGAAAAAGAAAATCATATAAAATCTGCATATTTGTAAGGCGATCATGATATAGCAAAGCTAGTATAGCTACAAATTATTACTCATATAACAAAGTCAACACAGAAAACAAAAAAAAAGGGAGAGACAAACATGAAAACCACAGTAAAAAATTGATAAAAAAAAATCAGAACACCCCACGGCATAAATACCCCACTGTAAAGTTACGCCTAAAGCCATGTGATCTCACTTGCACTTCGAAAACTGAAGGAGAGGCTTCGAAGACGCGGGCCTTGTTGGCAAGAGCAGGGAAGAAATACCACACGTCCCTCATCCTGAACGTCACTAGACACTGCTGTCGCTCTACTGGTCCTCCTTTGTGTGGAGACGAGAGGGTGCGGTGCGTTTGTTGTGTTGTAAATGTGATT
>NC_051407.1:16360906-16360987 GCF_015228065.2 Penaeus monodon
AATAGGTAATGAAAAAACATTGAAATGTAATATAAAGTTAATAATTGCTAGGAGTGATCAACAGAGAATCAAATACAGAGG
>NC_051407.1:16361207-16361279 GCF_015228065.2 Penaeus monodon
TCTGACATCCTTGTGACCATCCTTCATTTTCGAACTAAAAGACGCCGGAAATAATGCTACGGAATAAAATGG
>NC_051407.1:16361413-16361638 GCF_015228065.2 Penaeus monodon
ACCCTAAGACTTGCTATCATCACTCAATAATGTGAGTGACATGCATGACTTACTGAATTGATATAACTAAATGAGAGACTCAAAACAGTATTTAATTTGGTTAGGAAAAACAGAGGGACAAACTACACATTTGTCAAAATCGCTGATACGGGTTTTCTTTAACTGAGACCTTCTACATTAATTGGACCCGTGTATTTTGTGGCAGCCTGCCGTGTCCCCCCCCCC
>NC_051407.1:16361662-16361778 GCF_015228065.2 Penaeus monodon
GATCCGTACCATGCATGCCTCCCGCCCCTCCCTACCCCTGATTCTTTGATATGGTCCACAGGTTAAGAGTCTCTGAAATAAGTCTAGTACACAATTCCTAGCATATATTTCACTAC
>NC_051407.1:16361948-16362781 GCF_015228065.2 Penaeus monodon
TTTTGCACATACTTCTTACCTCCGCATGTAGGGGGAGTTGCCGAATCGCACTGGCTTGAGAGATCGCACTGTTCCATCGCCAACTGCGAGTAATCGGGGCGACAGTAGCCATTAGCTGTGCATCCTGCTTGGTCAATATCATTAACATCCAAGAAAGGAATCCGGCATACGTTTCCTGAGACAGTCCGGCAGGCTAGAGGAGAGAGATAGAGAAAATGATATCTATCAGGTAAACGAAATACGTCAACAGCAAGTAAACAAAATTCATCTACAGCAAATAAACAAAATTCGCCAACAATAAATGAACGAAACTTAACAACTACATGTAAATACAATTCACGAATTGTAAGTATAGATTAGAGCGAATAGGTGGCATTTAATACCAAATTACTGGAACTTTTAAACGGTTATTGATCATTTAGCTCAATCAAAAATTGTTTCCATATATCTTTATTTCTTCTTATCCATTTATTCACTGAAAACTTTAGTGATTATCATTCTAAATATAATCAGGATTTCCCCCTTACAAAATTTTGTATTATCATAGTAAAAAAAAAAAAAAAATATATATATATCTATCATAACCACATCATATAAAACAGAAACTGATAAATGACCCATATAAATATTTACAAAAAGCATAGAAAACAAATGTAGTTATGGATAACCAGAAAGAATGAAAAGAGAGAAAAGTTTATAGGTGATATATTAAAGGGAATCTCTGTTTAACTCCCTCTTTCTTGTGTCCGTTTTGCCTGTTTGTCTCTCACTCAATCGCAAACTGATTCACCCTTTCATCTCGTTATCACCGTATCAGTCTTTTTGACTTGTTG
>NC_051407.1:16362875-16363057 GCF_015228065.2 Penaeus monodon
GTTGCATTTTGGCATTAACTAATGAGTAAATAAAGTGAAGAAACTGGTTATTTCTGAATTAACTCACTGCAGGTATTTATAATTTCTTGCCTTCATTATTTTGAGAAAAGATTAAATGTTTTGAAATTAGTATATGGCAACGAAGCTAATAATTGTTTAAATACAGACATTTAGCGTTATAA
>NC_051407.1:16363218-16363425 GCF_015228065.2 Penaeus monodon
GACATATATAAAACACACGGTATAACTTACTAGGATAGCATTGTTGAGTCGGCATCTCGAAGACCGTCTGCCCTACCTCGCACGTGTAGGAAACTGAGGGCCCAACATGACCTCCTGAATTCCATATGCTTTCGCCATCAAAGCACGATAGGTCGAATGATTTACCCACGGGCACCTGTTGGAAATAGGAGGAAATGAGTAAACTAT
>NC_051407.1:16363724-16364057 GCF_015228065.2 Penaeus monodon
TCCAAAATGTAATTTACCAATTACTAATGAATAACAATAAATATAGACATCAAAATCAAATACCTGACACAAGTCCTTCAGATTAAATCTTAAACCAAGACTTTGTTAATCCCTGAAATCAGTCCTTAAATGTATTACTTATACAAATTCTTAGGTTCAGTAATTAAACAGTTTACAGCAAGAAATACAGAGATAAATAGCAGTATTCCTAAAGCTAGGAGCGACAGCCAAAAAGCCCAAGATTTGGCTCAGCGAGGAACCCCACACCTCCCTAACAGGAGAGCCACCCTAGAAGCCGCCAAGCTCCTCCCACATGGCTCTAGCTCGCCTAAG
>NC_051407.1:16364296-16364644 GCF_015228065.2 Penaeus monodon
GGCCTCCGAGCGGAGACGAATTGTCCAGTCAGTCCAGCTGACGAAGGGGCAAGCTCTCGCATCGTTTCCTCCCTCGGAGCTTCCTTGGTCGCATCTCACTCACTCACTGGGATCGATGGAAAACAAACCTAGCGAGCCACTGAGCGACTCGTGAGAGTGAGCGAATTTTGAAAGAAAAGTCGTTCACTCACACGATTTTCATGAGTCGCTAGCTGCTCACTTGTCCATGGAAACCTACCTTAAATATGCCCCACATGAAAAGGCAAACATTTTAACATGTGAAAATATAACTAAGTCATATCATACACAGCACGAAAACAGTTATGTCAAAATTGTGGTTTCAATAGG
>NC_051407.1:16364883-16365101 GCF_015228065.2 Penaeus monodon
ACACGTGTTGAATTCTTTACTCTTCTAATTTTCGATACATAACCACCATGGCCTCACCGTTACATAATAAGACGCACCAGCAAACAATATTCCATCGGTTTTCTTAAAGACATCGACTTCATCGTATACAACGCCATATCCTGTCAGCTGCATGTCATACTGTGGAACGATGTGGACGTAACACACAGAGTCTGGAATAAAAAAAAAATGAATAAGAA
>NC_051407.1:16365270-16365385 GCF_015228065.2 Penaeus monodon
GAGAGAGTAATGGAGTCTGTAGAAAGGAACGGAGAGGGAGAGTGAGGGGTAGGGAGGAAGGGAGGGGGAAGTGTGGGATTGGGTTGAGGGAAGGGACAGTTTAGGAGAAGGTTGG
>NC_051407.1:16365777-16366044 GCF_015228065.2 Penaeus monodon
ACTTTAAAACATCAAACCAAGCCATTATACTAACGGTTCACGCATCCCAGAGATATGGGCAAGTAAGAATTCCCCGAGGGTTGCCACTGGAGAGCACTGCTGCACAACAAACTCCCTCTCGAGTCGCTTGTGATGACCTTGTTTATGTTATCTAGCAAGTGCATGCTATGATCACTAGGACAATTCATTTCGACCACCGTTCCGGAACAGGTCTGTTTGGAAGATGAAAGTTGTTGCAGTGCCGCTTATTATGGTTACTGTTAACGT
>NC_051407.1:16366575-16366772 GCF_015228065.2 Penaeus monodon
ATCGACAACAACAACAAGAAAACGTTAGACCATAAAGAGACAGGGGGAAGACCACACCTACCCACATAACAGTGTCGGTCACTCCTCCGAGTTTTGTCCCAAAGTTAAAATTCACGGTCTGGCTGTACAGTTGCTTGAGCTGGAAATAACATGTGGCGTCGTTAGCACACGGTCCATGGGGCGCCTTCACGGATGCC
>NC_051407.1:16366939-16367091 GCF_015228065.2 Penaeus monodon
TCTGGTTTGTCCTCCTGAAGAAGGCGAAGAGCGAGCCATCCTTGTAGCGACTCCTGTAGGAGGCGCCGACGGCCAGCGAGGCCCCAGGAGGGGCTCAAGATTCGACTTGACGCTGTCTCGGAAGGAAAGAGAAGAAAATTGAAATATTAGGG
>NC_051407.1:16367411-16367509 GCF_015228065.2 Penaeus monodon
AGTCACACATGCAAATCATGATGCATGTGACTGCCGAGTTAAATAATTGACCAAAATAATGTTCCGTGTAACTGTTAAACTGGAGTGGCTTCATTTTG
>NC_051407.1:16367764-16368033 GCF_015228065.2 Penaeus monodon
GACAGCTTACTCACAAGAAAGCTCCAATCTCTCCCAGTAACTTTGCCTTCTGCCAACCTCACTTCGGAAACTGCAGCAACCGAATAATGAGCTTGAATGTCTCCTCCTCTTCGTCTTCTGTTTCGATTTACACTCTTGCGCAGAGAGAAAAAAAAAAGGGCGGTGCCAAATGCATGACGGTGTGGGCTTGTTTTTTTTTTTAAGCTAAAATTCGGTCTTACTTTGGTGTTGTGGCTTTGGTGTCATGGTGATGGAATTGATGGTGATGG
>NC_051407.1:16369896-16370494 GCF_015228065.2 Penaeus monodon
TTGCTTTTATATATTACGTTTTCTCGGTTCTTTGTCCTCTCCTCTTCTCTTGTTTTTACTTTCTCTCTATATTCGCTATTACCTTTTTCTTTCCTTAGCTTATTTCCTTTATTCTCCTCTTTCATTCTCTATCAGTTTTTTTTTGTTACCTCTTTCTTCATCTTTTTCTGATTTTCTTCATATTTTTCTGCCTTTCTCTTCTCTTTCCTACTTTTTCTTTATAATATTTCTCTCATTCGCCTTTCCAATCTTTCTCTTTCGTTTTATTTTATTTCTCTGTTTTGTTTCTCTCATTCTTCTTTTCTTCCCTTTTCTCCTCTCTCGCTTTTCATTTCTTCTCTTTTATCATTTCTTCTGCAGCTCTTCTCCTTTTTTTCTCTCTCCCCTTTATTTCTAAATTTCCTTTCCTCTCCCCATTTTCTCTTCTAATATCTTCCTTTATTCTTCGTTTTTTCTTTATTTTTTCTTCTTATTATCCATTTCCACTACGATGATTAATGGTCAAGAAATCTAGGTCTAAATTAAACACTTTTACCTGCAGCACTTACCCACAATACAGCTTTTTTAAATTTCAGTTTGGTTCAAGAATATTTTCGAT
>NC_051407.1:16373119-16373244 GCF_015228065.2 Penaeus monodon
CGAGCGCTACTCCCATTCCATTACAGCTCGAGTAATTATCCGCACGCTAACCGGATCAACAGACTCGGACTAGAGCGTGGGAATCCACTCTCTGGTTTATTCGTTTTCAAAGAAACCGTGGGAAG
>NC_051407.1:16373280-16373345 GCF_015228065.2 Penaeus monodon
AACTGACTCACTACTTCTGATGAAAATTAATGAAGTAAGGTAAGTCTGGAGAAATGGGAAAGCGT
>NC_051407.1:16373548-16373663 GCF_015228065.2 Penaeus monodon
GTTAAATAGATTTTCATTTCGCATTTTCTCGTCACTTTCAAAGAAGTTAGCGTGACATTGGTCCCGATTTGCTATTTTCAGCCGATGGAGTTTAAGCTTTTTCTTTATAGGGACA
>NC_051407.1:16373801-16373997 GCF_015228065.2 Penaeus monodon
GTAGCTATATGAACGTTATGTAACAGAGAATCTGCAGAGGTATATGAAGTACTGTGCTAAATTGACCCACATTAAATCACTTACGGACGCAATTAAGGAAAATGTATTTATATGTTTACATTGTCAAATATTTAAATATATTTAATCACCGTAAATATTTTTATTACTATCATCATTAGTCTTGGTTTTATTAGAA
>NC_051407.1:16374462-16374546 GCF_015228065.2 Penaeus monodon
ATCTATTGCAACAGGTTAACTATAGGCAAGAACGATATCATTAATAATATATCTTATAGAATGCTAAGTGACATATTAACAAAA
>NC_051407.1:16374678-16374959 GCF_015228065.2 Penaeus monodon
GTGCATATACATATATTCATATGCTTATATACTTAACTTCATTTTGTCTAATCAAAGAAAGAAACCTAAATGTTATGTATATAAAAACTTTTCCCTTTTACAACACACAAAAAATGACGAATTTGACTCTAATTTCAGATGATGGGCACAAATATATACTGTAATCATTAAGTATAGGTCATCTTAGTGCTGTTTGTCGTGTTATATTCCTATTCATCTATTAATAAATCACTAGTATTAATACAATACTCCTATTATTACTTGTGAAAGGTAAAACCACC
>NC_051407.1:16375042-16375132 GCF_015228065.2 Penaeus monodon
GATTATGAAATTATTTTTACTGGTTGAGGATCTTTAGCCAAGGAACCACAGGTAATTATGAAATTATGAAAGGTAATTATGCAAGGTAAG
>NC_051407.1:16375309-16375660 GCF_015228065.2 Penaeus monodon
TCTGAGGAAAAGGGGAATGATGAAATAGGTTTAAGATGACAGAAGATAGAAATAAATCTTAGAAATACATGTAGCGTGTTGTTACATTATTATGTTTTATGCTGCAACTTTAAAATTATTAAAATTCTTAATTTCTTCAAAATTCCTACGCTACTTTGCATCGAGACATCAGTAGAACTATTTATATACACATTTGGGTACAATTGATCATTTAGTTTAGACGGCCAAGTCCTATGATTTTTGAAATGAAAATCACACAAAAAAATTATTACTGATTATATTGTGAGCCTAATGTTATGTCAATATACAGATAATCTTGTGAGCCTAATGTCATGTCAGTATAAGTTTATC
>NC_051407.1:16375734-16376228 GCF_015228065.2 Penaeus monodon
CTGAATTAGTATGTCGGTAACAATTTGTTTACTTTCTTACATTCTGTACCCAACCATGAAAATGTTTGAACTCCATTACATGTAATCTATCAGTGATATGCACATTAAAAGCTTAGGATACCAAAGCCTAGAAGACTGTAAAAGCATGCAAAAATAATGATAAAACTTCCCTTATCCCTTCCTTCAAAGGTCAGACAAGGTCATCTTCTTGTATCCTCTCTTCAATCTCCTGCTAAAATTTATCGTCACGAATTTTGCACTTTTTTGGACCCGCATGGTACCCCATTATCCAAAATTTTAAATTTATAAAAGGTTTTACATTCTTTTTGCCCTTTAAAGGCCCAGGAAAAAGGTAAAAGACCCCCTTTTAATACATTATTTTTATTGGTTTTTTTAACATTTATCTTTTCAATTGAAAAAATTTTTAAACCCCTTTTTAAAAAAAGAAAATTTATTTTAGAATCCCTCAATGATAATTTTTTATGATAAAGGTG
>NC_051407.1:16380975-16381194 GCF_015228065.2 Penaeus monodon
TTGGGTGATGATGGGTTTAAAAAGGGTGTGAATGATATTAAAAAAATTGATATTGAAGATAATGATAATGAAAAAAAAAATAATGATTTTTTTAAAAAAAACGGTTATAAGAACTATTGAAATTAAAAAAAATGATGGAGTTGATATTGACCCAAAAAAAAAAAGTAACAACTTTTTATATTGTTTTCCTTTTTTTTTTATATTATCGTTATCTTATAA
>NC_051407.1:16381668-16381756 GCF_015228065.2 Penaeus monodon
CCGGACGGGTCCCTTTTTCCCAAAATAATTAACATGATAATTATAAGGGGAAATAGCTAAATTGGGATGATAGTATTGTTCATCATGA
>NC_051407.1:16382295-16382578 GCF_015228065.2 Penaeus monodon
TTTCCCCTCATTATCACAATATTTTCTATTATTATTCTTTTTTATCATTATCATTACTGGGTTTTTATCATTTTTGATTATTAATTTTTTTTTACTATCATTGTTAATTTATTTTTAAACATTGTTTTAATCTTTTTAAATATTATTTTTTTTTTATCATCACTAATATTAAATTTTACTAATTTATTATCATCGTTGTTGTTGGTTTTTGTTATCATTATTATAATTTTTTTGTTTTGTTTTTTGTTGTTGTTATTGCTATTTTACCGATCTCATCAAACAC
>NC_051407.1:16382837-16383117 GCF_015228065.2 Penaeus monodon
CCTTCTACTTCCAATTCACATAAAGAGAGAAGTGATCCTAGGCAAACATGAAAAACAACTGCTTTATCATATAATCACGCTTTGTCCTATCTCCATATCATTTTCGTTTTTTATCTTAGCTTTTTTCTTTTTTTCTCTTTCTTCTTTCTTTCTTTTCTTTTCATATTTTTCCTCTGTCGTCTTATTCTTATTATTCCTCTTCTTCCTTTTCTTCTTGTTATGACTATTGATTCTCGGAAAATTATATGAACACTAGGATTGAGGTTCTCAGTCAAAATGA
>NC_051407.1:16383141-16383474 GCF_015228065.2 Penaeus monodon
CATTCATGATAGCTGTACAGAAAAAACAAAATTTTTGTCACTTATTAATCCAACCTCAAGAAATTATAATATTCAGTTCGTTAACTTCTAAGTAGATGTTGAAATAAAAACTTTCTTATATGCATTTTTTGTTTATGTATTGATTCCGTAATATTATTCATCGTTAGTCAATATCACTACTACAATTGATATTACCTATTATCAGTACTAACAATTTTCCATTTATAGGCACTTTCATAGACGTTACCTTTACTATTTTTTTTTTTATCATGGTAACTATTACAGATGTAGATCGGATTAACATGTGGCCGGTACACCATCACCAATAATGTA
>NC_051407.1:16383709-16383921 GCF_015228065.2 Penaeus monodon
AACACTCATCACTCTTAGGGTGAGACATAAGAGCAAAACAGACAGATCGACAAATAAAACAACAGAAAACCCCCGACGTCTGACTACCCAGATTATATGGGCGCAACGTGGGCGGCGAAAACCCATAAGACATAATGAGCGACAAGTCACGCCCGTACCTGAAAGACAAGACCACACTCACGCCCACAACATACCGTCCCCTATCATCTACC
>NC_051407.1:16384247-16384536 GCF_015228065.2 Penaeus monodon
TATTAAGCAGTGCGGGCGCGTATAAATTTGCAAGAGAAAATGTGGCTTTGGATAGAATATAAGTATATTCTTATTGGATTGAATCACAACATACCGTTTATTCCATTGTTTATGATAATGAACAATTTGATATCGGTAATTTCAAAATGTTTAATTTTAATGATAATGATGGCGTAGCACCGAGAGCAGTTATGGTAGTAATACCGCTAAGAGTAACAACAACGATTTAAGGTCAAGTTCTAGATCTAGTCACTTGTGAAATGAAAAAGGAAGTTAAAAAAACACCAGA
>NC_051407.1:16384589-16384714 GCF_015228065.2 Penaeus monodon
TTGCCTTGCTTTTTTCACTCCTTTAAAAAAGCCACACACGATCTTTGCCACGTAATTTATAAATGATCCTACGGGTACTGCTTTACTATAGTTTCTACATTATTTTTTTTTTGTCTTTAACGTCC
>NC_051407.1:16385211-16385581 GCF_015228065.2 Penaeus monodon
AAAGGGGAAGGACACAGAGGGAGAGAGAGGACATACAGGCAGTGGCAGACAAACATATAGGCCGTTTCCCAAAGTTCTCTGTCATTAAGCTTCGTTTTCTAATAGTAGCGAATTTCAATTTCAACGATAAAAGCGATGATACTGTTTGTGATCCGCACTAATGATTTAAAACAATATATGCCATATTTCTATACGATTTACTTATTCTATGGGACATAATCATGAAGGAACACCGTCAGATGAGAACACTGTGTGATTCTCATTCCAGTTAGGATGGTATTGTAGTCCCTCTGTTTTTTAAATTCCCTTATATAAGTTCTTGGCACTGAAATGTATATAGTGTAATCCAGACATGGAGATTTCTTCAGGA
>NC_051407.1:16385625-16385899 GCF_015228065.2 Penaeus monodon
AAATAAAGAAAGCTGAGATACTGAAGTTACTCTTGTCTGCCTTTCTGGTTTACTCAGCCCAAATTCTCAATAGGGTCTCTTTTGGGACATTCTCTTTCCCCCCCTCTGTACACATATATAGATATATATATTGTGTGATGCAACATTTAATTTATTTAAACAATTTAGAGACAAAAGAGCGAATGCAAACGACGAACTAGCCCCAAATTGAGTATTTGTAATGGCCTTTTATATCATCCTCTTTGATCTATTATATGCTTTATTAAGCTGTTGA
>NC_051407.1:16386335-16386472 GCF_015228065.2 Penaeus monodon
TCAACAGCTTAATAAAAGCATGATAATAGATCAAAGAGATGATAATAAAAGGCCATTACAATACTCAATTTGTGCTAGTTCGTCGTTTTGCATTCGCTCTTTTGTCTCTAAATTGTTTAAATAAAATTAAATGTTGC
>NC_051407.1:16386520-16386608 GCF_015228065.2 Penaeus monodon
AATGTCCCAAAAGAGACCCTATTGAGAAATTTGGGCTGAGTAGACACCAGTAGCAGACAAGAGTAACTTCAGTATCTCAGCTTTCTTT
>NC_051407.1:16386656-16387027 GCF_015228065.2 Penaeus monodon
ATCCTGAAGAAATCTCCATGTCTGGATTTACACTATATACATTTCAGTGCCTAAGAACTTATAAGAATTTATAAAAACAGAGGGACTACAATACCATCCTAACTGGAATGAGAATCACACAGTGCTTCTCATCTGACGGTGTTCCTTCATGATTATGTCCCATAGAATAAGTAAATCGTTATAGAAATATGGCATGATTATTGTTTTAATCATTAGTGCGGATCACATCAGTATCATCGCTTTTATCGTTGAAATTTGAAATTTCGCTACTATTAGAAAACGAAGCTAATGACAGAGAACTTGGGAATCGAGCCTATATGTTTGTCTGCCACTGCCTGTATGTCCTCTCTCTCCCTCTGTGTCCTTCCCTT
>NC_051407.1:16387523-16387601 GCF_015228065.2 Penaeus monodon
GGACGTTAAAGACAAAAAAAAATAATGTGAAACTATAGTAAAGCAGTACCCGTAGGATCATTTATAAATTACGTGGCA
>NC_051407.1:16387701-16387989 GCF_015228065.2 Penaeus monodon
TCTGGTGTTATTTTACTTCCTTTTTCATTTCACAAGTGACTAGATCTAGAACTTGACCTTAAATCGTTGTTGTTACTCTTAGCGGTATTACTACCATAACTGCTCTCGGTGCTACGCCATCATTATCATTAAAATTAAACATTTTGAAATTACCGATATCAAATTGTTCATTATCATAAACAATGGAATAAACGGTATGTTGTGATTCAATCCAATAAGAATATACTTATATTCTATCCAAAGCCACATTTTCTCTTGCAAATTTATACGCGCCCGCACTGCTTAATA
>NC_051407.1:16388317-16388596 GCF_015228065.2 Penaeus monodon
GGTAGATGATAGGGGACGGTATGTTGTGGGCGTGAGTGTGGTCTTGTCTTTCAGGTACGGGCGTGACTTGTCGCTCATTATGTCTTATGGGTTTTCGCCGCCCACGTTGCGCCCATATAATCTGGGTAGTCAGACGTCGGGGGTTTTCTGTTGTTTTATTTGTCGATCTGTCTGTTTTGCTCTTATGTCTCACCCTAAGAGTGATGAGTGTTAAGGTTATAATGGTTGTAAATATTACTCTTATTCCTATATGTTGTTTGCCATTGTATCAAATTTACT
>NC_051407.1:16388767-16389100 GCF_015228065.2 Penaeus monodon
TACATTATTGGTGATGGTGTACCGGCCACATGTTAATCCGATCTACATCTGTAATAGTTACCATGATAAAAAAAAAAATAGTAAAGGTAACGTCTATGAAAGTGCCTATAAATGGAAAATTGTTAGTACTGATAATAGGTAATATCAATTGTAGTAGTGATATTGACTAACGATGAATAATATTACGGAATCAATACATAAACAAAAAATGCATATAAGAAAGTTTTTATTTCAACATCTACTTAGAAGTTAACGAACTGAATATTATAATTTCTTGAGGTTGGATTAATAAGTGACAAAAATTTTGTTTTTTCTGTACAGCTATCATGAATG
>NC_051407.1:16389304-16389426 GCF_015228065.2 Penaeus monodon
TGATATGGAGATAAGGACAAAGCGTAGTTATATGATAAAGCAGTGTTTTTCATGTTTGCCTAGGAATCACTTCTCTCTTTATGTGAATTGGAAGTAGAAGGACTATAATTGTTCATATGTTT
>NC_051407.1:16392457-16392800 GCF_015228065.2 Penaeus monodon
TTTTGGCAAAATCCCCCCGAAAAATTTTTTTTTCCCCCAAAAAAAACCCAAAAGAAAAAATTTATTATTAAAAACTATTTTTTCAAATTTTGGGGGAAGGGGGTTTTTACCCAAAAGTAAATAAAAATGTTTAAATATATATTTTTAGATGAATGGAAAATTTTCGACAGGGGTAAAGTACTTATGATTACAGTATTTTGTGCCATCATCTGAAATTAGAGTCAAATTCGTCATTTTTTGTGTTGTAAAAGGGAAAAGTTTTATATACATACATTTAGGTTTCTTTCTTTGATTAGACAAAATGAAGTTAAGTATATAAGCATATGAATATATGTATATGCAC
>NC_051407.1:16392932-16393016 GCF_015228065.2 Penaeus monodon
TTTTGTTAATATGTCACTTAGCATTCTATAAGATATATTATTAATGATATCGTTCTTGCCTATAGTTAACCTGTTGCAATAGAT
>NC_051407.1:16393484-16393675 GCF_015228065.2 Penaeus monodon
ATAAAACCAAGACTAATGATGATAGTAATAAAAATATTTACGGTGATTAAATATATTTAAATATTTGACAATGTAAACATATAAATACATTTTCCTTAATTGCGTCCGTAAGTGATTTAATGTGGGTCAATTTAGCACAGTACTTCATATACCTCTGCAGATTCTCTGTTACATAACGTTCATATAGCTAC
>NC_051407.1:16393811-16393887 GCF_015228065.2 Penaeus monodon
TGTCCCTATAAAGAAAAAGCTTAAACTCCATCGGCTGAAAATAGCAAATCGGGACCAATGTCACGCTAACTTCTTT
>NC_051407.1:16394125-16394350 GCF_015228065.2 Penaeus monodon
ACGCTTTCCCATTTCTCCAGACTTACCTTACTTCATTAATTTTCATCAGAAGTAGTGAGTCAGTTAAAGCAAAATCTACATAAAATCAAAAGCCAATTCACTTCCCACGGTTTCTTTGAAAACGAATAAACCAGAGAGTGGATTCCCACGCTCTAGTCCGAGTCTGTTGATCCGGTTAGCGTGCGGATAATTACTCGAGCTGTAATGGAATGGGAGTAGCGCTCG
>NC_051407.1:16396970-16397073 GCF_015228065.2 Penaeus monodon
AGCTCGAGTAATTATCCGCACGCTAACCGGATCAACAGACTCGGACTAGAGCGTGGGGAATCCACTCTCTGGTTTATTCGTTTTCAAAGAAAACCGTGGGAAG
>NC_051407.1:16397109-16397205 GCF_015228065.2 Penaeus monodon
AACTGACTCACTACTTCTGATGAAAATTAATGAAGTAAGTAAGTCTGGAGAAATGGAAAGCGTTTTTTTTTCTTGTTTTGTGTTCTAGTTTGCACA
>NC_051407.1:16397364-16397485 GCF_015228065.2 Penaeus monodon
CTGTTCAGTTAAATAGATTTTCATTTCGCATTTTCTCGTCACTTTCAAAGAAGTTAGCGTGACATTGGTCCCGATTTGTATTTTCAGCCGATGGAGTTTAAGCTTTTTCTTTATAGGGGCA
>NC_051407.1:16397596-16397847 GCF_015228065.2 Penaeus monodon
AAAACCAATTATTTATATTTAAACTTTATCATCGTAGCTATATGAACGTTATGTAACAGAGAATCTGCCCGAGGTATATGAAGTACTGTGCTAAATTGACCCACATTAAATCACTTACGGACGCAATTTAAAGGGAAAAAGTATTTATATGTTTACATTGTCAAATATTTAAATATATTTAATCACCGTAAAAAATTTTTTTTACTATCATCATTTGTCTTGGTTTTATTAGAAGAAAGAAAAATGTAAAT
>NC_051407.1:16398279-16398394 GCF_015228065.2 Penaeus monodon
TGGATTGTATTATAATCTATTGCAACAGGTTAACTATAGGCAAGAACGATATCAGAATAATATATCTTATAGAATGCTAAGTGACATATTAACAAAATGTATACGACTTGTGTGT
>NC_051407.1:16398465-16398788 GCF_015228065.2 Penaeus monodon
ACGTACTGATTTGTGTAGTTATGTCTTTGTCTCTGTGAATGTGTGCATATACATATATTCATATGCTTATATACTTAACTTCATTTTGTCTAATCAAAGAAAGAAACCTAAATGTTATGTATATAAAAACTTTTCCCTTTTACAACACACAAAAAATGACGAATTTGACTCTAATTTCAGATGATGGGCACAAATATATACTGTAATCATTAAGTATAGGTCATCTTAGTGCTGTTTGTCGTGTTATATTCCTATTCATCTATTAATAAATCACTAGTATTAATACAATACTCCTATTATTACTTGTGAAAGGTAAAACCACC
>NC_051407.1:16398871-16398961 GCF_015228065.2 Penaeus monodon
GATTATGAAATTATTTTTACTGGTTGAGGATCTTTAGCCAAGGAACCACAGGTAATTATGAAATTATGAAAGGTAATTATGCAAGGTAAG
>NC_051407.1:16399138-16399516 GCF_015228065.2 Penaeus monodon
TCTGAGGAAAAGGGGAATGATGAAATAGGTTTAAGATGACAGAAGATAGAAATAAATCTTAGAAATACATGTAGCGTGTTGTTACATTATTATGTTTTATGCTGCAACTTTAAAATTATTAAAATTCTTAATTTCTTCAAAATTCCTACGCTACTTTGCATCGAGACATCAGTAGAACTATTTATATACACATTTGGGTACAATTGATCATTTAGTTTAGACGGCCAAGTCCTATGATTTTTGAAATGAAAATCACACAAAAAAATTATTACTGATTATATTGTGAGCCTAATGTTATGTCAATATACAGATAATCTTGTGAGCCTAATGTCATGTCAGTATAAGTTTATCCACAAAATATATGCACACGAGCCGCTG
>NC_051407.1:16399575-16400027 GCF_015228065.2 Penaeus monodon
GTCGGTAACAATTTGTTTACTTTCTTACATTCTGTACCCAACCATGAAAATGTTTGAACTCCATTACATGTAATCTATCAGTGATATGCACATTAAAAGCTTAGGATACCAAAGCCTAGAAGACTGTAAAAGCATGCAAAAATAATGATAAAACTTCCCTTATCCCTTCCTTCAAAGGTCAGACAAGGTCATCTTCTTGTATCCTCTCTTCAATCTCCTGCTAAAATTTATCGTCACGAATAATTAAGCACTGTTGGACCAGCATAAGAGTAGCCAGTGTATCCTAAATTTGATTATATAAAAGGTTTTACATTCTCTTGCCGTAAGGTCAGGTGAAGGTATAGACCATCCTTAATACATTATATTGGTATTCTTTGTATTCTAACATTTATCATTCAATTGAAACAGAAATTTATAACCTTTTAAGAAAAGATAATATTTTAGAATCCCTC
>NC_051407.1:16404692-16404822 GCF_015228065.2 Penaeus monodon
AAAATCAGATTTTTAAAATACGGTTATAAGATAGTGAAATTAAAATAATGATGAGTTGATATTGACAAAAATAAGAATAACAACATTGTATCTTGGTTACTTTTTATTGATTTATCGTTATCATGAATAA
>NC_051407.1:16406379-16406663 GCF_015228065.2 Penaeus monodon
GTCCTTCTACTTCCATTCCACATAAAGAGAGAAGTGATTCCTAGCAAACATGAAAAACACTGCTTTATTCATATAACTAACGCTTTGTCCTTATCTCATATCATTTTCGTTTTTTTATCTTAGCTTTTTTTCTTTTTTTTCTCTTTCTTCTTTCTTTCTTTTCTTTCCATATTTTTCCTCTGTCGTCCTTTATTCTATTATTCCTCTCTTCCTTTTCTCTTGGTTATGCTATTGATTCTCGAAAAATTATATGAACACTAGGATTGAGGTTCTCAGTCAAATGA
>NC_051407.1:16406696-16407014 GCF_015228065.2 Penaeus monodon
GCTGTACAAAAAAACAAAATTTTTTCACTTTTAATCCAACCTCAAGAAATTATAATATTCAGTTCGTTAACTTCTAATAGCTGTTGAAATAAAAACTTTCTTATATTCATTTTTGTTTATGTTTGATTCGTAATATTATTCATGCGTTATCAATATCACTACTACAATTTATATTACCTATTATCATACTCACAATTTTGCCCCATTTATAGGCACTTCATAGACGGTTACCTTTTACTATTTTTTTTTTTATCATGTAACTATTACAGATGTAAGATCGGATTAACATGTGCCGGTACACCATCACGCAATAATGTA
>NC_051407.1:16407177-16407464 GCF_015228065.2 Penaeus monodon
CAGTAATTTGATACAATTGCCAACAACATATAGGATAAGAGTAATATTTACAACCATTATAACTTAACACGCATCACATCACTCTTAGGGTGAGACATAAGAGCAAAACAGACAGATCGACAAATAAACAACAGAAAACCCCTAGCTCTGACTACCCGGATTATATGGGTCGAAACGTGGGCGGCGAAACCCCATAATACATAATGAGGCGACAAGTCCGCCCGTACGGAAAGACAAGACCACCTCACAGCCCACAACATACCGTCCCCTATCATCTACCTCATGTG
>NC_051407.1:16407721-16408241 GCF_015228065.2 Penaeus monodon
CCTGATGTGAAATATGAATATCTTTAAAAGCCAGAAATGGTTTTGTTCGGTTTCGATTATTTAAGCAGTGCGGCGCGTATAAATTTGCAAGAGAAAATGTGGCTTTGATAGAATATCGGAGTATAATTCTTATTGGATTGACTCACACATACCGTTTATTCCTTTGTTTATGAATAATGCCAATTTGATATCGGTAATTTCAAAATTTTTAATTTTAATGATAATGATGGCGTAGCACCGAGAGCAGTTTATGGTATAAGACGCTAAGAGTAACAACACGATTTTCGGTTCAGTTCTAGATCTAGTCACTTGTGAAATGAAAAAGGAAGTAAAATAACACCATAACTCACTTCCTTCTTCACTCGCTCATTCTACCTCCATATTATTCACGCACTCATTGCCTTGCTTATTCACTCCTTATAATAAGCCACACACGATCATTTGCCACGTAATTTATAAATGATCCTACGGTACTGCTTTACTATAGTTTCACATTATTTTTTTTTTGTCTTTAACGTCC
>NC_051407.1:16408749-16409440 GCF_015228065.2 Penaeus monodon
AGGGAAGGACACAGAGGGGCGAGAGAGGACATACGGGCAGTGGCAGACAAACATATAGGGCTCGATTCCCAAGTTTCTCTGTCATTAGCTTCGTTTTCTAATAGTGAGCGAAATTTCAATTTCAACGATAAAAGCGATGATACTGATGTGATCCGCCACTAATGATATAACACAATATCATGCCATATTTCTAAAAGATAACGATTTACTTATTCTATGGGACATAATCATGAAGGAACACCGGTCAGTGAAAGCACTGTGTGTTCTCATTCCAGTTATATTGTATGTAGTCCCCTCCGTTTTTTTATAATAATTCTTATAATATTTCTTAGGCACTGAATGTATATATTGTAATCCAGACATGAGATTTCTTCCGGATTTATTTTTTGTTATTTTTTATATATTTTATATTATTTTTTAATATAAAGAAAGCTGAGATACTGAATTACTCTTGTCTCTCTGGTGTCTACTCAGCCTACCCCAAATTTTTCTCAATAGGTCTCTTTGGACATTCTCTTTCCCCCTCTCTGTACACTTTATAGATATATATATTGTGTGGTATGCAACATTTAATTTATTTAAACAATTTATAGACAAAAGAGCGAATGCAAAACGACGACTAGCCAATTGAGTATTTTGAAATGCCTTTTAGTCATCTCTTTGTCTATTATCTGCGTTTATTAAGCTGTTG
>NC_051407.1:16413771-16413948 GCF_015228065.2 Penaeus monodon
GAGAGAGAAAGGCGTGTTATTAAAGTATGTATCGACTTTCCTAAGTAACTTATAAATAATTAGTAGATTCCGTCATGGCATGAAAGGAGAATATGAAAAAAAAGGTAGAAAAGGAAGCAGAAGAACTAGAGGAAAATCAGAAGGGGTGATAAAAATGCAAATAAAGAAGAGTCCTTG
>NC_051407.1:16414439-16414811 GCF_015228065.2 Penaeus monodon
AAGGGAAGGACACAGAGGGAGAGAGAGGACATACAGGCAGTGGCAGACAAACATATAGGCTCGATTCCCAAGTTCTCTGTCATTAGCTTCGTTTTCTAATAGTAGCGAAATTTCAAATTTCAACGATAAAAGCGATGATACTGATGTGATCCGCACTAATGATTAAAACAATAATCATGCCATATTTCTATAACGATTTACTTATTCTATGGGACATAATCATGAAGGAACACCGTCAGATGAGAAGCACTGTGTGATTCTCATTCCAGTTAGGATGGTATTGTAGTCCCTCTGTTTTTATAAATTCTTATATAAGTTCTTAGGCACTGAAATGTATATAGTGTAAATCCAGACATGGAGATTTCTTCAGGA
>NC_051407.1:16414855-16415135 GCF_015228065.2 Penaeus monodon
AATATAAAGAAAGCTGAGATACTGAAGTTACTCTTGTCTGCTACTGGTGTCTACTCAGCCCAAATTTCTCAATAGGGTCTCTTTTGGGACATTCTCTTTCCCCCTCTCTGTACACATATATAGATATATATATTGTGTGTATGCAACATTTAATTTTATTTAAACAATTTAGAGACAAAAGAGCGAATGCAAAACGACGAACTAGCACAAATTGAGTATTTGTAATGGCCTTTTATTATCATCTCTTTGATCTATTATCATGCTTTTATTAAGCTGTTGA
>NC_051407.1:16419449-16419544 GCF_015228065.2 Penaeus monodon
ATTTACTAGAGAGAGAAAGGCAGTGTTATTAAAGTATGTATCGACTTTCCTAAGTAACTTATAAATAATTAAGTAGATTCCGTCATGGCATGAAT
>NC_051407.1:16420061-16420130 GCF_015228065.2 Penaeus monodon
ATAACACTAAACAATCTAAAATGCAAATGAAGATAGGTAGAGATAAAGAGATAAAAAGAGAAAAGATAA
>NC_051407.1:16420377-16420641 GCF_015228065.2 Penaeus monodon
ACGAGTCATGCAACATGAATATATTTCGGAACTCACCTCCCTGCATGGTTGGGGTGGAGAGGGAGCATAATATATTTAGTTTAATGGTTCCTCTGGGTTACATGAGAGAATGGAGTCATGAAAGGAGACCGGAGCGGAATCTGCATGATTTTGATATCAAGGACATGCATGACGGAGAAAGGCTTTTGTGTGTGATGGAGATAATCTGAGGAGACGAGGGACGGTCCGTTTCATAGGACTGGTCTGGCCGCACGGTGCGCATGA
>NC_051407.1:16421746-16421920 GCF_015228065.2 Penaeus monodon
ACACACCATCGAATATTATCTGCATTCTTAAGCCAAGGCTTACAAAGCGACCAGCCAACGAAGCGACACCTAACAAGACCAGGCAGGTTTTCCCTTAGTAATTCAGATGATATTTCTAATACATACGTTAGGTAAGGTAGCAGCGCAGAATTTAATTATATTGTAGACATGTGG
>NC_051407.1:16421948-16422330 GCF_015228065.2 Penaeus monodon
CGTACGCGCACACGTGGCCAGACACACACACATGAGCTAAGTTCACTACTGAAACCATCTTAATATCAATATTTTTATCTGATCATGTTGCAGGTAACTAGAATTTGTTTATACTGCAGCATAATGGGTATTACTTCTCATCTTACCCAGGATTTCTTTTCAACTTTCTTGAAAAGAAGGTCCAAGCGTTTGGATGTATCCGCTTTTTTAGTCCATATTCTTATGACAATTGGTATTAAAAATCACAGATATTCAACAACAACAGCAACATTGCATTTGTTGTTCTGCCGTGATAATGATACAAAAATACTATATACTATGTAAGGGAAAAATGCGATTTCATATATTTTTAGAAGAAAAAATATAAATGAAATAACTAATT
>NC_051407.1:16422351-16422424 GCF_015228065.2 Penaeus monodon
GATATAATTTCTATTTCATAACAAAGAGAGCGCACCAGAGACTAAAATAGACCACAAAAACGAAAATTTCGCT
>NC_051407.1:16422489-16422792 GCF_015228065.2 Penaeus monodon
TCTTACCCACCAGAGTTTTTTCCCCACAACGGAGCGTGACGAAGAGTTTGCATAAATGTAAGAATTTGTTGGGTCTGCGATAGCCCAAAGTGGTTTTATGTTGTGTCTTCGTGGTGCTTGTTTGGTAAATGTTTATGGTAAAATCTGCTTTTACAGCATGCTTGTCTCAAAGGAAGCGCGTGTCAGGCATGTTTGTTAGTTTTTAAAAATCTCACTTGAGTTATATTTATAGTTCTTTTAGTTTAGTAATTTTCCGCGGTCTTATTTAGTCGTTATATTTGCTGTTTATTTGTTTTAATTTCT
>NC_051407.1:16423245-16423329 GCF_015228065.2 Penaeus monodon
TCTTCCCCCGTCTAGAAATTATATGCTGGATTACAACAAAATGTATAATAATCGTTTGTATACTTTTTATATACAAAATTAAAC
>NC_051407.1:16423420-16423571 GCF_015228065.2 Penaeus monodon
GAAATTCTTGGTGACTATATAACGGCATTTCTCGTTAGCTTTCAATTACTTTGACTTTCAGCGGCCAAAACCTACTTTTGGAAATGAAGAAATGGAAATGGAAATGGGAGAAAATGATGAAAACAAACAGCAACGGAAAATATAAAAAAGT
>NC_051407.1:16423674-16424747 GCF_015228065.2 Penaeus monodon
TCCGTTATTTTTGTAGCCTCAGTCATTCCAATAAAATAACAGAAAAAAAACATTCACAATTCATCCTAATAATAAACATAAAGAAATGGACCCTGATGATCAATCTCCGCCAATTTAAGTATGACCCCCAGTCTATTAATCTTTGATGAGATGTCAGCCACGACCACAATGCGTCAGCTGGTTAATGAAGGTCGTGTTTTTTACAGGCTGGATGCTACTGTTCAGACTATTTTCTTTATTATCATTTATTTATTTTTCTTTCTAGACGAATAACTTGCTGACAGATCCTCTCCATCAATGTCGTGTTAAGTTCGTGTATCCTGTTGTTTCTTGAGCGTGTAAGTGGACTGATCGAGAGAGAGATGGATGTAAACAGATCAGCCAACTTTCGATTATTGTGTAACAATAAAGAACTATAAGATAGGACCAAGCAATAATAATAAAGGACTTTTTTTTAGATATAGGTACTGGAAGAGATTCACATATTTGTGTTGCATATATTAGATGCTTTGATTTCTGTATCTGTTGAATAATGTATGTCTGATACATTAAAAGAATGATAATATTGTGCAAGGAGAAAAGAAAGGAGAAAAATTGAATTTGTTTCATGTATATATGTAAACAAATTCATATACGCAAGAGTAAACACGAAATTAAAATCATAAATCCAGATGGTATAACCGACTGTAAGAAAGTAGATGTAGGTGTCAACACAACCCGGAATTAACGATGTGGAGCTTAAAGAGGTTCTCATAATTTATACGGATTTTTACGTTTGAAAAGGGGTAATAGACATCCCACAAGATGAAGTCCACGATAGATGTTATTAATTGAAGAGATGAAGAAATATGAAAGACTGGCCTTGTTCATATATCTTTGATGATTATTGATGAATCTTGTAATAAGAACTTTTGATTTTCATGTCATATGTGGGCAGACTTTATATGTAGATATGTATGTCATGGTCAAGGGTTGTTTTTTTTTCATACTCCCTTCCCCCTAAACAGTTTCTGTCCCTGTCTCGCTCTGTCTACATATCTACAAACATATACATAAATGCCGGCGCGCGCGCG
>NC_051407.1:16424841-16424998 GCF_015228065.2 Penaeus monodon
GAGAAGCAACAATAATCACATACTATTATAATTATTAAAACAATAATCACATAATAGATTTATAATGGTTTTTAAGTTCCATGGCATGTAATCGTACTGGAGTATCCGCGAAGTACAACAGCAATGAATGTTAAGTTTACTGATAATGCAACAGTAA
>NC_051407.1:16425240-16425492 GCF_015228065.2 Penaeus monodon
GTGCAGCCCTAGTTCCATCAATAACAAGGAATTACCGCTGGCCTTGTGTGACATCAGAAGCACCCCATTATCCGTATTAGCTTAGCATTACAACCAATTTCCCCGAGTTTAAGACGCTCTTAGTGGCAATGTGAACGAATAGTCTAAAGTGCGGTTTTAGGATGGGTGTTTCCACGCCAAGATGCAGTTGTGTTTTTCTTAAATCGGTTTCCTTTGTAATCTTCACATATAAGAATAAAAAGTTAGCGCTCT
>NC_051407.1:16426703-16426893 GCF_015228065.2 Penaeus monodon
GCTCTCATTTCGATAGTAGCAGGAAAGTGGATTACAGTTATAAGCATATATCGGCGTAACTGATCGTTTTAGCTTTAGAGATTTTGTGTTTCCTTTTTATGTCTAACGGAAGTTCAGTGCATGTGAATCAGCGGCATTGCTATCACCCCTCGTTTGTTGTAACTGTGGACAAATATAGAATTTTCTGTCT
>NC_051407.1:16427010-16427099 GCF_015228065.2 Penaeus monodon
CCTGACCACCTTTCTCACTCACTGACAAGATAACAAGTGACAAAGGGTAATGTCGTTCAGAAATCTGAACTTTCTCTTATGATATATAG
>NC_051407.1:16427865-16427974 GCF_015228065.2 Penaeus monodon
CCTGTCGGTGTGTATAGGTAGCCATCATACATATTCATTTGCACAAGGACAATATCAGTACATATTCCACATGTAAATGGCTCATAAAAGACTCCTAAAAGTGGAACTT
>NC_051407.1:16428405-16428791 GCF_015228065.2 Penaeus monodon
TAACAAAAAGACAACGAAAGACAAACAAAAAGACAGAATAAAACATAACTCATTGCATAAAAACACACACTCCCTAATAACGTCTAACCTTCAAATGGGTAAACATCCTGTTCTCACACACTTTAATGTTCTACGGACCCTACTCTCCCCCCCCTCCCTATCCCCTCAAAATTTTCACCCCCTCCTTCCCTTTGGTTCTGCCCATACCCCATACCCCCATCCTACCCTGCCTCCCTCTATTTTTTCACCCCCCTTTCTTAAGAGTCTGCCGGTGTACCCCCTCCCTCCTCCCCCCCGACTGTGTTTCGTTGCCAATGACAAAACGGGCGAAATTATTGGTCTGATGAAGGCGTAAGTTAAGTTATGTTGAGATGGGTGGGGGTGGT
>NC_051407.1:16428938-16429931 GCF_015228065.2 Penaeus monodon
TGCTAGGCAACTAGAAGGTAGATGATAGGGGACGGCATGTTGTGGGCGTGAGTGTGGTCTTGTCCTTCAGGTACGGGCGTGACTTGTCGCTCATTATTTTCTTGTTCGTCTCACCTTATGTCGTATGGGTTTTCGCCGCCCACGTTGCGCCCATATAATCTGGGTAGCCAGACGTCGGGGGTTTTCTGTTGTTTTATTTGTCTGTCTGTTTTGCTTTTATGTCTCACCCTAAGAGTGATGAGTGCTAAGGTTTTAATGGTTGTAAATATTACTCTTATTCCTGTATGTTTGTCATTGTATCAAATTTACTTTTTTTCTCTCTCTTGGAAATATTCCAAAAAGAATGGGTATTTATGCTCTGTACTATTCATTGCCTTCACGATAAAAACAAAACAAAACATTATTGATGATGGTGTACCGGCCACATGTCTATGAAAGTGCCTATAAATGGGAAATTGTTAGTACTGATAATAGGTAATAGCAATTGTGTTAGTGATATTGACTAACGATAAATGATATTACGGAATCAGTAAATAAGCATAAAAATGCATATAAGAAAATTCTCACTTCAACATCCACCAACTTAGAAGTTAACGAACTGAATGTTATAATTTCATGAGGTTGGGTTAATAAGTAACAAAAATACGAGTTTCCTCATCGTAGCCATGTAGAGTTTGAAGTACATATATATATATATTCATTTTGACTGAGAACCTCAATCCTAGTGTTCATATAATTTTCCGAGAATCAATAGTAATAACAAGAATAAAAGGAAGGAGAGAACGGGCAAGAATAAGACGACAGAGGAAAAATATGAAAAGAAAAGAAAGAAAGAAAAAAGAA
The DNA here is from genome assembly GCF_015228065.2 of Penaeus monodon. Classification (NCBI taxonomy): domain Eukaryota; kingdom Metazoa; phylum Arthropoda; class Malacostraca; order Decapoda; family Penaeidae; genus Penaeus; species Penaeus monodon. Next base: position 16,429,782 of record NC_051407.1, read on the forward strand.
GAAAAAGAAGAGAAAAAAAGCTAAGATAAAAAACGAAAATGATATGAAGATGAGGACAAAGATGGAATTTCTTTTATTCGTAGTTATATGCTAAAGCAGTTCTTTTCATGTTTGTCTAGGATTCACTTCTCTCTTTATGTGCATTGGAAG
>NC_051407.1:16431568-16431659 GCF_015228065.2 Penaeus monodon
CTCTCTCTTCTCTTCTTCCACGTATTCGTCCTTTGTTATTGGCGGTTCGTCTTTTCATGTTTCGTAACTATGGGAAATAGATAAGGGAGAT
>NC_051407.1:16431898-16431972 GCF_015228065.2 Penaeus monodon
TGATCTTGATAGAAATAATGATCAAAATGAAAAGGGATTCAGGCCAGAAAAAGAAAAAGGCAGGGACGTCGAGA
>NC_051407.1:16432151-16432246 GCF_015228065.2 Penaeus monodon
AGGCTTCCGCGAATACACATGACGTCACAGTCGAGTCCGGTAAGCAAGGTCGGTGGAATCAAAGGGTTAGTCTTCAGGTTGAACAACACACGACG
>NC_051407.1:16433556-16433633 GCF_015228065.2 Penaeus monodon
TTGCTATGTGCACGGTATTGGGTATTTTAGTGGCTATTAAAATGATACCTGGCAGAGACAGGGAGCAAGCGGGCGAA
>NC_051407.1:16433998-16434433 GCF_015228065.2 Penaeus monodon
GTTTGTATGTATCACACAATTCAATTTTCTTTCTAATTTTTCGATATATTCAAATATAGAAAATCCTTGTTTATTTCCAAAAATAAAAATCTATCACGGCTTCGACTTGTGTAATAAAAATCGAAAACAGTGATTAATCGATTATGCAGTCAAGAAACAGTTAAGTGGTAATATTTTCAGCAGTAAATAACTTTTAACGATCAAATGTTTGTTGAAATTCAAATGTCTTTTTTGTATTTTTTCTTGTTTCATCCTTGTTTATCTGTGTATGTTTATGCGTGTCTCGTGAGCTGATTCTTTGCCTTTCTTCTCTCTCTCTCTTGTTTGTTCTTGCTCCGTTTCGCTCGCCTTTCTCCTTGTCTGTCTTACTTTACCTCCATTCCTTCCTGCCCCTCTTCTTTCTTCACAATTTTATTTTTGTATGTCCTTCCTAAA
>NC_051407.1:16435521-16435703 GCF_015228065.2 Penaeus monodon
ATCACAACAACAAACATCCCTTCTCTCTTGCACTGCCAACACATTTGTATACTCGAGCGGGTATTGAACCCACAGAAGCAGGAGAGACACAGGAAAATTAAATCATTGGAAATCATAATTCAGGTTTACTGAAGACTTCAGATTAAGGCCTGTATTGGTATGAATTTAGGTTGACCTCTGCA
>NC_051407.1:16435843-16436107 GCF_015228065.2 Penaeus monodon
CTGTAGTTGTTTAAAAGTGTTTGATGATAAATGTTGATAGAATGTATCTGGGAAACTGTTCAGAAGACGTATATGTACATAATTTGACAATGTTTTCAGCGCTGATCAAAGTGTGACTTGAATACCGAATGTAAAGAAAATGGCAGAGGAATGCTTGCAATCATTGCTTGCTCATAAATCACAATTACTTGATTCATTGCTTTTTTTGGCCATATTACAGTTGTTTTTCTTGTTTGTATCTCTGCCTTTCTTCGTCTTCATGTG
>NC_051407.1:16436511-16436622 GCF_015228065.2 Penaeus monodon
ATTGAAATGCCATGTAAGTCGGTAATATTTATTTAATTGAGCAGCACCTTTTCTCTCACTAAAACCTGGTATTTCAAAATTTCATGATTTTCTGTCAGGAAGTTTTCAACT
>NC_051407.1:16436837-16437055 GCF_015228065.2 Penaeus monodon
AAGAAAGGATAGGGCTCACGATGTGTATTTTTTTTTCTTTTTTTAATTATCATTCGCTGTTGACAAAAAACATCTTGGAAGCGTTGAAAATATGCAACTTGTTTGTCTAATGACTTAATCCTTTTTTTCTCTTTGTTAGATGAAATATCCTACACATGAATAAATTCATCTTCGTGTTTTATCATGAGCAGATCTCTAATCTAAGTAAAGAATTCGTT
>NC_051407.1:16437438-16437880 GCF_015228065.2 Penaeus monodon
ACGAATATGACAATATTCTTAATATAATCAGTATGACAGTTAAAAAAAAATATTTACTCCTGTATATGTAATACTCCATTTTCTTCACTATTTAAACCACAATTAACACAAAACATTTCTAGTTAATGTTTTACTTAGTAAACATTATATTGACTTCCACTGATGTTCCATGCATGACTGAATTTATATTCTCTCATTATTATTGATAGTTTTTTTTCCCTATAAATAATTATCTACAGTTTACAAACTATTTTTTTTTCTTCTTAGGGGATGGGTAGATAATGAATATATGATTGAAATATAGATTTATATTAAGATTCACTGACGCATAGTTGATGGACAGGTAATTTTGATTTAGCTATTCATTAACAAGGGTTTGGGTGCGTGTTAAAGCGTTGGGAGGGTATGCTGTTTAGTGATGGTTTGATGTAGTGAATAAACT
>NC_051407.1:16438571-16438710 GCF_015228065.2 Penaeus monodon
TCATATGAACAGAAAACAAACACTTCTAAAAAAAGAATAAAACTAACACTGGACAAAATACAAAACACACCATAGGGTCAAATGGTCTTGACAGATATATGAAGACAGCGTTGTGCCATATTGCAATGTGTTAAAGACT
>NC_051407.1:16438853-16438964 GCF_015228065.2 Penaeus monodon
TAAAAAAGAAACAAAACAGAGACAGATAGGCACACAGACAAAACGAGACAAACAATCATACAATTAAAACGCCATAACCACCACCAAAACCACAACTGAAGACAACAAAAA
>NC_051407.1:16438998-16439826 GCF_015228065.2 Penaeus monodon
AAGGAATTCATCTCGTGATATCTGCAGTTTCTAAGACGACCGGGTACCTTGTGTGGGAAATCCCCAGTGGTTCTTATAACCTGCAGAGGAACGACAGACGTGCTCAAGTGGCAGGTAGCGACAAGGTAAGTGGGGCTGGGGGTGGAGGGGAGAGGAAAGGGGATTGGGTTGGGGGCGTGAAGAGGAGACGGAGGGGTGGAGGGTGGGAGGTTGGAGGAGGGGGAGAGGCAGGTAGGAGAAGGAGAGGGAGGTAGGAAGAGGAGAGGGATATAGGAGGAGGAGGAGAGGGAGGTAAGCTGGATGAAGGGAGAGAGGTAGGAGGAGATGGGAGTGGGGGTGGAGTGAAGAAGGTAGGAATAAAATTGAAATTGAAATGCAGAGGTAGCGAGAAGAAGGAAGGGAGAGGAGGAGGCAGGAGTGGAGGGAAGGAGGTAAGAGGAGGAGAGGGATGAAGGAAGAGAGAGAACAAGAGTGTGGGGTGAAAGGATGGCTAGGACAGGAAGCAAAAAGAGGGGTAGATGGGGAGGGTGGAAGAGGAGGAGGTAGGTAAGGAGGAAGAGGTTGGAGAGGAGAGGGAGAGAAGGTGGTGGAGGAAGAGGGAGGGAAGAGGAGTGGCGAAGGGAAGAGGGGAAGGGAGAAAAGAAGTTATAAAAGGATGAGACTAGATAAAGAAAGGGGAAGAAGTAAAGATGAGAGCAGGGGAGGACAGAGAGGGAGAGGATGGTAAAAGGAATAGGAAGGAAGAGCAAGGAAAATTTGAAAAGGGAAAAGAGAGAATAGGAATGAAGGGGGAAGATGTGAATGGATATTAGCAGAAGTGGGTCTGGG
>NC_051407.1:16439909-16440471 GCF_015228065.2 Penaeus monodon
CCAGGCACCTCTTATCAACAAGATTTATAATAATTGCTGATAAACTGACATTTTTTTTTAATTGGCTGTTCCCTTCATGTTAGAGGCGGCAAGGCAATTAGTCCCAGGTACCTAAGAGATTTGCTATAGTATTTAGATATGCTACATAGGCAGCACAATGCGATAAGGTGTTGGGCAGTTGTAAATTTATCTAAAGACCACCTTATGCTATCTTGATGAGAGTTTGTTAAGAGAAGAATATTGCGGTTCAACTGTCGAAGGTGCGAGATCTGACATGCAAGAATGGATGAGGATGGGTAAATAAATTTTATACAAGTGATAGCTGAGTCAGGAGATCAATCTACAAGAAAGCAAAGCGTACATGTGATAGATAAGTCAAAAGATGAATTTACAAACAAGAAATATATATTTACATGTATACTATCAGGAGCAAAAGTCCGACTACGCTCAGAGCCTAGCATTTGTTTCTACATGTTGCATATAAATGGCGCAGTATTCAAAATAAAAGAGGAGGGAGAGATGTGGGAAATCCTGGTGGATATGATTAAATGGCAATTGTTGG
>NC_051407.1:16440921-16441120 GCF_015228065.2 Penaeus monodon
ATGTGATATATAGAGATTAACAGATTGATTGGTTGTTAACGACTGGTTTGTTGCTGACTGGGTGAGAAATGGATAAGATAAACACTGAAAATCTTTTCTTTTTCCAAACTCAGAGCAAATAATTTCTCTTTCCTTCTCCCTCTGTTTGTCTCAATTACTTTGGGTATGATGAATACTGCGCCATCTATGGGCGATGTGT
>NC_051407.1:16441654-16441826 GCF_015228065.2 Penaeus monodon
CACACAGAAGAGGCAAAATGCAAGAGAACTGCCATGGTATTCATCTCTCCCCAAGATGAAGATGCTGCTTAGAAGATATTGCGTCATCGTTCCTTTAAGATTCTCTTCTGTACCTGAGGAGTCTTCGCTTCAGTGCTACGTATGAGGTATAGTTTTTTAATAACTGGGCTTC
>NC_051407.1:16442718-16442801 GCF_015228065.2 Penaeus monodon
CGAAGTCCGTAAATTGTCTTATGCATTTCTTAAAGTAATTGCAATTGCAGACAAGAATTAAGCACGGTACAACAGTGACATAA
>NC_051407.1:16442839-16442966 GCF_015228065.2 Penaeus monodon
TGCCTCACAATACACTATCAATTCCCTGTCACTATTAGAACACCATCATTATTTTCCCGTTGGTCCAAGTTCTTCCTTGTAATGAATATCTCCTTTTTTGTTCACCGATACTTTGTACCCTTATATA
>NC_051407.1:16443129-16443274 GCF_015228065.2 Penaeus monodon
CAGCGTCCTATAAGAAGTCGTGTGTATATATATTTCATCCTGGTAATGAGGAGCTACACTTGGCTGATGTTTGAAGTCGTCACACTTATGTCGTTCTGTTGTTTCAGCGTAATTGTTTCTATTGCTTGGCAGTGATTGTGGTATT
>NC_051407.1:16444061-16444168 GCF_015228065.2 Penaeus monodon
CATCAGTATCCTTACCTAAAGATAATGAAAAACTGCCCATAATGACTTTCAGAAGATATTATTCCTGATCTCCTTGAAGGAAACAGATTTGCATTTTAACAGCAACT
>NC_051407.1:16445289-16445595 GCF_015228065.2 Penaeus monodon
ACGCGTCGTTCCATTTCCTTTTTTCTTTTTTACACTTGAGTTTCATTTAATTTCGTCTTATTATCGCTATTCTCCATCTGCCTTCCCCCCCCCCCTCCCTCGCTTTTATATTCTATTTCTACTTCATTTCCACGTTTATCGGTAACTCTTCGAAACAAACAAACGACTAAACAAACAAACAACTAAACAAACAAACAACTAAACAGACAAACAACTATAATTACAGAACAACAACAACAACAACAAAAAAAGCAACAAAAAATCCAAGGACGCGAGAATGTCCTTGGTGGCCTTATCTTAACCTTT
>NC_051407.1:16446256-16446347 GCF_015228065.2 Penaeus monodon
GCAAACACAGACAGTAAAAAATGCTTTCAGAATCTTTATCTAAACAGAAGTCTCCAGATTCCTCTTTATGACGTCATAGAGAGGTTGATAG
>NC_051407.1:16446593-16446689 GCF_015228065.2 Penaeus monodon
CAGCATCACCCTGACCACCACCAACAACAAAGAAATCGCCTCGAATACAACCAGATCCCAAAAGATGTCTTCACTTACAGTTACTTACTCCAGACT
>NC_051407.1:16447036-16447602 GCF_015228065.2 Penaeus monodon
TGGCAAGTGATCTTCTCGAACCCAAGACGTGATTAGCATCTTGGCGAGTTTTTTTTTTCTTTTTTTAATCCTACTTGAACGTAATCTTTGGACCAATCGGATTTTCTTGTCCTTCGTTATCTTGACTTGCAAAACGAAAAGGAAGAAATACATACGGTGCGGTTGATTGAAAATTATTGGAGTGTGTGATGAGATATGTTGTTCTGCTGTGTGAGGTATGTGGTTTTGTATGATGTATGTGGTTGTTCTGTATCAAATTTGTACTTATGTATGAGCTATGTGATGCTGAATGAGGTATGTGCTTTTGTGTGAGGTATGTGGTGATGTATGAGGTATGGGAATATGTTCGCATGAGGTATGTGATCCTGTATGAGGTCTGTGATTCTTAAGTATGAGGTATGTGGTTCTACTGCATGTTGTATGGGATTCTGTATGAAGTATTTGGTTCTGCTGGATGAGATATGTGATTTTCTGTGAAGTGTGTAATCTTTATGAGGTATGTGTTACTATGTGAGACGTGTGATTTTGTGATTTTGTATGAAGTATGTGATTCTTTATTTTTACTG
>NC_051407.1:16448147-16448478 GCF_015228065.2 Penaeus monodon
TATCTCCATTCGTCCCAGACTATAAAAATAACTTCCCGTGTCAAATCTCTGCCAAAGTTAATCTCTCGACGAAAAAAAAAAAATCAAAGTAACGCTCGAGAAGAAATGTTTCTTCTATATATTTTTTTTTCTATATTATTCCCTGTATATTATTCACCTGAGCTGTCGACACCTGTCTCGTTTCGGCTTTTGGGGAAACCACGTGGAAGTATGAGGCAGGTAGGGGGGAGGGGGAGGTTTGTGTGGGGAGGGAATGTGGCCTTGGGGTTGGGTGCTTGGATGGGGTTAATGCGTATTGGATTCTGTGATGGGTATATGTATGGATATATAC
>NC_051407.1:16448766-16448917 GCF_015228065.2 Penaeus monodon
TTAATCTACATCTTTAGGTTAAGACGAAGGATGAAAAATGCATGAAGAAAAATATAACCAGATTTTTTTTTTTTTAAACTTCGATGCAAAAAAGAGTTACATTGAAAATCCAATCTGTTTTCCAAGTCAAGAATAAAATCGAAGGATATTG
>NC_051407.1:16448951-16449124 GCF_015228065.2 Penaeus monodon
GAGACGGAGGGAATAATAAGATTAAGAACATGAAGCAGAAGAAAACAACCTTAGAACGAGATTTATTTGCCACGAAAATAAAATTGCTTTTAATTTCTGCGTTTCGGAGTGGATGGATAGTTAAAGGAATTTATTCATATATGACGAGCGCCCACGCGGAGTTTGATGAAAAT
>NC_051407.1:16449765-16449832 GCF_015228065.2 Penaeus monodon
GTACTGTTTAAACAGTGTTTACTTGTACATACACAAGCCTTGCATATTGATAAGAGAGAAAGAGGGA
>NC_051407.1:16450145-16450526 GCF_015228065.2 Penaeus monodon
CTTCATTAGCATATCATTCAGAGTGACACAACCGCGTCAGTCAGTACGTGAAGACGCGAGGCAGTATGTATCCAGGACACAGACCCAACGCACGTATCACGGTGGTGATGATGACCTGATATCGCGAGTGATGTTGGATGGTGATGACCTTCGTGATTGCGGTGAATAAGAGAGCAACTTTGGGTGATGGTTTGGTTGACTCTGTGACTCGGGTCGTTGTGGCAAAGGTTGTTCGTGTGTTTGGGTTCTTGATGTATTTTTGTTTATCTTTTTTATTATCAATTTTAAGGGGGGGGGGGGGCTGGTTCTGAGGGGTATAATGACCGCTGGGGAAATTATGACGATTATGACATGCATTCGTTAATGTGCTATCGCATACAT
>NC_051407.1:16450621-16450696 GCF_015228065.2 Penaeus monodon
TGCCCCCCCCGCCCCCCGTAAAACTACCAATACCTACGATAACTATAGAAACAACGAATTAAAGAAATCAACCGT
>NC_051407.1:16450776-16451176 GCF_015228065.2 Penaeus monodon
GTTGACCTGACCTGCTTCCTCTCGATGTTCCTTGAAGAAGGTCAAGTAAGGGCAAACGGGGGGGTGGGGTTGATTTAGGAGGGGGTGGATGGAGGTGAAGGGTGGAGGTGGGCGTGGAGAGGAAGGTTGGGGGGTGGAGGTAGAGAGGGGATAGGACAGGAAAGAAGGATAGGAGGTGGAGACGAAGGGGGGGGGGGGCGTAGGGGTGGAGAAGAATGGGGGAGGTGGAGGTAGAGAGGGGATGGGAGAGGAAGGGGGGGGAGGTGGAGAAGGGGGGCGGTGGAGAGGAAGGGGGGAGGGTGGTGGAGAGGAAGGAAGGGGGGAGGAATGTGGAGATGGAAAGGAAGGGGGGGGGGGAGTGGGAAAGAGAACTGAAAAAAGTACAAAATGGAAAACAGAT
>NC_051407.1:16451376-16451615 GCF_015228065.2 Penaeus monodon
ATAGTTACCATCATTGGCACTGCATCTGCCATTTTTCTTTAATTTTCTCATCAAAAACAATTTCACTTCAAAAGTCCCGACTCCTTTGCGGAAACAGCTGGCACAACCATCCCAGACAGGTGGCCATGAAGTCAGCCAACAACAAGTAGAAAGGAAACACTAGCCACTCGATTTAAATTGAAAAAAATATTAACATTTTTTTTTTTAACAATTTTTTTTTAAATAGGAGGCTTCATCAT
>NC_051407.1:16451694-16451876 GCF_015228065.2 Penaeus monodon
CATTTTGGATTAACTAAAGGTACAAGGAACAGTTGTTAGGACATTTTACATAAACAGACTGAGGACAACGTGTGTAAAAGGTCAAGCGTTTGACTTTGAACTGCATACTCTCTGTGGGGGGCAGGCGCTGGTAGGAAGGTTTCGATTCTGACTAGCTATCACGGCTGCTGGAATCGTGTGTG
>NC_051407.1:16452284-16452626 GCF_015228065.2 Penaeus monodon
AGCGCAGTACCCACACACTTCTCTCTCTGTAATACGCCCAAGAGAACCTCCTTGTCCACAGCACTTGGCCACGAAGAGAAAAGCCTGTTTTATTGCCCCGAAAAAAAAGATTTACCTCGCAATCACTAATCCCGGATTTCAGCATCATAAACCGTCACGGGATTCGCTAAAATTCGTTATAAATCACATGGGGGCGATGAAAAAACAGCGGGACTTTTGGTAGGTGGATGGTGGAGAAGGAGGATGGTGGAGGAGGAGGATGGTGGAGGAGGAGGATGGTGGAGGAGGATGGTGGAGGAGGAGGATGGTGGAGGATGATGATGGTGGAGGAGGAGGATGGTG
>NC_051407.1:16453045-16453134 GCF_015228065.2 Penaeus monodon
AGTAGAACCAGCTGGTTGTTACTGCACCAAGGTCGACACTTGAAAGTAAGGTGAGACAGTCTCCATGCCCGGACGTGTTCACCTGCACC
>NC_051407.1:16453197-16453634 GCF_015228065.2 Penaeus monodon
GAAGAGAGGGAGGAGAATGGGGGGGGGAGGAAGGGAAGAGAGGGAGGAGAATGGGGGGGGGAGGAAGAGAAGAGAGGGAGAAGAGGGGAAGGAAGAGAAGAGGGAGGAGTATGGGGAGAGGAAGGGAAGAGGGAGGAGAAGGTGAAGGAAGGGAAGAGGGAGGGAGGGTAGAAAAGGGGATGGAGGCTTCTGTAGGAGAAGGGGACGTAGCCAAGGAGGAAGAAAACGTAGGAAGGAGAAGAAAGGGGGAGGGGAGAGGAGTGCAAAAAGAGGGGAATGGTGGGGAAAGAAGTGAATCGAGGGTAGTAGATGGTGGGATGAGTGTACGTAACTGTAAAAAAAGAGGGAGTGGAGGGGGAGAATGAGGAGGGGGAGCAGGAAAAGGAGAAGGAGAGGGAGACGGGAAGTGAATGAACGATAGGGTTATTGGATGGTTG
>NC_051407.1:16453740-16453938 GCF_015228065.2 Penaeus monodon
GAGTTAAATAAAGAGACAGAGGCATCTGAATAAAGATGGAGAGCGTGAGGAAAGAAGAAAAAGATGAAACAGATAAAATAAATCGAGGGAAGAGGGAGACACAGAATAATGAGGCGAAAAATCGAGAGAAGAAGGAGACACAGAGAAATGAGGCGAAGGGGTAAAGAGTAAAGGAAGGAAGGGGGGTACATCAAGAAC
>NC_051407.1:16453984-16454386 GCF_015228065.2 Penaeus monodon
GTCATGAACAACACGCAAAATGCCTCTGATAAGAAGGTCTGTTTCACTGTTCTGTCAGCTGTATGTAATGCCTAAGAATTAAGGGGTATTTCTTCCCCTGAATTATATGCACTTATACAGGTTCACCTTGATTCGGTTAAGAAAGTGAGTTGGCAATGCGATATAGGGAATGCAGGATAAGAGAAAACGGCTTGATAAAAATGATGATTATCGATACCACGTCGACAATATCGTAATTTCGTGTTGCACGGTCACGGATGGTCTTTTAAGACACCAAGAACAGCATAATAAAAAATCTTCTAAGAATATGTGGACTGAGACTGAATTTGATTGCTTGACACAGGCAGTCACGATGATTGTACTATTGCACAAAACAAGTTTATAAACATCAGCAACAACAGA
>NC_051407.1:16454572-16454650 GCF_015228065.2 Penaeus monodon
GAATAAACAAAGATAACATGAAAAGCTCTCAATACACTCTTACATACATCATAAAAAAATGTATACACAGCGACAGTA
>NC_051407.1:16454698-16455508 GCF_015228065.2 Penaeus monodon
AGGACGAAGGTCATGCACTAGCAACAGACTGAGAGGCGAAAGTCATGCAGAAATGGGGATGGATTTTACACTGAAAGGGATAGTGTGTCTTGTCACGTATTCTGTGAGGTGTTCCGAGGGGGCACCTCACCTGAAGGACGACGCTGGGGGGTTATGTATATATATATATACTCGTGGAGCCAGTGCCAGGCTAGGATTTCTCCTTGGCACTCTCCCTCTCCCCTTTTTTTCTCTCTCCTTTCTTAATGCTTTTCCCCTCTTGCTTTTCTTTCTATTTCTGTTTTTTTTTTCTTTATTTAATTTTGTGTTATTGTGGTTTATGTTTTTTTTTCATCTTCTGCTTTTCTTTTCGTTCTCTGTCTCTGTCTATTCCTTTTTCTGTATTCCTCCCTCTTTATCTTCTAATTATGCTTCTCCTCTCTTATCTTATTTCTGTTTCGGTATTCTCTTTCATCCAGACTTTTCTCCTCTTTTTCTATTCTGTTCTCCTTCCTCTATTTCCCTCTTCTCCTCCTAGTCTCTCCTCCTTCCTCTATTCCCTTCTCCTTCTCGTAGTCTCTTCTATTTCCTCTATTTCCTTCTCTTTCTCCTAGTCTCTCCTTCTTCATCTATTCTCTTGTCCTTCTGCTAGTCTTTTCTCCTAGTCTATCTTTCCCCCTTGTTCTGCCTCACTTCTCTTATTCTACTTTTCGCTTTCGTCCTCTTGTTCACTCTCTCCACTCATCGCGACCGAAAAATAGTCTGGCTAATCTGACGAACGTAGATTATTTACGAATGAGAATTAATTATTTCCACAAGATGTGTAATTAA
>NC_051407.1:16455692-16455952 GCF_015228065.2 Penaeus monodon
CCTTCTTCTGCGAATTTCAATGTGATATTTATTTTTCAACCTGGATTTTTTTTTCCAATTTCTATCTCCTCTTCCAATTCCTCTCCTTTCTGCGAATTTCTAGGTGATGTTTATTCCTCATGTTTATCTTCCTTCTCGTTTTTTTGTTTTTATTATTATAATTTTTCAAAAATTTCCTACTTCTCTCTCTTCTTCTTTCATTTTCTCTTCCCTTCTGCGAATTCTTATGTGATATTTATTTCTAAATCTGCCTTCCATGT
>NC_051407.1:16456111-16456203 GCF_015228065.2 Penaeus monodon
CTCTCTCTCTCCTTCTTCTTGTTCATCTTCTTCTTCTCTCCTGTTCTGCGAATTAAGCCCTGCGTGATATTGATATTCTAACCTTCCATTTT
>NC_051407.1:16456251-16456773 GCF_015228065.2 Penaeus monodon
AAAGAAGTCGGTTTCGAATATTTTTCTCTTGTCTCCATCTTTCTCTCTGTGTCCCGTTTTTCTTATTTCCCTTCCTCTTCATTTTCTTCGTTTCGTCTTGTTTATTTCCATTTTTCTTATCCTCCTTCCTCTTCCTTTTCTTCACTTCATCTCATTTTTCGTTTTCTTATCTTTCCTTCTCTTAATTTTCTTCCCTTCATCTCGTTTTTAATTTTTCTTATTCTTTCTTCCTTTTCATTTTTTTCACTTCGTCTAGTTTTCCGTCCAATCTTCATTCTTCTTGTCCCTTTCCTAATTCCCTCTTTCATCCGTTCTCTGCTCTTTTTCTTCTTTCTTCCTTTCTTCTGCCTTTCTTTCTTCTTCGAGGCACTAAGGATGAGTTCGATTTTCAGATTATAATTTCTCCTTCTTCCTCTTCCTCGTGTTTTTCCTGTTTCCCCTCTTTCTCCATCAGTCCTCTTCCTCCTTCTTCTCCTTACCGTGAACGAATTGAGTCCCGATGTATATTTTCTTCTCGTTTGT
>NC_051407.1:16457460-16457656 GCF_015228065.2 Penaeus monodon
ACCATGAACGAGTTCCAAATGGTACTAGGACACCTTCAGTGAACCTGATTGTACCGCAAAGACCCGCCTGGGGCTTCCCTTGTCCTCGTTGCTGGTAGGCGAGAGTGTTACATGCCTTCGCCCAAAGAGTGTGTTAAAATCCGTCTTCGTTACCTTTTTTGGGAAGAGATGAAATACAGGAGGGGTTTTCTTGGAG
>NC_051407.1:16457682-16457834 GCF_015228065.2 Penaeus monodon
TGTGCGTGTGTGTTATTACGCTTAGATTAAAAAAAAAGATATTGTAGTTTAAAGGAAGACGAGATAAAAATGAGTTCTAGATGGAAAGAAACACATGGAAGGTTCAAGCATCTTCTCCACATTCTTTTTCTATTTTTTTTTCTTTTGGAGCG
>NC_051407.1:16458027-16458122 GCF_015228065.2 Penaeus monodon
CGGCCCTCCGAGACGGGTGTTCCGACACGGCAACCCGCCCGTGCATCACCTTTGGCTCTGAACTTAACGGTGTTCTGTGAATCGGAATGGCCGTC
>NC_051407.1:16458250-16458330 GCF_015228065.2 Penaeus monodon
TTCCTCACCGATGTATGATGTGGTGGGGATATATTTGCATATGGTGTTTGTTTTGTGTGATATGTGATGGGGGGTTAGGC
>NC_051407.1:16458450-16458537 GCF_015228065.2 Penaeus monodon
AGTGTATGGAATTTAGTTTCACATTATCTACATCAAAAATATATCATCTGGTATTTAAACATACCATCCATATATATCAAACATTCG
>NC_051407.1:16458678-16458865 GCF_015228065.2 Penaeus monodon
TTGTCGAAATGCGATGGAACTTGCCTGTTTTTTTTTCGATTAGTGGTCATACAAGTTTAAACTGTTTATAGTTGTGTGTCTTTAAAAGTCGTCACAGGATTAAAATATTTTCTCGTGTTCAGTGTGCGAAGCGATTTCATTAGGTATGCATTGCCTCTATCAGGGAGCGAAATGTACAGAAAAAAGG
>NC_051407.1:16460648-16461166 GCF_015228065.2 Penaeus monodon
ATTGATACAACTAAACGTAAATACAGTGCAACTTGAAGCATAAACAGAACACTTATCCCTTGAATAAAATAGCCAGGAATGCGTGCTTCTAAATGTGTGGAAGATTCATTTGCATAAATATTTCAGGCAGCTTTCTTTGGGTTCGGTACAGAATACTTAACATAATTTACGCGTCAAATCATGTGTTTTACATTTTTTAACTATTTCCATGAAAAAAAATAAAAGAATAGAGAGAGATACAATTATACAAAAATTGAAAAAAATAATGTCAATGCTCATTTGAATAAATTACTGAATCTGTTTGTTTGTGGAATTTAAACAAACAATTTTATGCAAATAGGCCTAGAATGGACATAATTTACAAACATATTCAGTACAGTTATCTTCAGTTTTCTTTATTATATAAAACTTAAGTAAACTAACTAATTAAATAAGGCCAAAATCGATAAGAATATACATAATTATGTAGATCGGCGAAATTAAACTCTACGGCACACAAACATACAATTTCGGCCGCG
>NC_051407.1:16461323-16461406 GCF_015228065.2 Penaeus monodon
ATCTCATTGATTACGTAAGCTCATCCAATATACATACATTAACATATACTTATGAACTAATTTGTAAAGATATATATCTATCA
>NC_051407.1:16462376-16462662 GCF_015228065.2 Penaeus monodon
CTCACATGACTCAAATTTAGAACACAGATCTGTTCCTCAAGTTTATCTTAACCATGACCCGTGTTCGTGCATGGTTTCAAGCGTTGCATGGCAATATCCTCAGCGCTATTGTAAAGAATGTTCAGGTGTATATATCATCAGTGTCCTTTGAAATTAGTAATGCAAAGGGGTGTAAGTTACGTGTAATTAAATAGGTTTTGTTTGTATGTTATTTTTGGGAATAAATGTATAAAAAAATATTTGTTGTTTGCCTTTCGTTATCTTTATTTCATTTATTTTTTGATGG
>NC_051407.1:16462933-16463033 GCF_015228065.2 Penaeus monodon
TCGCTTGCTTTTTACTGTTCTCTGTTCAATTATATTTGATTTTACTACCGTTACGTATTGTGTTTCTTTGCACGATTGGCAATTTCGGTTTCAGCAAGGA
>NC_051407.1:16463283-16463687 GCF_015228065.2 Penaeus monodon
GAAAAAAAACTTCGCAAACTGCCGGAGGAAAAAGCAATTCAATATTCATTATTCATTATAGAAGCAGTTTTAGATTTAATCATTCTTCATATTTCTTATATGACTTAACGTTGGGTAGTTTGCCTGTAAGAATCTAACGTTAAAAGCACGCTGTAAAATGCTAAAATATAGCTGTTGGTTAATCTATTTTTCATTTTTAAAATTCTTTTTGAATTTACCGCATTCAATTTGCTTAGTATTTCTTTGTTGTAGAAAAATAACTTCAAGCTTAGAAAGATGAGTCAGATCTATACAGTTTACCCACATATATAGTCTAAATACAATTTCTCTTTGTTAGTTCCATGCTATATCATACCCTTGACATACTAACATACCCGTTAGAGTCGGGAAGTATTACTAATGCT
>NC_051407.1:16464663-16465132 GCF_015228065.2 Penaeus monodon
AAAACGGTTCCCCAAAAATACCGGCAGTGGCCTCTAGATATATTTTCTCTACATATATTTATGAGTAGTGACTAATTTTGCCATTTTAAAGAATCGGGGACAATGACGAGATATCTGCATGGCCCTTATATATAAATACACGTTTAATTACGAATAAAGTTTTTCGTGTAAAGTATAGGTCCTTTACACAGAAAAGGATTATCATTACACTCTATAGCATCAGATTTGTTACTGTTACTAGATTTTTATTATTCTGATATCGGTAGAACTGTGGCCTTTTTTTATTAATCAACGACACAATATATTGTATTTATTATCCTTATTATTAACAATTTCCTGTCGCTACGGATTTAATATGGCAAAGGTCGAAATAGCATTGATAGATTTTAAACCTTATTTGCAATAATAATGGATGCCGAACTACAGTATATCATTATGTCGCAGGCAATTTTCCTTGCATCTATTAGAT
>NC_051407.1:16465241-16465557 GCF_015228065.2 Penaeus monodon
GATTCATGGGAAGTGATTATCACTTCTGTTGATAAATGTTTAAGTACTCAAGTTTAATCACCAATATCAACAAACACTTTTATTTTCATAATTTAACGCGACGATACATTTTCTCTTCCTAAATAATAAATATCCGCCGCTTAATTACTTATTTTTAACAAGCTTGATGAATATGGAGACTAAATAATGCATGCAGAGAATATACCTAATCTTTACTCCTAAAAACACATGTTAACCAACCTGTTTTTCTAGTTCTGAATGCTTAAAAGTCGATGTTTTCTAGTTTCACAGTCAACAATTTCGTTTTACCTTTTTC
>NC_051407.1:16465704-16465805 GCF_015228065.2 Penaeus monodon
AAGGCCACAAGAGTCAGTTCTGTCCAATTATCCTCAACAAAACCCACCATTGTTGTGAAGTATCGCTTACAAGAAATGCATATGTCGCACCCCCCCCCCTC
>NC_051407.1:16465841-16465936 GCF_015228065.2 Penaeus monodon
TACATGGCACAGACGGAGCAGAAGAGGAAATGGAGGAGACGCGACAAAAGAAAAGGTGATGACGATAATTGTAGGAAAAAAATAGGTTAAGGGAT
>NC_051407.1:16466032-16466497 GCF_015228065.2 Penaeus monodon
TCTAGATCTTTCACTTCATCTCCACAAACAACAGCTTAACCATAAAGAGAAAAATAAACATTTTTTTCATTTTTTCCAACTTACGAATGCAAACGGACAGTGCGCACACACCCCTTCTTTTGTTACGCTGAAACCCTGCCTCTCGCCATAAGCGCAATGAACCGGACGAAACATTAGGGATTCGAAACCACAACCGCGTATTCACACTCCTCTTGCGATCGCCTTTTGTTCAGTTTTCATGTCTTTCTAACGCCCCCTATTGTCGACGGTTTGGATGTTTATGGAAACAAAAGCAGAATGTTTTGCTTCATGAGTAATGTCACCGCCTCTTGCATATATATATTTTTTCTGGCGTTGTTTTCCAGATGTATTTTTACTATTGATGATATAGATGCACAACCTGCACAATCTTTCTCGATATGTTTGTGTTGGTTATGTCTATGGCAATTATCATAGAAAATACTG
>NC_051407.1:16466873-16467063 GCF_015228065.2 Penaeus monodon
GGCGGCAATCGACGTGCATCTGCGGTTAGGGAAGTTCGTGCTTTATTCGACCTTATTCTGCGTTTAACAATTGCCTCTTGCAACGTTACTTAAATGCTTCTGTCATGCATTGTTCAACCTTGCATTACGCCGGTGGATTCATTACTGCGTGCGTAATGAGTGCTGGTTAAGAGAGGCTATGTTTACGTGA
>NC_051407.1:16467770-16467907 GCF_015228065.2 Penaeus monodon
AATACACATACTTTAAACAGTATTTTTTGCTGTTTTCTTCCTGTTCATTATCAGGGTGATAATGAACCAGACATAACTATTACAAATCATCACTATTACTAATAATCTTCCCTGTGATTATAGTCAATCTCTCTAGA
>NC_051407.1:16467936-16468270 GCF_015228065.2 Penaeus monodon
CTCAACCCTCATCTCTCTTCTTTTACCATATGCTTCCCTCTACCAGAATTATCACACGCTATCTCGTTCCTCTTGTTCTTTATCATCGTTTCGCACGTCTTTCATCCCCATTCACCTTCACCTCTGCTTGCGGGTCAAAGGTCATACTGCATGACCCTGAAGAATCCAGGAAAGGTCACTGGGCCTTTTTTTTCGTTTTAGCATTTCGTCTCGTAGTTCATTCTGATTTTTTTTGTCGGTTATCCAAAGTTTTTGTTGATATTTGTTTCTCTAATGGTGAATATTTCGTCATATTTATCCTGATGCATTGGATTAATTATTTTCGTTAATTTAG
>NC_051407.1:16468606-16468720 GCF_015228065.2 Penaeus monodon
CATACACATAATTTCCCCATCATCTCCTGCAGTTACACCATACTGACAACCTCGCAATAGAATTAAATGTCCATTAACCTCTAATTAAATATTCTGCTATGATATTGGAAGCAA
>NC_051407.1:16468871-16469036 GCF_015228065.2 Penaeus monodon
TGGTCTTTTCGAATTGAAATTTCAAGACGATTTCATTTCATCAGATAAACGGTCCTTGAAAAAAACCATTTCAACTGCTCAAAGCGTCCCATGAACCAGCCACAAAGTCTTAATAATGAGTAGTAATTTTCCAAATGATTTTGAGCTCATGCACGACCATATGGC
>NC_051407.1:16470007-16470299 GCF_015228065.2 Penaeus monodon
AACGAGTGCGCGCGCGCGTCGCTCGCTGAGCGTGCTCATATTAAGTTTGATAGTTTTCTCTTAAGGTTGTTACTAATAGTGCCTAGGTAAGATAGTTTTATATATTAGAGTTTTAGGAACATTTAAAAGGGGTGCATTTGGAAATAGGAGTCTATTTCTAAGTGTAATCTTGATGTTACGTTCTATGAAATTGATGGGAAAATTATTCTTTCTAAAATATTTGTAATAAAGTCAGCCTCTTTTAAGAAAATCAAAGAGTCCTTGGAAATCTTAAAAGCTCTATAGATTATTA
>NC_051407.1:16470417-16470483 GCF_015228065.2 Penaeus monodon
AATAAATAAATGAATGTTCCAAGATATAAAGATCTTTAATACTTAAAGCAATCTACCTGAAAAACA
>NC_051407.1:16470751-16471138 GCF_015228065.2 Penaeus monodon
CTGTTCGTCAAAAAATTCTTTCGAAAATCATTACTGAACACTTATAGCGTGATTTGCGATATTGTTCGACATTGTTGCGTTCGGTTAGTTTATTTTCTTTGTGTTTAGGACAACCAGGAAATACAAAAAAAGGAAAAAGAATGTGGGGAAAATTATAAGAATCTTGAAAATAGGACTATGAAGGGAGAAAATACGAAATTATGACGAACGTAAACTAAAAAAATATATATAAAAAAATGAAGAGGGAATAAAGAAACTGTGGTAATTAAAACAACGAAAATGAATGAAACTTGACAAAAACAATTGATAAAACACGTATATTAAAATCTGAGACCATCTTACTGTTAACATTTACCTTTTTTTTATCAAATAAATTCTTCTTCCTCT
>NC_051407.1:16475397-16475465 GCF_015228065.2 Penaeus monodon
GTGTATGGCTGAGATAAAATACTGTCTATTAGATGGTATTCGTATCAAAAATGTTTTCGTGATCTTGT
>NC_051407.1:16475824-16476079 GCF_015228065.2 Penaeus monodon
ACACACAAACACATACTCACAAAATAATAAACACATAAATAACACCTGTCTCCCGTCTTTGTCGACAGCCTAAGTCATTCTCCTCCATGCTAACAACCTTCCACTACCATTGCACAATATTTGCACTTTTTACTGTGATAAAGAAACTTACAATTCAGAGGTAACCATTGGCACGCGTCTCGTAAATTGCACGATAAGCTCAGATTACCTCGAATTTAAGCTTGATTCCCTCAATGATTATGCAAATTCATTTGT
>NC_051407.1:16476488-16476566 GCF_015228065.2 Penaeus monodon
CTCATTAGTAGAAATCCTTACTGAAGATGTCTAACCAAAGGACTATTTTCTCCATACACTATACGAAGTCAAAACGCA
>NC_051407.1:16476599-16476684 GCF_015228065.2 Penaeus monodon
CTCGGCCGTGGGATTCACGAGCAATATTATCGTCAGCCTGTGATTTTTTTCCCCGAGCCGAAACTGTCAAAAGTAGTTAAAATGA
>NC_051407.1:16476734-16477297 GCF_015228065.2 Penaeus monodon
AGATTCCTCAAATGTTATAAAAACTTTTCTGTGTGATAATCCAAATATCTTTAGGCCCTGGTAACCACATCCTTACTAAAATTAAACAAATTAAAATATCATAATTTTTAAAACACTGAACATGAATTGTCTACTGATATTGTTAAGAAAAGCAACAGCAGCAATAACAACGACTTAATTTTTAATAAATAGAATATTCATTAATATGCATCAAAGTACCCTTTACCGATCTATATGAAATCGTACAAACAATTAAAACCACATTTTCCACATTATTTTTCAAGCTTTAAAAATGGATATGGAATTCTGTTTTCAATAGTGAAAACACACGGTGTATATCGCGAAAAAATATAAATTATTGTCTAGAGCTGTAATGATTTTCGGTTTCCATTATGATTACTTATAATGTGCAATGCAATAAAACAATAACTTTGTTGTTGTTGTTGCCGTTAAATGTGTTATAAGTTGTGATAAAATTTTATAAGTTATAAAATTCCAAAAAAAGGAATAACTTTGGAAATTGTAGTGATACAGTTTTTTGCCGTTAAATATGTTGTATGATG
>NC_051407.1:16477351-16477612 GCF_015228065.2 Penaeus monodon
CTAAGTTAATTTAGAAGGCAAAACCAAATGAAACGTACAAGTCTGCGTTACTAAATTTCGTCTGATCAACGAATTTATATAACTGGTAATAGCACAACCACAATTACTTTCATTATCATCACGAAATCACTTATGTTGACAATTATCACCCTTAACTATGCTCTCCTACGTTGCAAATACGCGACTTAAAACAATGTTATGTAGTCCTTTCTCTAGAAATAATGACATGCACAGACTTTTTCTCCATATATCAATTTTTCC
>NC_051407.1:16478118-16478254 GCF_015228065.2 Penaeus monodon
TTGAATGTATGTAAATTTTATCGATTAATCACATTGATATTTTACTTTTTAGCATATAATTATTTTCCTAGTAATGAGAATAAATAAGAGATTTCGATTAAATATCTAAAACGCACGATAAAACACTAGATCTCTG
>NC_051407.1:16478276-16478700 GCF_015228065.2 Penaeus monodon
ACTCAGTGCAAGAAAATAGTGCTAAGGGTGATGAATATTAAATTTGTGTTTATTTAGTACATAGAATTTGTTATGCTAAACATCGCGATCGTAATGACAGTGATAAAAAACGGAATTATGATTTTATACGTTGGAAAAAAATAAAATGGTCGTAAAACTTAGGTAATATTAACAGACATTATCAGATGAAATGTACAAAGTATTATCATCATATTTCGTTTGGTTATAATGCCAATTGTAATAATATCATCATTATTCTAGATTCTAGAATCGTTTTTTTTTGGCATCTGTCACGGTAATTTTTTTCAGAATACCTTCGTGACGATTTTGGTTTTATCGATAGCGTCCTCTCACACTCTCACTATCCAAATATATCGAAATCATGGCGCGGACCCCCTCTCTCTCTCTCCCATTGCCCCCCATT
>NC_051407.1:16479248-16479483 GCF_015228065.2 Penaeus monodon
TCATGTTACTTAATGACGTTCAAATATATTGTTCATTTAGTCAATTAAGAAATAAGGAGGTACATAAATTCCCGCTGTAAGTATTGTACAGTCAGTATATTCTAAATTTTAGTTAAAAGAAGCAACTAACCCTTACAGTTGTTATTAAACCACTGTGAAGTGACGGTACTCCCTGGTATTTTTACTGCTACCACCATTACAAATAGCAGTATTAAGAATGAGGCGGGTATGGATC
>NC_051407.1:16480232-16480344 GCF_015228065.2 Penaeus monodon
AGGGAGGGCCACGAATTTATGTTTTAGCGATTTTTTTCGCTTTGCTATATTCCGCTTTCCATTCAGTAAGACGAAATATTTTTTCACCTTCCCTTCCCTCCCCCCCCCGCCT
>NC_051407.1:16480404-16480724 GCF_015228065.2 Penaeus monodon
GATTTGGGGAAAAAAACGCATAAAAGAGAAATAACAAAAACCTGTAAAAATCCTAACCCCCCCCTTTTTCTTCCTCAAAGTTACGCAATTTGCACGTCTCTTGATCTGCAACCCATTGTTACGTCCACAGCGATTGCAATAATGATGAGATAACATAAGTGTATCGTGTGCAAAAACGAGATACGGGGGAGAGGGGGGTTTAGGCGTCACATCACTGGAATTAAGTCAATAATAATAATTTACTTTGGGTTTAAATAGCCTCGACTGGTCATTGTCTGTTTAAGAGAAATGTTCTTTTTGGGATAGGCTCATTTCGTATT
>NC_051407.1:16481059-16481626 GCF_015228065.2 Penaeus monodon
TTTTTTTTCGTTTATTTTTAGGAATTCAACATCAAAAACGATTACTAACCTTGTGTTTTTGGTTCTCAATATAAATTTTTTATTCTTTATAATGACCAGTTACTTGAGGGCGCATTTTGGAAATTATTTTGATAACCCTTTCCAATCTTTTATTTATATATATATAAAAAAAAGGATATAGAAATTTTCTCAATCTTGCCAGCGGCAATTCAGCAATATCATATCGAAACTTTCACCTTTTATGATTTTTGAAGGACTGACTCAAGTTCTCCATTGGATAAAAATTGAGATGCAGTGTTTAAACCAATAACCCGACTATTAATAATACCAATAAATATCGCCCATAATCTTTGTAATCCATCGATCTGACCTCGTTAAAAGGATGTAATTTTATCAACCATCCCCTCCCTCCACTAAGAAAAAAAGAATAATCGTTTTAAAAAGTACAGCGTTCAGTATAGACGACATAAAAGGTTTCGAGTCGTATAACCTCTTTGATCCCACGATAACGGTTCAGGGTGACGGGAAACACATTCCAGCATTCTTATTCTTAATTTCAACCCCCCT
>NC_051407.1:16481674-16481750 GCF_015228065.2 Penaeus monodon
TTCTTATACCGTCACCGAAGAAGCAACGGATATGACTTGCAACAAAAGGTTTCAACTTGGTGTGTAAAATTGCCAA
>NC_051407.1:16481771-16481843 GCF_015228065.2 Penaeus monodon
AAATAAGGAAAGGAAAATTGCGCCGTTTGTGACGCGTAATGGCGGGAAATAAGCTTAAGGCGAATGGGGGCG
>NC_051407.1:16482348-16482506 GCF_015228065.2 Penaeus monodon
TGAACGTGATAATAGCGCATTCCTGGCTGTGATTGAAGGGCATGGCTCTGTGGGCGGGGGCGGTGATGCAGCTTAATGTCTAGGCACCGAGTCCACTCAAATTATCATAATATATTCAAAGTTCCAAAGTATTGGTGCGTATGCGAAATATACTGTCG
>NC_051407.1:16483709-16483969 GCF_015228065.2 Penaeus monodon
CAAAATAAGACACATAAGTTTACGACAGGTATAGCTTTGCAATTTTCAGCTTTGTCTCATTCACTCTGCTGTTCATGAGGTAAATCGTATATATCTATAGATATGATGTAATTGACCTTTTACACAAAATTGTCTGTCCCTCAGCTTGGGAAGAGCTGGTTTCGGTGATAAAAGGGTGAGAGGAAACTGTGGATAAAGGATGGATATATACCAGAATTTGAGATTGGATATATCTTAGTTGCGCTATTTCGATATGATGG
>NC_051407.1:16487218-16487564 GCF_015228065.2 Penaeus monodon
TGGCCATAGAAGTTTAAGAAGGTCACCCACTTCCGTAGTGCCATCAGGGTCAGGGAGATCAAGAGAGACATAAGGAGAAGAGCGAAAAATTTTGGAATTCTGGCGGGCGCGCAAAACCCCCGATTTCCCCCCCGCCTTTTTATGAGGTCGCAGCTGGGGCTGCACGTCAGAGACCGCCGGTGTAAAAGGTTAAAGCTTGTCGGGAAGCTTTTCCTGTTCCCATACAAGACACGATATTTCTTCGTGGATATATGCTGTACATGTTTTTGTTTTTTTTTTTCTCTCTTCTCCCGGGTTTCTCTCTTTCTTTTATTTTTCTCTGTCTGTTTTCGTCTGTCGGGCTGTC
>NC_051407.1:16487775-16488107 GCF_015228065.2 Penaeus monodon
AAAAAAAAAACATTGATTCACGTCAAATTTCCTGATGTCTTAAAAAACGCGACAGAAGATGGTTTTAATTGATTCGATTCCCCCTCCCCTTCCCTTCTCCTCCCTCCCCCTCCCCCCCCTTAAATATTTCACCTCCCCCCTCTTTCCCCCTCTTCACCCCCTCTCCCTCTCTTCCCCTCCCCTCCCTCCCTCCATATCATTTTCATCTAGGCTTGCGGTCTCTTTGATAATTGCAAAGGGGTAATTACACCTAAAATATCGCGTCATCCTGACAGAATCCCTCCTTCATCGAATCACGAAATCACGGAGATGCTGAGAGACTGCGGGATGAG
>NC_051407.1:16489022-16489194 GCF_015228065.2 Penaeus monodon
TGTGGCCAATGAACGCTATGCCAAGCCATGTTATTGTTCACTTTTCATGCCTAAAATAACCCGTATTTGAATGTGTCGACGCTCTTCCCCCTAATATTTTAAAAAACCCTCTAAATCCAATATTACCACGTCATTTCCTACAAGATAAATTCGAACGATTGACATAATCGAC
>NC_051407.1:16489576-16489721 GCF_015228065.2 Penaeus monodon
AACCACCCCCTACATAAAAAAGAGAGAAAAGCGAAAGTGGGCAAGTTGACATAAAAAGGAAGATCGCCATAAACCAACACGTCTTAATGGCAACACACCCATTCGACATAACAAAGGCGCTCGTCTTCAAACACTTAAAATACAA
>NC_051407.1:16489814-16490132 GCF_015228065.2 Penaeus monodon
TAGGAGAGAATAGGAGGGGACAGAAGAGGGAGAGGTAGGATGGAGGGTGGGAAGGGGGGGGGATGAGAAGGAGGGAGGGAAGGAAGGAAGGAGGGAGAATGGGAGGGGACAGAAGAGGGAGAGGTAGGAGGGAGGGTGGGAAGGGGGGGGATGAGAAGGAGGGAGGGAAGGAAGGAAGGAGGGAGAATGGGAGGGGACAGAAGAGGGAGAGGTAGGATGGAGGGTGGGAAGGGGGGGGGATGAGAAGGAGGGAGGGAAGGAAGGAAGAAGGGAGAATGGGAGGGGACAGAGGTAGATAAGGGTAAAAGGGCTTGGTAG
>NC_051407.1:16490608-16490687 GCF_015228065.2 Penaeus monodon
TCAGCCTCATAAAATTGGGGTTGAATATGCAGACAGTGAATTAATAGCAGGATTTTTTTTTTCTGGAGGTTCAGGGGGA
>NC_051407.1:16491773-16491919 GCF_015228065.2 Penaeus monodon
TATAAACTCAATTTAGAGATTATCCCAAAAGCAAAATCATAAAAGACCTTTTAAACACATCTTACTCTCCGATAACACGCAGGCAAATCATGAGAGATTTAGAAAATAAACTGAATATTCATTGTATTAAGTCCTGCCACACACAA
>NC_051407.1:16491975-16492349 GCF_015228065.2 Penaeus monodon
CACTGACAGTAATATCACAATATCACTGATATTACCATGACTGCATAACACGAAGGAGAGAAAGGAAAAAAACGATTGAAAATATATGAACATACTCTTACAAAGTTTACATCACAATCACGTACAAATTGCTGTCAAGTACATTTTATTCACTTCATTCCCACTTTCTCAGACAATACTAAAGAGAGATTCTGTACAGATTAATTCAAGACAGCGCCTGAGACAAGAAGCTAAGATACTAAGGTCTTTTGATTATACGAGCCGTTGATACCATGGGGAAATTAAGGTACGTTAGAGCTTCTGTGTTGTTTCGTGTATTTTAAGAAAATGTTGTATATATTATTTATGTATTTATGACATTCGTTTATTTTATG
>NC_051407.1:16492844-16493028 GCF_015228065.2 Penaeus monodon
TTTCTTTTTAACAATTGCTTTAAAAAAAAGATAATTCGATATCTATAATCTTATAAATAATAGTACTGTGACATCGGTTCATATCATTTTCTTTAGCTTTTACTTACAGGAAGCACCTTGTTTGTGATAAATATAATCCCTGGATTAATGATTCGTAAATTTGGGAACATCAATAAATTCCTCG
>NC_051407.1:16494042-16494653 GCF_015228065.2 Penaeus monodon
GACACCAGTAATATATATCAACACACGATACGAGAAATATATGAAAGTTTTTATCTGAACAGGCTGTGATATAACGTGATATCCTTCATCATAAATTCCAAATTACAACTTTTCAAAGAGAGTTGTTGTTTTTCCTTTCCATCACACGCTGTTTCATATACTGGATAGTTCAGACAACGCCTCCTCATAAATTATGCAAAGACGTTGAAGTTATGCGAAGGAAAGATGTTTGCCTTGTTTTGACATCCGTGAATGTATGTTGACATCACAGTAATATCAAAGTTGTACAAGAATTGAAACTTTTATTACGTTTAAAATGTAGTACCAAAAGGGTATCCATACTGTTGAAAGGAATAAAAAGTTATGTTAACATTTACCGTTATAAAAAGAATATGAATAGATTGTTAATAGTAAAGTATCAGAATTTAGTGGAATAGATGAATATACAGATTTATCATAAGAAATCATTATTTGTCAATGATATTTGCTTATATATTTTTTTTTATTTAAAACAGTAAATTTTACAATTTACATTATGTGCAAACTATTTTATTACTCTATGTATTATCATTATGATTATAACTATTATCATTACTAACATTAAATATTTA
>NC_051407.1:16494747-16494922 GCF_015228065.2 Penaeus monodon
TATTAATGCTATTATTGTATTTATCATTATCGTCATCACTATCATTATATTTTCAAACATAAAATATTCTCTGTTGACTGGACTCATCAACTGGGTGTGAAGTCAAAGGTGAAACTGAGAAAAAAATTGTAAATCAATAAGTATATGATAAATGTGTTCTCATTTTTTTTTGTAA
>NC_051407.1:16496403-16496695 GCF_015228065.2 Penaeus monodon
TTCCAGGACATAATGAATAGGGCATTTAAGCGTACAAAGTTGACTGGCGTTGCTGCTTGCGAAACGACAGGCAGCCGTGAACGAACAGCAGACCACCGGAGAGCGAAGTAGCGTCCGTGAGCGCCAGGATGGGAAACTCTGCACCAAGATAATGAGGAACGATGTACGAACAATGATTCAAACAATGAAGTCACGATTTTTAGTTTTATGTGACGTTATTAGGAACGTAAACAATCTGTTATGTTTCGGGCTTTCGTTGTCCTTTCGAAGGGAGAGTTTATTCTATCTTGAT
>NC_051407.1:16497073-16497382 GCF_015228065.2 Penaeus monodon
CAACAGCTTTGTTCATTCTTTGCATTGCTTGGAAAATCAGAACGCCATGCACAGAGATAACATAGCACAGGAAAAGGATATGCAGTGTCAGTGTGACCTGCATGACTGTCTCAAACAAAAAAGTGTTTACTATGCAAGGCAGTCGCTAAGGGTCAGGCGGGCATGGTCGTCATTTCCATTTATATACAGACGAAATGGTCCTTACTGCATGAAGGTGTGTTGGTGCGTGACTGTAATTACTAAGAACACTGGCATAAAGGTAATTAGGAAGTATTTGATTATTCTATCTTTTGATTATATTTCTTGGAA
>NC_051407.1:16498051-16498233 GCF_015228065.2 Penaeus monodon
ACAGACGACGTAAAAATGAAACAGAAGAAAATAGAATACAAGCAAAGAAACGCTAAAAAAATCTGTAGCCTATCAACTGTAACCTTGCATTGATCACAGGAACTGGTAGTTACGTGTCTCACAAATAAGCGTACGTTTGGCAAATTAACAACTCCATTAGAAACCATTAGAAACCTTGGTAA
>NC_051407.1:16498548-16499056 GCF_015228065.2 Penaeus monodon
ATCTCCCTAAAGGTGTTGATGAATAACATGAATTTCATTATAAATTGTATTCTTTCATGATGTAAAGTAATTTGCCTTTACTATGAAACTGATAAAGGTCAATTGTAAAGTAATTTGCCTTTGATTAATAAAAGTGTATAGGAAACTTATTTGCCCTTACTATGGAACTGATAAAGGTATACGGTAAAGTAATTTGCTCTACTATTGAAATTAATAAAGGTATATTGGAAAGTTATTTGCCTGTACTATAAAATAAATATTGGGGATTAGAAGTAGATATATAATGAAGTGTGAAAACACGTCTAGAAGTCCTATAAACTTAATTCGTTATTTTAGAAACAGTTTTAAACACTTAATATCTTCGAATATTTGCTTTATATTTGACTGAGAATTTAATAAGAGAGAACAAAGTTAAATTAAGTCAAATAAAAATATGCTAAATAGATATAGATTTTTTTCTTATAATATACTATGGTTTAACAAAATTATGTAGTGCAATACGGATGCC
>NC_051407.1:16499078-16499577 GCF_015228065.2 Penaeus monodon
TTCTAAGTATAAGTTCTGTTTTCATTTAAATTCCATCAACAATTTACATAATATTCATATGATAATTTACATGATATTTACATAGTGATTTACATAATATTCACATAATAATTTACATAATATTCACATAATAATTTAGATAATATTCACATAATAATTTATATAATATTTACATAATAATTTACATAGTATTTATATGATAATTTACATAATATTTACATAATAATTTACATAATATTTACATAATAATTTACATATTTACATAATGATCCATAACTTTCCAAATGCATTTTGATGACGTATTATTTTATTGCGTAATCCGGGAACACCGAACAGCCATATATATTTTTTCAATGCTAAATAATATATATATATATTTTTTTTTTCAATGCTAAATAACCCATATTGTTAATGCAAAATAGCCCATATTTTTCTTAAATGCTAAATAACCTTTTTTCAAGAATCACATTTTCCCAACACTGAATTCTGGCTAAAAAGG
>NC_051407.1:16499678-16499982 GCF_015228065.2 Penaeus monodon
ATATATACACATCTTTTTTTTAAATATTACTGTGACGATAGAAAACATTCAGATAAAACACAGAAAACGGCATTTCAGAAATTCAGAGATGGGAGGGGGCGTGGCTTCCGGATTTTCAAAATTTATCTATTATTTTCTTACAGGTATTTTCTTAATTGTATATTATGAGCGCAATTACGCCTTTTTTGTGGTATTTCAGTTAATGCGAATTAGTAATTAGTGGAGAAAACCATTATTTTCTTGAGAAATGTAACCCTGAGCTATGGGAATGATATATGACAATATGTGAGGGAAATGTGTGTGT
>NC_051407.1:16500142-16500518 GCF_015228065.2 Penaeus monodon
CAGAATTCAAGGAGAACTGAAATAGGAAATTATTACCTGGAGAGTTTTTATCAAGAGAATAATTACTCATTATTACTCTTAATCATCAAGTATTTATAACAATGGGAAAATTGCCCAGTGTCTTCGAGAAAGCCAGCAAGAAAGGAAAGAAAACGGGGAACCAGGAAGGAAAAAGAGCGCTGTAGAAAACGGGAACAACAAATAAATTCTGAGTTTGCAAGTATAGATGTCGAAAATATCTGGAAATGAGAAGGAAACGAAATAAAAGAACGCTAATAAAGGTAAATAACCAATATATGGTCATACAGATACATACAAAACATTAACTCAAAACAATTATTTTTATTCGTCTTTCGCAGTCTCCCTTTCCCTCCCT
>NC_051407.1:16500612-16500898 GCF_015228065.2 Penaeus monodon
CCTCTTATCCTCCCCTTCTCTCCTCACACACCTTTGCACATCTGGCGTTCATTTGCATATACAGGGAACCACGCCATTGAAGATAAGCAAATTGGCTTTTTGTCGGTGATAAGACTACTAGTAATGTTTTATATTCAAATCCTGTTTTGAACTTAGATGCTGGTTATGTTTCCAATTTCAGATAACGATCATAACGATTTGAAAAGAAGAGAAGAAATTGCGATATTCGAAAATGATTAAATGGATGAAGAATGTTGATTTTAATACTAACAATAGCGTGGAATGT
>NC_051407.1:16501676-16501961 GCF_015228065.2 Penaeus monodon
CACCAGTCAAATAATACCTTTGAATTATTTGTTATAAGTGAATACAGACTGAATATATTTATGTTATGCATAATGATTGCAATGAATATAATAAGTTATAAACTGATATGGTCTTTGGTATTTTCTTCTTACATAAAAAATACTTCGTAAAAAAAAAAAGTATATTTTTAATGAATATATCACGAGACTGGTCTAAGAATACTAGTTTTGCTTCCTATTAAGAATATGTGAGTATTGCAAGAAGGCACAGTGATTTTTATGATTTAGTAATTTTTTGTATGCAAC
>NC_051407.1:16502194-16502370 GCF_015228065.2 Penaeus monodon
ACAAAACACAACAAAAGTAAGAAATTAATAAAAAAACAAGTTACGCTCGTTTTCGTCAGCATCCACTCCAGCATCTTACGAAGCGTGGGAGATTACGGGATGACAAGATGCTGACACCGACCAATAGACAGGTTTGTAGAAGGAGATGAAGGGGGGGGGGGGTCTGTCTGCTCGTC
>NC_051407.1:16502656-16502840 GCF_015228065.2 Penaeus monodon
CCTAGCCATCCCGACATAGCAAGTCACAGAGCTTCAACGGCCGTATATATTTAGGCACACTACGTCCCACCAGACAGCTTAATGATCCCAAGTGACCGTGTCTTGCATAGATTCGAGACAACTTGCAATTCCAGAACATCTTTGCAAATCTGATCTACCTGAAGGGCAGCCGGTTCACCTTGAC
>NC_051407.1:16502865-16503047 GCF_015228065.2 Penaeus monodon
TTGGTTGGAAATTCATACTACTACAAATGACACAGGTTCTCCTACGGTCGAAAATCCTACTCGAAAGTACCTACAGGTGATACTTTTTTGCAGTCTTAACATGTACCAGAAATAAGTGAGTGTGCAGTGATGTATGATGTGTGCTAGAAGGGCATTGCTTATGAGGCATTTGTTTGTGTGAC
>NC_051407.1:16504024-16504259 GCF_015228065.2 Penaeus monodon
TGATATCTTTGAAACGTACTTCCAATTCATCAACATTCACTTTTGCTTCATCACAGTTATTCACTTCTGTTGCGAAGAAAAATCGATGTTCAGCATATTGACATTAATGTCATGCAAGGAAGGGCCTATTGAGATGTTCTCTCGCCAAACGCCCTGGAGAGAGAAGACCATTTGTCAGCTGTCTTCCAAGGCCTTGCGGTGCGAGTGTGTTGACTGGGTAGGAGAAATTATAGGA
>NC_051407.1:16504339-16504608 GCF_015228065.2 Penaeus monodon
GTGCGAAGAATTTCTCAATGAGACCGTGACCAACGTCCGAGATAAAAATCAATGATTAATGGTACGTCATTAACCATCAAATTACCCGCACCTTCTGTTGTTGTTTTTTCGCCGACAACCAATTGATATGCAGAACCAAAACTGCCGGCCAAATAAACGGAAGATCGAACCATCAAAACACCGCCTGTTATCAGTTGTATGTGTTGTAGATAATGAAACTGCTCATTTTGGGTTAATTGGCTGTTAACAAATTTGTCTAATTGTTTCTT
>NC_051407.1:16505320-16505451 GCF_015228065.2 Penaeus monodon
CGCTAGAATTTTCCTGTAATATCTGGCAGGATTTTTTTCTTTTTCTTTTTTTAGAGCTTTACAAATATTGTGGCGGTTTTCTTTATGTCAGCTTAACGGATTTTTAAAAATGTAATTGGCAACACTGGAGG
>NC_051407.1:16505699-16506035 GCF_015228065.2 Penaeus monodon
AACAAACACAAAAAAAAAATCTAATTAACACTATGCACATCCATGTACAGTTCACGCAATACATCATTCGCCGGTTTGCGAAAATTATTGGGCGGTAGTCATGCGAATTCTGCTTGCTTGTTAAGTAAAGGAGTTTGTGGGCGGTGAGGCAGAAAAATAACGTAAATAATTAAATAGCTATATAAAAAGATAGACTGATGACAATATTCCAACATTTTAAGGTGTACTGAAGTGAAATAGGAAAAATTGGATGTTTCATTTTTATGAGTGAAAATGCAAATGTAGTTCATATATCAATCAATCTATACCTGTCTATAGGTATCTATGCATGCATGT
>NC_051407.1:16506190-16506577 GCF_015228065.2 Penaeus monodon
GCAGATAATAAGAAAGTTTGTGTGAGAACGTGTTTATGCAAGAGAGAAGTGGATGATCCGGCTAATAGAGACACAGAAATACTTGACGGAACCGACTTTATCTTGTAACGATAAAATAACCCTCCTCTAAAATGAATAATAATAAAAAAAAGATATAAGAACCCCATTTGCATAGAGTCAACATCCAACATTGACCGAAATACCTACCTACACCCCATCCCCCCAAACCCATCACTTCATTACCATTATGAAAGTCCTGTATGACAATCGCCATCTCCCCTTTCCTTCCCCCACCCCCACCCCAACCCCCACACCCTACACATATTGAGGATACCCTTATTTGGCGAGTCACAAGGTAGGGAGGTATTCTATGAAAGGAGAGCCATA
>NC_051407.1:16506808-16506908 GCF_015228065.2 Penaeus monodon
ATAAAGGAAGGTGGTCATGGCTGCTCATTTCTATAGTCTCTTATCTCAAGAAAGGAATATTTGGCAACTCAAACAGGGCTCTGGAACACTTCGATTCGCT
>NC_051407.1:16506943-16507202 GCF_015228065.2 Penaeus monodon
ATCATCTTATACGTTTACCTATGTTCGGAAATTTATACAATATGTTCTTTTTTATTACTTTACACTACTTTATTATACATTTTTTTCTCTCTCCAAGGAGACTTTGCGAATCAAAATACTCCAGAGTCTAGGGATGAGTTGCCAGTTTTATCATTTATGATATTGGACGGAGTATAGTGTTATTTGTCTTCGTGGTTTTCTCTCTATTTCTGAAAGGTATGACTATTTATGTCTATGCAATTGCATGTGTCGAATAAAA
>NC_051407.1:16508194-16508493 GCF_015228065.2 Penaeus monodon
TTACACGATTTCCCCTTGCTATACACATTTTATTTTCATCCTATAAACCTTGCTAGCGTAGACATCAAGCAAAAGTGTTTTTTTTTTCTTCACATCATTAAACTGCCATATAACCCCTATGTAGTATAAGTGCTTAGTCATGTAGTGGTTTCCCACATATGTCGGGCAAACAATGCATGACCTCCCTTGCAGGTGCTCCTAATGCATATTTACAGTTGATTTTGAGTGTTGCGTGAGTTAACTATGAACATTTACTCATCTTGGATGTGTATGCTGAAAACTGTATGTGTGTGTGTATC
>NC_051407.1:16508771-16509137 GCF_015228065.2 Penaeus monodon
TTCAAATTTCTGCATAATTAGAAACACGTTTTACTCGCAACTTCCTGCATGCAAGTATGGGAATTATCACCTTTCATTGTTATTTTTCATTGTCTTTAAGTTTCACGAGAGTCACTTCCTTGCCAGATATAAAGACACGATTTTGTCTTTGTCTTTCTAGGATGATATAATTCCGCGGATATATTTTAATTAGGTATTATTATGGTCTGTTTTGCGATCAAGAAAGGGCAGCCATTTTGATCGCAAGCGCCATCTGTTGGGAAAAAAATTACAGGACCTATTTTCGTGTTTTTTATCAATATATATGTTTTTGATGTTTATCTTTCCACTTAGTATATAGTATTTATTCAAAATTAGAGGAGAAAC
>NC_051407.1:16510610-16510786 GCF_015228065.2 Penaeus monodon
CGAAAGCACGTGACCTTACCTATCTATAGTGAGAGACATATGCTCTCGTGCCAGGTCAAAGGTCAGCCTCTCTATCGCTCCCACAGCGGAGGGAAATTGCAGATGCATGTCTTGACTTAATGGATATGGACTGATACCGAGTTCAGGGTCATCATATTTGCAATTAAATCTGAATG
>NC_051407.1:16511041-16511265 GCF_015228065.2 Penaeus monodon
GAGAGAGAGAACGAAACCCAACAGTCAGACACAAAGAAAAAGAGACGAGAAACGGACACAAAAGAGGTGAAACAGGAAATACAAATTCCATTCTGGTTTTCAAAATTTCGAAGAGACTATAAACTAGGAAGAGACGACACTCCGCCAGCTGCATCTAGAACAGATCTTCAGAAACAGGTCAATATTTCTCTCTGACAAGCAACTGACCTAAACACATTTTCCTT
>NC_051407.1:16511484-16511825 GCF_015228065.2 Penaeus monodon
AAGATGGCTGCATTTCCAAGTGACTTTAGACACGGGTGAAACATTCTCACTTCTCAAAGCTTTCTTGTTAAAATCTTTGGGTGGGTCCGTGTTCAGTCAGAGTGATTAAGTGATAAAGCCAAGTTACTCACTACTCTTTATCTATTATTTGGATTTTTTTTTCTTTTGAGGCAATAAGAAATTAATTAACTTCGCCATTATCCAACCCTGATATAAGGAGCTGCGACTTCCCGCCATTTTGTGATTCCGTAAAAAAGGTCTGTATTTAATTTCGTATCGTATTCACCATCGCGTCAAAAAATAGCATGAAAACAAAATGTAAAAGAAATGTTGCAAGAGAC
>NC_051407.1:16511889-16512701 GCF_015228065.2 Penaeus monodon
TACGAAGATGAAACGATGGGAAAAGGGTGTCGACTCTGTAACCGTTAATCAGGAAAGCATATTTGGTTACACCCATAATGGAAAAGCCTTCATTTCGAAATTCGAAGAACAATATTATTAATGAAGTAAGACTATTATCCCTCCTGCTCATGGCATACATGAATATATTCTCTGTGTTGAATATCGGAACTCTTAGATTCATGAATATATGTCAGTGTTTCTTACTCATTATATCCGTTCTTGTTCACTCCGTATCCAAAAGTCGTATGATATAATACATTTCCTATTATATTACATTATTCTAACCTTATATATTTTTTTTCTTAAATGTCATAAATCAACAGATATAATCCATAACACATTCCAACTCCCGTTTTATCACTTTTTCTCTCATTTCTATTTCTCAGCTTCAAGAACAAGCAACTAAAAATTCCCTTCATTATGTCCGTGAGCGAGACCTTGGCTCCGGCGACCCCAGGGGGAATCTCCTTGGCTAAAACAATAGCCGCGCTTCCTTCTCCTCGGCGAAGACACTACCATGGCGTCTTTTCCCGCTGCCTTTTTGAAGCGTGAGGGGGTTTTACGTACCTGGAGCGCATTCCGGTTTGTCGGCGGTCGCAGGAGCCTCCCGCGAGAGCTTTAGACACTGGGCAAACTTCATGATGGATTGTTTACATTTTGGGGGGGCCTTCCGTGTTCCGGTTCCTGGGACTGTCCGCCTTCGCGGGTTGGGTGATGACTTGTTGGTTTTTCTTCTCTCTTCTATCGAATTTCCTGTGGTGCTGTTGCCCTCTCTGGTCGTTTTAGTGGGG
>NC_051407.1:16512782-16512878 GCF_015228065.2 Penaeus monodon
GTGTGTGTGTGTACTGCGTAAACGCGCATAACTGTACATGGATATTTATGTACATATTAGCCAACGTATGCATGTATGCTATTATGCATACATTTG
>NC_051407.1:16513015-16513110 GCF_015228065.2 Penaeus monodon
TCATGAAATACTCATTATTTGCAAAACATAAATTAATGTGAACGACACCATTGTGTTTGACAATCAGAAGGGATAACAAGCTGAATTATAACAAA
>NC_051407.1:16513891-16514043 GCF_015228065.2 Penaeus monodon
TACAATGCAAGTGGCAGGGCAACAGCAGATAAGGTGAGTGGAAGCGAGAGATCAGACAGGAAATGGAACAGAAGTCGGAAGACGAAATGAAAGTAAGAATGAGGGAAAAGGAGAAATGACTTTTTGTATATTTTGATTGAGCACGTACTGTG
>NC_051407.1:16514514-16514752 GCF_015228065.2 Penaeus monodon
GTAAAACAACGAAATAAAATGAAAAGAACATACAAACTTAGTACTTTCATTATGGGTTTGGTAACAAGTGCGTTAACTAGAAGCAGATCCATGTTACTGTTGAGTACAGAACGAAAAATCACCATTAAATGTAACGAATTGATAATGCTAACAGTGATAGTACTAAAGTTGTGTTTTTATGGTACACGGCGCGTTAAAGTAAATAAGAGGAAAACGGGAAGGGAATTATGGAAGAAAA
>NC_051407.1:16515995-16516155 GCF_015228065.2 Penaeus monodon
CGCCCATAAAACACCTCAGATTCTAACTGACTCGTTCCTGTTTTGCAAAGGTTGGCACCCCTGACCTTACCTGACCTAGGGAAGACCAGAAGTGACCTCGACATAAGGTCAATACGGAAGGCAGAAGACAAAGGAGAGTTGCTGACGTCATGGCATTATA
>NC_051407.1:16516305-16516564 GCF_015228065.2 Penaeus monodon
CTACAAATGTATTTATCAGATCTCTTCATAGGTTTATTTCATATCATATCCACCTGCTTTTATCTACATTTAATTACATATTTCGTTATCCTATCAATGGTATCTGAATTAAATAATTAACACTTTACTGTATGCAAATGACCTATACTATAGTAATTTGCATTGATAACCACTGTCAATTTTGATGCAAGTCTTGTGCATTAATGAAATAGTGAGGTTAAAGTTGTCGTTACTATATTCGATTAAGCCTAAATTCACA
>NC_051407.1:16516785-16517033 GCF_015228065.2 Penaeus monodon
AAACAAACACAACATATCCCCCAATATATTGCAAACTGCATTCCCCAGCACTTCAATCTTTTGCAACAATAATGCAATAAACATTAAGAATAGCAGCCTACTATTTCTTCTACAATGATCACTCGGGTTAATACAGATAACTTCCGTGTTTTTGAACAATTTTTCTGAACAAAACAATTCCTTGAATATAACAAGAATCATACTTTTAAAACAAATGAAATTGCTTGTCACAGTTTTGCAATTTAGGC
>NC_051407.1:16519392-16519505 GCF_015228065.2 Penaeus monodon
ATGTAATTTACTTTGTTGAAAGAAGTTTGGAAAGAGTTCATAGCTATTTATATTATTAAATGATAACACACATAAAGGGTATTAAAATGATTTTCACTCGCTGATTTGCATAT
>NC_051407.1:16520175-16520243 GCF_015228065.2 Penaeus monodon
TTCAAGAAACCTACATGATTTTCTACGTCACGAACGGTACTCAATTTAAGAAGGTTCAGCGAGAGATA
>NC_051407.1:16520336-16520766 GCF_015228065.2 Penaeus monodon
GTTGTCTGCTATTCTCTTTAATCCTTCATTTTTCTTTCATTTCTTTCTCCCCACTTCTTTATTCTTCTTTCACTTCTCTCCTCGTCTTCATCATCCTTCTTCTTTCATTTTTTTCTCTTCATTCCTTCATTCTTCAGTTTAGTCTATCCTCTTCCTCATCAACCTTCTTTCATTTCTATCTCTCCTACTCTTCATTATTATTTCACTTTTATCCTCTTCCTCGTTATCTTTTTTTTTGTTTGTTTCTCTCCAACCATTCATTATTCTTTCATATCTCTCCTCTTCTTTATTCTTTGTCTTCATTTTTTTCTCCCTTATTATCCTCCTTCTTTCACTGCATTCTCTCCGACCCTTCATTCCTCTTTCGCTTCTCTCTTCTTCTGCTCCTTAATCCTTCTTCAATGAAATATAAGAATAAGAGATTAAGCGA
>NC_051407.1:16520912-16521117 GCF_015228065.2 Penaeus monodon
AGTGAAAAGGTGGTTATGAAGAAAAATATAATTTTGGAAAAATCGTTTCTTGAATGATAAAATAAGGAAAAAAAATATGATGACGGGAAATATGCAGAGATTAGATTTATCTTCTTGTGAAATGATGAAGTGTATGCTGTAATGAGATGGTGTTAGATGGTTAGATAGTAATGGTTCAAACACATACACACACACTGACACTAAT
>NC_051407.1:16521767-16522011 GCF_015228065.2 Penaeus monodon
TCAACCTCTCCTTCCCCCCATCACTTCCCTTCACCTTTCTTCTCCCTCCCCCTCTCTTTCCCCCACCCCCTTCCCCTCCCTTTCCCCCTGCCCCCCTCCCTCCCCTCACTCAGGAGGTCGCTTTCGTAATCTTGAAGACGTAAAAAAAAAAAACGTCTTAGAGAGCGTTTCTTTGGTTTATATATATATTTTTTTTATTGCAAAGTTTCATTAGCATTTGGCGATTTGCTTTTGGGTTTTCTGT
>NC_051407.1:16522349-16522424 GCF_015228065.2 Penaeus monodon
ATTAATTTCTGTCAATACACAGACAAATACAATAGACAAATACAGCTTGGAAAAAATATCTTCAAGTCATGCCAT
>NC_051407.1:16523056-16523134 GCF_015228065.2 Penaeus monodon
ATACCAGGAAACGCCTCCTTGAAACGGCACGAGAAGTAAATATATAAAATCTTACAATAACATATATTTTCGAGGACA
>NC_051407.1:16523154-16523242 GCF_015228065.2 Penaeus monodon
GCTGTGACTTTACTGTACCTTCTTGGAATTCCCTCTGCTCTTCTTTGTCTCTATACTTCCTGTGTGACACTCCTTGGCCTCATTAGCT
>NC_051407.1:16524773-16524847 GCF_015228065.2 Penaeus monodon
ATAATTTACCATCATATTGTTGTAATGAATAAGTTTGTGTTATATTGTTTGTTTAATATATTAAAATTGTATTT
>NC_051407.1:16525176-16525244 GCF_015228065.2 Penaeus monodon
TTCGGTTCAAAAGGTCGGTCATTGAAATCATGGTTTACCAGTCCACAAAAAGCAACAATTAAGACAAG
>NC_051407.1:16525527-16525751 GCF_015228065.2 Penaeus monodon
CCCCCCCCCCTTTTTTTTTTTTTTTTCCCCGGGTTTAAAAATTTTTCCCCCCCAAAAAATCCCCCCCTCCCCCCCTTTTTTTTTTCCCCCCCCATTTTGGGGGGGGGGCTAAATTTTTTCTTCCTTTCGGTTTCCTTAAAACCCCCCCCCCCTTTTTGGGGGGGGGGCCCCCCCCAAAAAAAAACCCCCCCCCCCAAAAAAAAGGGGGGGGCCCCGGGGGGGGG
>NC_051407.1:16525865-16526230 GCF_015228065.2 Penaeus monodon
TTTTTAAAATATATTAATTTTTTTCTATTTTTTATTCCTTATTGGTAGATATGAAATTTTTGTTTATTTTATGTTTTAATAGCTGTGGTTTATAAAATTTTTTTTTAAAAAATGTTTTCTAGTATAGGATATGGTTTTGGTTTCCCTTTTTTTTTAAACCCCTTCAAACTTGAAATTTAAAGGACTGATTAATAGAGGTTTTAAAAGGAAAAAAAAATTTCTTTTATACGCAGAGAAAGGTATTGATATTTTGGGGGGAAAATTAAAAATGATAAAAAAGAGAGAGGAAATTATTAATCCCCCTTTTTTATTTTTATTTCCCCTTTTTTTGGTCTTAATTAATAGGGTTTTAAATAAAAAATTTT
>NC_051407.1:16527629-16527803 GCF_015228065.2 Penaeus monodon
CCGTGTGTGTGTATGTCTGTGTACTCTCCCGCCATGAACAGAGGAGGTAGGAAGAGAGAAAAAAAAGATAAAAGGCGACACAAGAAAAACTGAAATATTTCATGGTGTCAAAAGCGTCACGGTCATGCAAATCATGCAAGGTTTACCAGTGTTGCACAAGCACAAGCAACAATT
>NC_051407.1:16528785-16528911 GCF_015228065.2 Penaeus monodon
CTATGGTGTTAAATACAGCAATATCAACAACTGTTGGAAAAAGTACAAAGGAAATAAGATTAATAGCAATGGTTGTAGAGAAAGGTAAAAAACACAAATAAACGTTTACGTTTTCATAACACGATA
>NC_051407.1:16529064-16529186 GCF_015228065.2 Penaeus monodon
ACCAGTAGGCTGTTGAAAATATACAAGTTCTCCCCCACCTCCCTAAATTCTATATTTCTTCACTAACCTTACTAATTAAGAAACGCAACTTATTTTCTCACTTGTTAAATTTACCTGTGTTT
>NC_051407.1:16529775-16529948 GCF_015228065.2 Penaeus monodon
AGAGGAACATCTCCCCATCCCTTCTCCTTTGCAACAGGTAAGCGGATGCTCGGCCCTTGAGGATAGCACGGACGTTATTTTCATCACGAAACAACCTTATAGGCGCTCTGTGGTTTAGGGGACTTTGACCGGAGAGGCACGGAGCGCGAAATTATATGGTTGGCATTGGGTGG
>NC_051407.1:16530269-16530738 GCF_015228065.2 Penaeus monodon
ACATCAGATTTCTCAATCAAGTCACATTCTAACCAGGATGCTCTTTAACTCCAGCCTCCGACAGCATCCTTTAAATCTCAGGAGATGAGGTGGGGGTAAGAGTGGGATTAAAGGGGGGGGGGAGCTTCAAGAGTCAAGATGGGGGATGCTGAAGAGAATCAAGACTCCCACCATCTCCTCTTTATCCCTCTCTCTTCCCCTCTCTCAATCCCTCCCCCCCCGCACCCACTCACTTCCCCCATCTACCATCTAACCAACCCTTCTCACTCACTCACTCCCTCATCTACGTCTCCTCCCTCATTTTCTCCCACACACTCTCCTCACTCACCCTCCCAAATACTCATCCCCCACATTGTTCCCTTCCCCCCTCCACCCCCCCCCCCAACTACGTACACACATCCAATTCATGATTTGTTAGACGCCAGTCAGGTCTTTTCCGCCAATAACCGGATGTCTTAAGATCCTGCTC
>NC_051407.1:16530833-16530942 GCF_015228065.2 Penaeus monodon
TATGGAGAGGTTGAAACTCGTGTCATTTTGATTATCGAAGTGTCAAAGGTTTCGACACGGTTATTCTTAGGCCTGTGTGTGAATGATTGGCTGCAGTTGATTTTCTTAA
>NC_051407.1:16531419-16532066 GCF_015228065.2 Penaeus monodon
GCCAATAGTTGATTATCTTACTGATGTGACATCATTTCACAGACTTTATATAATTTAACTTTCATTTAGTTTGGCTCTTATTCCATCACTTATCACGGCGTTTAATCCCTTCCTTTCGTTTTTTTTATGTCGAGTAAAACGAATCATTTCGTCATGTCATCATCTCACACAGATATAATGGATGATGCGTTCACTGTGTCTCGGTGAATTAAAATGATTCAGTTATTATTGCGTGAGGTTGACAAACCATATGTAAGGGTGACCCCGGATGGACCTTTTAAGCTATGGACGAGGATAAAGGACTCTATAATGACCTTCCAGTTCTCTTTAATAAGGTATGGTGACCCGTATACCATAGTTAGCAGATTCATTCTTCACAACCTATTCTAAAGTCTAAATAGGTCATTGTATAGTCACTTTAGGGTCAGAGTTACCACGTTCCTCTCGCAAGGCACTAATGCACTAACACATCACGTAGAAAAAGCATTAAGACTCATTAGAAAAGGTCATAGCAGTCACAGCCTTTGATATGTAACGCTATTTGAATACGCAATAAGTATTGTGTGGGGCATTTATTACTCAAACGACAATAACGAAAATATGTTATTGTAAAGTTGTTGTTTTTTTGTTTTAAGACAACTCAAGAA
>NC_051407.1:16532744-16532848 GCF_015228065.2 Penaeus monodon
AAAGACCATTTTCAACGGCACTAAAAGCTTCTGCCTCTCGTCACTATGTCTTTTACAGGTTCTTTTGTTTCACTGATTTGTTCGAGAAATAGAAGGTGGACATG
>NC_051407.1:16533307-16533530 GCF_015228065.2 Penaeus monodon
CACGTGTACACAAACAAAGGAATCCACTAACACACCTTACTGTTTCTCAAGATTCAGAATGCAAGGGAGGTTATAGCCTTTTGGGATTTCCTTCTTCGTGACTTCCAGGCCGCTGACGAGACAAAGCTGCCAAAGACACCAGTTCAAGACGATGGGAGTTATTGAGAAGAGGTTTCAGAGCAGTTACGTCACACGCATATGTGTCTGTCGGTCTAAATTTTCT
>NC_051407.1:16534653-16534782 GCF_015228065.2 Penaeus monodon
CCCAAGCAGACAACAACACTTAGCTCACCTCTTGAAAAAAGAAAAATCATTTCAAATTTCAAAAGACAACCAATAAGGATCGATCACTTCAGTCTTTCATTTCAACTTCAATTATCGCATGTTAAAGGA
>NC_051407.1:16535156-16536171 GCF_015228065.2 Penaeus monodon
AACACCAATTATCTAAATTAAATTAAACTCGATTCGCGGATTTGCCGAAGTTACTTACTCCGCCTTTGATAACTATCTATCCATCAATTGAAATCTCTCTCGTACCTGCAAAAAAAATCCCCAAATGGCAATATAGGTTGAAAATAGATGCTACTGATGATAACTGATTAAATATAATGTATCAGTTGATGAAGAATATGTATATTTAGTCGTCAAAAGAAAGGAAAAAAAAATATTATCGATTTTCAGATCATGGAATACGAACCTAGAAAATTATGAAAAGCGATAAGTATATAATATAAGTAAACAGACTGAAATAGAAAGAATGGAACTATACAGAATATAGAAAAAGAATACACAGATAAATGATAAAAAAAAATGAAATAAATTAGTAGAATAATAAAAATAATAATAAACAAAGAATCGAAACTTCGTTTCCCTCCTTTTCACTTTGACGGGATACGGACTTAGTGGTGTTTTCCCTTCACCGGATAAGAGATAATGGACAGCAATATGATTAAATTAAAGAGGCAGAAAGTGATAAGACTCGAACTGTCGGCGTATTTAATCGTATGAATGGAGATGATTATATAATAGCTCAGATAACCCCCTTAAGACTTTCTTAAACTGTACAGTTAACAGTTCCAAAGAAACTTATATTGTTCTTGTAATATTAA
This sequence comes from Penaeus monodon, assembly GCF_015228065.2. NCBI lineage: Eukaryota > Metazoa > Arthropoda > Malacostraca > Decapoda > Penaeidae > Penaeus > Penaeus monodon. Next base: position 16,535,834 of record NC_051407.1, read on the forward strand.
ACACAATCAAACCATAGAAATTTAATACGCAATGAAATATAAGAAGAACATCTCTCTTGATAGTACTTTTGCATAATTGCACTCATATAATGTTAATACACATGATAACACAAATCTTAATAATATGCGGGAAAGCAGTTAATACTCGTAAAACCTTCAAACAAACAAATTTAACTGATTGAATGATAGTGATGATTGGGATGATAATGATGTCATCACTATGCACCTTCACGATAATCGTCAATACTATCTTTTCACCATTCTCTCTTGCTCATCATGGCAACAACCGTGAAATGAGGGAACTGCAACTCACGCACACGCGAACGAACACAGATATT
>NC_051407.1:16536300-16536478 GCF_015228065.2 Penaeus monodon
GCACACATATCCTGTATCACGAGACGTGCTTTGCAACTTTGGTCATTCGAGGTGATTCATTGCAAAAGGTCAGACTCATAGATCGCTGGAATAGCCTTGCAATTTGGGAAAACGAAAAATACAAGTGCATCAACTGCAGACACAAAAAAATAAATCGCATCTATAATAGAAAATAGAC
>NC_051407.1:16536684-16536830 GCF_015228065.2 Penaeus monodon
CAAACAGCCAGCCATTGCACGCTATACAGACACTCATTCACCCCCATTGCATTTTCTCCTTGCAAACGTAAATCCCAGCGACCTCCTGCAATAATACCATTCCTCACTTGACCTTTGACCTTTGGTGCATCATCCATATGGTTTCC
>NC_051407.1:16537132-16537277 GCF_015228065.2 Penaeus monodon
CACTTTATTTGACTAACTATCGAGCCTCTATCCCTTTCTTTTCATTTTTCATCTGTCCATTCGCGGGAAAATCTCGTTCCGTGTAATTTTGATTTATAAGAAGATGAATATTCACCAAGAATACATGAACAATATATACTGGCAT
>NC_051407.1:16537561-16537701 GCF_015228065.2 Penaeus monodon
ATAGATTTTAAATCAGTTTCACAAACAAAAACAAAAAAAAAAAACAAAAAAAAAACAAGAAAAAAAAAAATAAAAAAAAATAAATAAAAAATAAACGACTAAATGAAAATCTATCAGAAAACAAAACGAAAAAAAAACAG
>NC_051407.1:16537756-16537910 GCF_015228065.2 Penaeus monodon
CTACAAAAATGAAAATACTTTCATGACATATGAGCGCGGAAAAACAGTATCTTGGCCAGTTTCATTTCACTCGTGTTATCTCTCTTATCTTGACGCTGTGTTGGTCCAGGGTTTGTTTTTTTATTCGAGAGCGTGATTACAGTGCGCTGATAAT
>NC_051407.1:16539518-16539731 GCF_015228065.2 Penaeus monodon
CAACATGAGAAGAAAAATCAAGAACAAGATATTTCCAACCTTCGAAGCAAGCACACACGCAAAAGGAAGAGGAGAGATAGAGAGATAAAACAAGGGAGGAGAGTAGGTTTCATCTTAAGACGGGTGAGTCATGTGTACCTGATATAATCGTCTCTATTGTGAACACTAAAAGGCGCAACAGTAATATATATTTTTGCTCTGTCTGAATGTTGA
>NC_051407.1:16542064-16542301 GCF_015228065.2 Penaeus monodon
GAAATTCGAAAACAGGCAAAAAGAACTTTCCTGACAAATGTTCACTTCAAGGATGTTCTAAGACCAGCCCAGGCATTTCTCACAACACAGGTCAGTCTTCCATATAAGGTACATGACCTGGGTTTCTTTTGCATTTGACCTTTTCTTCGGTGTTGGTCAACTGGGTCAGCATGCTCTATCTACTTCTCTGTGTTTGTTTGTTTTTTTTCTGTCTGATATGAATATATATTTTGTAAG
>NC_051407.1:16542388-16542504 GCF_015228065.2 Penaeus monodon
TGCATTGAGGAAGAGGATGGGAAAGGGGGGGGGGGGGGTTATGCATTTAAATAATACCTTATTCTGTTTTATTTTTTATTTTTTTGGTGGTTTTCTTTTCCTTCTCATTCCCCCTT
>NC_051407.1:16543236-16543466 GCF_015228065.2 Penaeus monodon
AAGCTAAAACCAAATAATCTATAAACAAACAGGTGAAGATGAAAACGACTGACGTTCGCATAAAGACGATCGGATTCAACAACTCGCAACAACACTGCAGCTCAACCCTACTCGGTCATTCCATTAACTCCACTATATTGCCTTGTGGTGTCGCGATAAAGTTCGGTTAATGGCGATTTTAACCCCATTGGAGGATCGGATGCGTTTGTTTCATGGTTTTGGAGAGGATA
>NC_051407.1:16543496-16543574 GCF_015228065.2 Penaeus monodon
GTGTAAAGGTTTTTATATGTGTTTTGTAAGGTGTTTGGCTGTTCTTGTAAGTCGGGTGGATATGCGATGCGATGCTCG
>NC_051407.1:16543992-16544531 GCF_015228065.2 Penaeus monodon
TAACATTTCAGACTTGGTTTCTCAGCAGACAAAATCTAAACAGCTTAAAGTTTCTCTTAATTCTCTTTAAAAGGATCAGATTCTATATCCCCCAAATCATATAATCTATAATCATTACCTCTATTATTTCGTGTTAGTTGATGTTACTTACACCGGGAAATGATGCGCCTATATTTCTAGTTAGTGTTTGAACTATCAAAACTAAATTTTCTTTATATTAAACAGGTTCTTTGACATAATTTGCACTTTACCATTAGTAAATTATATAAAATATATTAAAAAAAGAAGAAAAGAAAAACAACAATGAGAGGGTTGTTGCAAACATCGAGTTATTTTGACCGTGCGTCAAAGAATTCTCGTGTATTATGAGTTTCTTTATATTAATGGGTAATAATACATATAATTCGATTTATTTGGAAGACTAAACGTAGTTATTTCTTTGCTTGAATAGCAATTAAGGATAACCATTTCTGAACAATTAACAGATATATATTTTTTTTCTTTCATAATATTTTTTTCTTGGGACAATGTATATGCCT
>NC_051407.1:16544560-16544800 GCF_015228065.2 Penaeus monodon
TGCTGCAATTTTGCACATTCTTGTCTTCATTATAATTTCACGAAACCCTTCAGTTTTTTTTTTTTATAATAATGCTGATTCTTTTCTTCGTTTGAACAATTAAACATTATCTTTATTTGTTCGAGCAACTACGCAAATTTTTGGTATGGACTGCTTTTGTATAAAATGCTAATATATATTACATGACTTTTTGAACAAGTATGCATATATTTATCCATATCTTTGGTTTGAACAAATAAG
>NC_051407.1:16544932-16545102 GCF_015228065.2 Penaeus monodon
CATGCACAATTTAATTCACGTTTCGAATAAGTTTACACCCCCTTTTTTTTACTTTGAACATTAGATTTTCACTGCGAGATACGAGAGGTCGTCATGGCAACCGCGTGATATGAATATTCCCGAAGCTCGCTCACCTACGAACTCAGCCATCCCGGATCTGCGTTTCCGTG
>NC_051407.1:16545435-16545696 GCF_015228065.2 Penaeus monodon
CTGTCTTTATCTTTCTTTGCAAAAGAAAACAACATACATACCTCAGTTAAAAAGAAAAATCCCTTTACAACATATATAAGAAACAAGACACACAGTAAAGTGATTCCACAGTTAACACGTGTCCAAAATTAGTGGCTTAAACTGTGATAAACACTAATCATACACATTGTTATTTCATACTAATTACCTCTGATTATATAGCCTGCTTGGTTGTAATTACCTTATCTGGTAAATATACAGTTTATGTATCTAAGATTCTAT
>NC_051407.1:16553153-16553447 GCF_015228065.2 Penaeus monodon
TGAAGCAAGGAAGAAGGAGAAAATAAAATGAAGGAAAAATAATTAAGAAGAAAAAGAATATTGAGAAGAGATGAGGTGCAGGAACAAATGAAAAAATAATAAAGACACGAACTAGAGAACAAAAAAGAAAAAGAATAAAGAAGAGTAAGATAGTAATAGAGAAGGAGAGAAAGAAAAAAAAAAGAAAGAAAAAAGAAAGAAAAGGAGAAAGAAAAAAAGAAAGAAAAGAGAATATAACATAAAAACAAAATGATAAAACCAATGAAAAAATATATATATATTTCTTCCCAACAG
>NC_051407.1:16554059-16554269 GCF_015228065.2 Penaeus monodon
CATGTTGGGGAAGAAGGTGGTTTGCTGGGGAAGGGGAAGAGGCATGTTGGGGAGGGAGAACTGAGGGGTGGAGGGAGGAGGGATGAGAAAAGGAGAAAAGGTTCATGGGGTGGGGAGGGAGAATGGGGAGATGGGGAAGGAGGGAGAAGAACGGGGATAAGGGATGTGTGTTTGGGGAGGGTAGAGGGTTAGAAGTAAAGCGGATGAATG
>NC_051407.1:16554952-16555055 GCF_015228065.2 Penaeus monodon
AACATCCCTTTTAATGAAGCATCAACGTAAAATACTATGATAACAAGTCAATAAAACATTTAATTTGATATATAAGAAGAGGAAGAATAAGAGGAAGACGAGG
>NC_051407.1:16555107-16555192 GCF_015228065.2 Penaeus monodon
TTCTCCACTGCCTTTTAACCCCAGACTGCAACCACTCTGATCTATTTGCCTCCAACCCAACCCCTTCATTACACATACCTCCAGA
>NC_051407.1:16555273-16555367 GCF_015228065.2 Penaeus monodon
TCCTTCCATCTCCACTTTCATTACGATTTTTGCCTCCGCCTCATCTCCCATTAAAATAATACTAGTTTTCCTTAGCAAGTGTTCAGTATTACGT
>NC_051407.1:16556423-16556623 GCF_015228065.2 Penaeus monodon
GTGACAGAGATAGAGAGATAGGAAATGTAATTTTATGAAATGCAATCGACTGACTGAATTGGATATTTTTAACAACTTGCATCTTCAACATCTTGACATTATCGTGCTGGAAAAGTCATTCCCCCTTGACATGTTTTGAGAAATTGATATATTCTTTATGATTAAAGATGATGGTATTTCTTATCTATGTAATCCATCTT
>NC_051407.1:16556858-16557425 GCF_015228065.2 Penaeus monodon
TGAAGAAGATAAAGCTGAAGACGGACAAATACAAGAAGAAGAAGGAAGACGAAGTGGAAGAACATTAATAATAAGATGAAGAAGGAGGAGAGAGAGAAGAAGAAAAGGAAAACTGCGAGGAAGGGAAAAGCAGAAGACAGAAAAAGAAAACGAAGAATTGAAAAAAAGAGAGAGATAAAAAAACGAAACGAAAGAAAAGAGAAAAAGTAAAGAAGAAAAGAAAAAAAAGAGAAAAAGAAAAGAAGAAAAAAAAAACACTTAAAAAACGAAACAAGGAACATACGAATAAAGGAAGAAAAAGTGACAAGATAAGTATCGAAAGATTAAATGTTTCCATAATGTGATCTAATCTTCGAAATAATGATTCCGTGTTTCGTATAACCGCGAAGGTTTTAGTGTTCACGTTTTACAAGTTCACGTTTTACAAGTTCACGTTTTACAAGTTCACGTTTGTTAAATTAATGATCTCATCACGTGGAAATTTCTCTAAAAGCCATTTTGAGGGGATGGTTTAGATAATTCGTTAATTTCACTGAGGAAACAGATGGGAGAAAATGGGTTAATCTT
>NC_051407.1:16557506-16557693 GCF_015228065.2 Penaeus monodon
TCCCCCTAGTTCTTAGGGTCTCTTTCTCTTCTATCTTTCTTTTCTTGTTTTTATCACCCCCTTCTGTTTTTCTTTCTCTATATTCTTCTACTTCGTATTTCATCCCTATTATCCTTTCCCTCTTTCTCTCAATCATCATCTCTTTCTCTCTCCTTCTTTATCTCCTTTCGCTCTTACCCTGATCATC
>NC_051407.1:16557832-16557909 GCF_015228065.2 Penaeus monodon
CACCCCATTCGCTTCCCTGGAAGGAGTGAGGACAGGATAATCACGAACAGTAGGATTCTCACAGTAGGACACCTTCC
>NC_051407.1:16558596-16558780 GCF_015228065.2 Penaeus monodon
TATTCAGGAGTTAAAGATCAACAAACAAAGAATTATAAACAAAATAGCAAAAAAGGATCATGTTGAGTTATTTCTATGATCGGTTATGATAATAGTGATAACAATGATGACAAGTTTGTGATGATAGTAAGGGGGGCATTGATAATGACAATACCAAATGATGGAACTAGCAGGAAATGCCAAC
>NC_051407.1:16559105-16559400 GCF_015228065.2 Penaeus monodon
ATTTCACTGAAGGTCCCGAAGAAACCGTTACATTTCAATATTTCTGAGGGTTTCTATTGTATGTTAACTAAAATATATAAACTCAATTGTGATTTAATGGAGGGACGTGACATTTTTCTACAATAATGTCTTTAATATTCCCAAATTAGACGGGGTTTTCGAAGCAAACGGGACACTTTTCGAATAACATCTCTCAACGCTTGCTGATTACTGCAATAATGTCCTGAAAAGTGATAGAAGACTTTGGTAGAAAAATAGCCGTACCCTTGTCCATTTTCCTTTTTTATATCTTATC
>NC_051407.1:16559769-16560008 GCF_015228065.2 Penaeus monodon
TACCTTACCTTCGACTCCTAAGCTTTTTTCATAGTAAAAAAAATTACCGCCGTAATAAAATTAAGAAAATACCCATTACGGATCGGGTCCGCCGACCTCCTCGTAACAGTGCTTATTGTTAAAAACCGTTCGCGCGGAAAACAGAAAACGAATCTGAAACAACGACCCCAACCACGACTGGCCATGCATGGCATTTGGAAATTTGAAAAATAGGCAGGACGGTGAGGACCGGGTGGGAT
>NC_051407.1:16563366-16563492 GCF_015228065.2 Penaeus monodon
GAGGGCAGGCGTTGGGTTGATGAAAGACCACAGAGAGGAAGGGAGGGAGGGAGGGAGGGAAGGGAGGGGGAGAAGAGGGGAATAGAGGGGAGAGAGGGAGAACGGGGATAGGGAGAACAAACGACG
>NC_051407.1:16563609-16563747 GCF_015228065.2 Penaeus monodon
GAGAGGAGACAGAGGAGAGAAGACGAGAGAGAGGTGCAGAGGTCTGACAGATGAGGGAAGAGGTGAGGGGGGCTGGATTTCGGGGAGGGGTGTGAAAAGGAGGCAGGGTACGGGGATGGATAAGGGAGGTGAGGGTGA
>NC_051407.1:16565893-16566242 GCF_015228065.2 Penaeus monodon
CAAAACAACAAACAAAAAATAAATAAAGAAGTGCATTTCCCTGCATGAATACACCTACTGTTATAACACCACGAAGCTCTCCGCATCGACCCGTTATGGCCCGAACTCAAGTGTTTGCCATGACAGAATCGTGACTAAACTCCCGTGTCATGCAGAGAGCAAGAGCTAACAAGGGGGTGGAGGGGGGGGCTGGGGTGAGTTGGGGAGTTTGATGTGGGGGGATGTGAGGCGGGGAGGGCGATGGGTTGGGTGGGGGGGTGTTGTGATGGGAAGGTTCCGATGTTGAGGGGGTGGTATAGGGTGTTGAGAGAGGGTTATAGCGAGGTGGGTTGGCGTCGTGTCCGTGTAA
>NC_051407.1:16566350-16566652 GCF_015228065.2 Penaeus monodon
TGCGTAAACGTAAAAGAGTTAGTACAGTAGGCTAGGTGGTAGGGGATAAGGAGAAAAGGGGGTGGGGGGTTTGGTAGTGGTTAGCGCGAGGTTGGGGATGTTGGTGTGTTAAAGTGTGTTAATATCTCAACTTCGTGTGTTTTTTTTCTAAGATTTTTATTCATTTATTCTTATTATTAAAAAAAAATCTCTTTTGTGGTCATAGCTCCGATGATTTTCCGATATATCATACCATATAATCTATGATATACAGTATTTCATCTCCAAGGTAATAATACTTCGATAAAAAAAAAATCTTTTGG
>NC_051407.1:16566776-16567070 GCF_015228065.2 Penaeus monodon
CCACATCCTGCTTCGGGTATGTAATTACGAAAAACAGAAGAGTCGTTTGCATCAGAATGTTCATTGTCATGTAAGGCTTTCTTCTCCTGTCTTTCTTGAGATGTCTTCTTTACTGCTTTTTATCATTATTTGTCTGCTTCTCTTTCCGTGGATTTGTTTTCCCTTTTCTCTGTCTCTGTTTGTTTGTCTGTTTGTTTGTCTTTGTCTGATAGTCTTGGTCCGTTTGTTTGTTTGTTTGTTTGTCTCTGTCTGTCTTTCTTTGTTCGTTTTTCTGGCTCTGTCTTTTTCTCGCTT
>NC_051407.1:16567228-16567293 GCF_015228065.2 Penaeus monodon
CATGCAAGACTCGTTATGGTTTCATGCACATGTTATTGCAAATGAAGTAACCTCAGTGGAAAAAG
>NC_051407.1:16567809-16567876 GCF_015228065.2 Penaeus monodon
GTGTCTCTAAAGTCAGGAAAAATATTTCTAAGAGAAAATAGAAAAACAATTTGTCATGCCTTTTTCG
>NC_051407.1:16567905-16568098 GCF_015228065.2 Penaeus monodon
GGCTGAATTATAGTGGACCTCACGGAGGAGAATTTTATGATTATTAAGGACATTCTCTTGGATCCACACTTACGTATCCTTGAAATTAATGTCCATTTTTTTTATGTCACGGCTTAGTTGGTGTATTTCTTTTTTTCTTTATTTTCATCGATTAATGAATGCGACAAAATACCAACGAATTCATATAATAGCT
>NC_051407.1:16568141-16568603 GCF_015228065.2 Penaeus monodon
GGTTAATTGATTTTTTTTTCTTGTTTTTTTGAGGAAAGTGACTTTTTTGTTTGGTTTTATGTATTCTTTTTAATATAAAAATTTAAATATCCCACGCAACTATTATCCAAAAAAAACAACAACAACACGAAACAATTACAAAAAATATATATAACCAGCCAATGACGACATCTAGCGACAAAACTCGCCACTTCTGGAATGCCACAAGGAGTTATTTTAGATCTCGCGATGATCTTTTTCTGACCTTTTCATGACCTTGGGGGTAGACTTCGTGACCTTTTCGAGGTACCTTGGCGACCTTGAGATTCCTTGATAGTCGTGTGCTGTACAGATGACTAATATCTATTCATAGGTTTCCGTGAGTAGAAAAACGTCTTTCCTACATGGCGTCTTGGTCCCCTTCGCTGTCACACTATACGTCCGGCTTTTCGTAAGCTGTGGTTGTGGTGACGTGGGTTTCTG
>NC_051407.1:16569075-16569253 GCF_015228065.2 Penaeus monodon
GATACAGGGATCTTTTACTAAATATTCTTTCTAACGATATACAAAATCGGTAAGAATATCTAAGGAAAGAATTTCGAAATGATTATTTTTACTTTTTTTTTTTAAACAATCTTTTTTGATGTTTTGAGTTTGAGCCATGTGAGGTAATATGGTTAAAAAAAAAGTATTATAGGTATTC
>NC_051407.1:16569596-16569842 GCF_015228065.2 Penaeus monodon
GTGAATCACAAAGACTATATAAAGCTATAAATTCTTAATATCTATCAAAATAAAATCACGTAACCTTTTTACTCTTTTTTTTTTCTTTATAAAACAAAAGCGTTTATCTTCTTCTATGATCAAAGTTTCTTTTATTTCTTTCTATTATTATTTTCTCTCTCGTAATTTCTTTACGTTATTCTGTTTTCTTTGGCTTTGTTTTGTCTCTCCTTTTATTCTTCTTTCTTATATGTCTATTCTGATTTT
>NC_051407.1:16570454-16570586 GCF_015228065.2 Penaeus monodon
ACACTATTTATCACCTTTCGTTTAGCTCATTCTCTCCCGCCGTTGAACACCAGTGAACTCCCTCTCTCACTCCCTGTTCACGCCGTGTCATTTTGCATCAAGTTATCTTCTCTTGGTTCGTTATGCCATTAG
>NC_051407.1:16571338-16571435 GCF_015228065.2 Penaeus monodon
CACCGTTTCATTCCGGTTTCGAAACAGCTTCATTAGACCTGGCCACAAACTGCTGAGTCACGGTGTCACGCTGGGTTTTATCTCACTCTTGGGATCT
>NC_051407.1:16572016-16572126 GCF_015228065.2 Penaeus monodon
AGGAAGGGGCATAGACGATGGACTTTCCAGGTATACGTATCTTTATTTGCTTTTTCTTCTTTTATCTTTTCCTTTAGCATCATCTTTGTTATTTTCTCGCTTACGCCTCC
>NC_051407.1:16573248-16573686 GCF_015228065.2 Penaeus monodon
GTGAACACCGAAAATTTGTTAACGAACCACAAACACCCTCCCCTTCTCCCCCACACTCCATCCTTTTTCCCCCGCGGTGCTTATGTGCCCCCCTAGGTCATGGATGCAGTCTCGCCAGGTCGTAAAACTCTTCCCCTAAACTCTAGGGGAAAAAATCGAACTGTCGACCTCTTGCTGTGAAACGTCTGTTCTGCGTGGCTGCTGTGTGCTGTGTTGCCGCTTCGTCGTAAAAGAGTTTTATAATTCACGTGTGTTCTTTTTTTCCCCTCTGTCTCTTTCTCTCCTGTTTTCTTTTGTTGTTTTTCGTAAAATAGTTTTAGATTTATTTATTTATCTGTTTGGTTATTTTTATTCTCTCTCTCCCGTTTTTTTGGTTGTGTGAATTCTTCGTTCTTTGTATCTTTATTTATTTTCTTATTGATGTGTGTGTGTGTGTAC
>NC_051407.1:16573748-16573979 GCF_015228065.2 Penaeus monodon
CAAACATGAATCTACAAAAATAGAAAAAAGCACCACGCTAAGCGGAAACTGATTCCAAAACACATGAGTATAACCCCACCTATGAGCATAATGTTTTTTTTGTACGTAAATTTGCATAACAACAAACGAATATGGCCATGCTGACATTTCAACACATTTCCTCAGTACACTTAAGTGCTATTCTGTCCTTCGCAATTTTTCAGTGCCAATAAGGAGAGGCTGTAACTGCCC
>NC_051407.1:16574276-16574550 GCF_015228065.2 Penaeus monodon
ATTCAAACAATCGAAACTGCAGCCTCTTTGGCATCAGTTACTTAAAGACTGTTTGCATATACAATTACCGGAAAGATGTTTATGTGAGTAATAGCCAACAATAACAATTATCGTAAAGAGCCACCTGCGTGTTTCTGTCATGTATATTTTTCTAATCGCTCGGCTTGCGATTAAAAACTCTCTGGTTCATTTGTTATTTCATGACTTAATTTATTCATCAGTCATGTTGGCTGCTTGTTTGGCACGCTTTTGTGTATTAGTGTCAGTAAATTGT
>NC_051407.1:16574787-16574933 GCF_015228065.2 Penaeus monodon
GATCAAGAACCCCGCATTTCGCTTTCCTTATGAGTAGTTACGATTCTTTTCCCGGAGACTATAAAGTTTTATTATCTGTTTATCTATCTCTGTTTAAAGCCTCAAATGTTTAGGATTGAAAGAACAGGAAATCGCTTTTTTATACT
>NC_051407.1:16575984-16576191 GCF_015228065.2 Penaeus monodon
GTACATCTTTCCTTTGCTACAAAACACAACATTTCTTTCTCTCTCTGAATTCCTGTCATGTCATGTCAATTACTGTCACATTCCTGCTGTCTGTCACGTGTTCTCTCTCAGACATGCTTGGAGCTTTTGACATCTTGACATTGATTTTGATTATGATATCAGGAAGAAATTCCTTTTGACTGAGAAATTTTGATGGATAGGCCGAAG
>NC_051407.1:16577403-16577521 GCF_015228065.2 Penaeus monodon
AGAAACAAAATTTAAGACGAATGTAAAAAAAAATGGAAACTAAATCAAACAAACAGACACAAATTAGACTTTTTTTTTTACATAAAAAAACATGATTAGATAAGCCAAAAGGAATTAG
>NC_051407.1:16577878-16577961 GCF_015228065.2 Penaeus monodon
AATGTTTTTTTTGTAGGAAAGTCATCGCCTGTATCGTGGCTCTGGAGGACCTTCTGTGGGCGTCGGTGGGCTTCTTGGGGTGT
>NC_051407.1:16579297-16580119 GCF_015228065.2 Penaeus monodon
CACAGAGAGATATACTGCATGTACAAAAGACTATAAGACGTCGTATATATTACTAAGATGCCAGTCGATGAAGGAGTGCCAATCGAGACGGGGTCGAGGGAGGGTGTTTTGGCTTGTGCGGAGGAGGTGGGGAAGGGGGGGGGGGTGGCGAAAGGGTGTGCCATAGAGGGAGGGGAGAGGTGAGGGCGTGTCAGGAAGGGAGGGGAGGTAGAAAGGGAGGGGAGTTTCATTGTAGAAAAAGGGGGGAGTGGGAGGGGAGAGGGAGGGGGAGGGAGAGAAGCAGGGTGATGAAGGTGAGGGAGGGTTAGGAAGGAGGGAGGGAAGGAGAGGGATAAAGGGGAGGGGAGAGGAGAGGAAATGTCAGGAAGGGAGAGAAGGAACAAAAGGAGGTTTGTGTTACTGTAGAAGGGAAGAAGAGGGAGGAAGGGAGAGAGGGAGAAAGGAAAGGGAAGGAGGGAAATATGAGAGAAAAGGATTAATGTCAGAAAGGCCGAGAGGTAAGAGAAGGGAGAAAGAGGGAGAGACGAAGGAAAGGAGGAAAGTGGTAGATGAGAGCCAATGAGGGAGGGAAGGAGAGAGAGGGAGAGTGTCAGTGACGGAGAAAGCGAGGGAACAAGATAGGTTACTGCTAATGAGGGAGAGAAGAAATTGAGAATGAGTTTCTGTGAGGGAGAACGCGGAGGGGGGGGGAAGAGAAAGGGAAGGGAGAGGGAGAAAGCAGAGGGAGAGGATGGTCGAGAATATATATATATAGAGAGAGAGATCGATGGATTGATTGATGAATATCATTAAGATGGTTTGATAACTTATAATTCGTGTAGC
>NC_051407.1:16580518-16580797 GCF_015228065.2 Penaeus monodon
GTAATAAAATCGATGAGGAGAAAGTGCGACGGTACCCCCCCCCCCCTTCACCAACCACGCCCCCCCGCCTCCTAATTGGTTGATGGGCAGGTGTGAGTAGATAATCGGGAAAAAATGACCGAGGGAATTTGTTGATGTAATTGAGATAATAGGCAAATTGAATAGCAGTTGAGTAATGGGGGGGGGGGGAGGGAAGAGTGAATGAGGGGTGGGGGTGGGGAGAGTGAATGGGGAGGGGGAGGGGGTTTGAATGGGGAGGGGGAGGGGGTTTGAATGGGG
>NC_051407.1:16580889-16581163 GCF_015228065.2 Penaeus monodon
ATGGGGGAGGGGGGAGTTAGTTGGGGTGGGGGTAATAATGGGGGGTTTATGTATTAGCTCATATATACGGCTTTGATATATTATAATAATGGAGAATTATATTATAGAATTATAGCTGAATATCTGTAAGAAGATCGGTTGTAATCTTTCTTGGCTAATTTTTTTGAAGAAATTATCAATATTCTTAATAATAAAAGGTGTTTCTTTTTCTTTATTAGTGATAGCATTATACATTCATAACATTTATAAGTGCCAATATCATTTTCATCAGCAA
>NC_051407.1:16581304-16582131 GCF_015228065.2 Penaeus monodon
CCTCCACACTCTTCACACTTTCTGTTTTTCTTTCTTTTCGTAAAAAAATAACAAATAAACCAAACTCGAGAGAGAGTGAGACAAAAGAGGATCGCTGTAACCCAACTTAAAAGGATCAGATGCTCTTAAGAACCGCAGGAGGTCTTGCTGTCTCATCTGGATCCTCATGTTTCCCACGCGAATTACATGAGATAAAATACTCATGAACATTTATGCTAATGGACTTTATGGCATTAGACGTTTTATGAGTAATTTCAGGCGATTTATTGAGAGGAAAGAACAGTGTTCGAATCCCTGTCGTAAGTCAGTGTCTTGTGGAGCGAGACAGGTTATCGCCGTATATCTCGTATTACCGGTTTATCATATCTATCTCTCTTAGACTTTTATCTCTCCTCCGTCTCTGCCTTCTCCCGTCGCATTCCTAAACAGCGCTAAATCACCTGCATAAGTATTCGTTCGGCACAAAATTCCTCCTGGTAATAATCCTTAATACCTTTATTTAAGAGATGTTTCTCTCTTACGCGACCCTGAAATACTTCCTTGATCATCCTCTCCATGACGTCACGAGTCAAAGGCGGCCGTAGACATAATCGTTACCTCCTGCCGTTTGCTTACATCGCCTCCAATTAATGGGAATTTTATGGGCAAGAGCGAAAAATTAGCAAAGGTAGAAGGAGGGAGAAAAAAAGCAACTTTAAATCCTCAGGCACGTGTTCGTCTCCTTTTGAATAATTTGCAGGTATTTTTTTCATGGCTGATTTCTAGTGATTTTTTTTTATGTAATTGCTGTTCTCCTGTATGCCTGTGTGTAGATGTGTGTGTGTATG
>NC_051407.1:16582198-16582328 GCF_015228065.2 Penaeus monodon
TACTTGCTCATTTATAAATTTAATGTTATATCCTCACATATACTTCATATGGCATTCCAATTTTAATAGACCAATAATTTTCCAACGATGCTTCCAAATAATTCAGATTCACAGCTCTCGAACGGTACCG
>NC_051407.1:16582562-16582779 GCF_015228065.2 Penaeus monodon
ACTAAATAAGAAGAAATAGATAAAACCCTAATTAATTTGAACAAAAAGCAACACATCATCCAGCCTGCCGTGAAGCTTACAGCTGATAAGGAACTACATAAGCATCAAATACCGATGATGCGGTTTGCTATGTCTACAGGAAGTGGCAGCTGGCGTGACTCAGCATCAATGACGTCACAGGCATCTTCGGCTACAAGTGCGTACTCGACGAGAGCCG
>NC_051407.1:16583201-16583305 GCF_015228065.2 Penaeus monodon
CAAAATATTTGAACCAAATTCCACTAATTCCACAATTCCACATTTTTCTCCTAAAACATTTGCATCTATAAGCCCCGCCTCATTCTGCAAAGAAGGAAAGCTTT
>NC_051407.1:16584366-16584613 GCF_015228065.2 Penaeus monodon
AATGCGGAGAGTGAAAAAGAGAGAGAGTTGAATCAGTGTGTGAGAGGGAATAAAATCCTCCATTTCAGGTGGAGATAATATTACGAAATATGTAATGAGGTGTCATGGAAAGATATTTAAATGTTTTTTTTCCATTTCTTGTAATACGAGAGAAATAAATTACCCGGTGCCAAGGAAAGGTCATACGATTCCTAGAGATTGCTGAAGAAACGTGAATATAGCTTGAAAAAGAATAAAAAGCATATCA
>NC_051407.1:16585599-16585774 GCF_015228065.2 Penaeus monodon
AACTGAATCTGCCATTTTTACCACCGTTTCCCCTGTTCGTCTTTTTCGTAATTCCTTTTACGCTTGTTCTCTTCTACCAAGCAGATTAGGAGAGACTTATCGGCTGTCCAGTTAGTCTGTTTGTCTCGTTTCCTCTCCTCTGCTTCGCTTTATTTACTGATCGAAATTTATTTAT
>NC_051407.1:16585939-16587134 GCF_015228065.2 Penaeus monodon
TTCAAATTGAACATACTTTTTTCAGCTTTGTATGTTGATTCTGTGTATAATTTAGTTTCTTTGCATTTTTAGTCGCTAAACTTCTGGTTGGGAATCTCTTGACGGCTGTAGTTTTAAGGGAAGTTAAAAGAAACCTTTCAGATATTCGTGAATACCTCCCCAGGTCTATTGAAAGGATCAACATGCAGTTTTGAAAGTGCTAGGATAAATACTGGTGTTCTTTTCTATTTATTAACTGTAAGTGGATATTCACCTTCTTGGGTATGTTGTGGGTATAACCCTGGTTGAGTAAGCTGTGGGTCTACTCCTGGCTGAGTAGGTTGTGGATATGCTGGCTGAGTGGGGTGTGGATATACTCCTGGCTGAGTGGGGTGTGGATATACTCCTGGCTGAGTATGCTGTACGCCTACCTGACGTGGATATGCTTCTTGTTGCCGAATCGAATCGAGGCTCTGTGGTTCCGAATTTTCGCGTTTGGAGTAAATGAGGCACAAGAACACACTTCCCGTTACCAGAAACAACACTGTGAAAGGAAAATTGGTCGTTGTTATTAGTGGTTGTTATGTGATTGGGCATTTAGGGGTGTTTGAACTATAGGGATCATGATTTATTATGATGGGGATAATGCTGCTGCCGGTGGAAGTCAAAACAGCATTGATAATTACAATCGATGAATTAAAGAGTAAAAACTGTGGTATAATTAGGTTACTATGCAGGTGAATGACACGGAATATTTCGTGACTATAATCACCATGATAGCGATAAAAGTAAATTATCAGTCTAGGTAATATGAGGGTGATATAAGTTAATACAAGTAATAATATAAGGGTAATATAATGATTATAGAAATATAACATAATAAAAATATATCATTCATGAAACAGTAATAAACTTTTCCCAGCGATGATAATGATGATTCGGCAGCCATAACAATTACGAACATTAACAACAACCAGAAATCACGTACCACCCACGGACAGGGCAGCATAACCAGACAAAAACCAGGACACTGATACTGCCTCGTCCTCCGCCATAGTAAAATTACCAGTAACTTCATTATAGCCATTGTCGCAACAGTGGCCAGGTAACGTCATTGAGAGGACGACCACACTGTACAGTAGGAAGGGTATGGCTGTGCATGTGATGAAGACTGCTGTTCTCTTGGTAACGGATCCACCGCATACCTGAGGGGAAA
>NC_051407.1:16588328-16588722 GCF_015228065.2 Penaeus monodon
CATACACACTCTCTTTCTATCTCACTATTTTTCTATATATCTACGTAATGGACGTGTTTATGCAATTAAGTCTGTGTGTGCGTAAGTACACATCTTTGCTAAAGTAAAACCCAATTAGATATTACAGAAGCTGTTCTCATCATGGCGCCGGAAATGACGTCACACGATGAATCCTGAGAAAGAGAAAACAGAAGATGAATAATAAAAAAACAATAAATATCTCACAGAAAACGAGATTACGTTTCTGAAAGGGGGCTTGAATAAATGGAGCAACGCGGCACTTTCGGATTTCATGGAGTAAAATGATGAATGATACTAATAATATAAAGTAGATCGATGACTTAATGGGCTATACAGAAGGAAATAGCTAATAAATTTCATATTTGGAAATGCG
>NC_051407.1:16588928-16589129 GCF_015228065.2 Penaeus monodon
GTATTTTTTTTATGCAAGCTGATTAGGCTTCTAAATTTTCATTTATTTAAAATCAAAAAATTAAAGAAAAACGGGGCAAGAGTAATGGTAATATATTACAATGATGCAAAGGGTAACGATACAGAAAAGTTTGAGAATTCTAAATATGAAAGGTATATTCTAAAGATATAATCTTTTCTGCGAAAGATATATTTCTTTTGA
>NC_051407.1:16589197-16589369 GCF_015228065.2 Penaeus monodon
GGTGAGCACTAATAAAATAACACACATTCTATTCAGTGAAAGAAATATTCTGTTTCTATCAAAGTGTAAGAATTCTAAATATGAAAGATGCATTCTAAAGATATATGGTCGCCTATTTACTCATAAAAAAACTATATGGTTCGTTGTTTATATTTTCTTAATGCACTTCAAA
>NC_051407.1:16589818-16590005 GCF_015228065.2 Penaeus monodon
GTCACTGAAAAGAGGTATATGAAAAAAAAAATACATATATAAGCAGAATACCACTGGCTTTTCCTTACCTTGAGGAAGTTGTCGTATTTCTGGTGTCGATAGCAGTGGGGAAATCACTAAATCTTTCGTTATCATGCCAAGATAAGAGAGATAATGGTATGTTGACTAAATTTACTTTTGTGTATCC
>NC_051407.1:16593352-16593592 GCF_015228065.2 Penaeus monodon
GGCACTATAAAAGTGTTCTCTTCTATCAACGATTTCCTTCTTGTTCTACGTCATCTTTCCATCAAGTTTATTCATTTCTTTTCTTCCTTCCGTCTCCTTTTTGTGGTCTCGATTCCAGGGCCTGAGAACAACGCTTCCTATTTTGCATATTGAATTTTCATTTGTCGTGTTTAGATGAGTATCTTTTTCAGGTTGAGACCAAATTCTGTTAATTTGGTCTGCATATATATGTGTGTGTCC
>NC_051407.1:16593795-16594122 GCF_015228065.2 Penaeus monodon
AGAGGGAAAAAGAAAAACTTACTTATCATATTTCTAACGTTTACTAAAAGAAAGCAAACAAATATATAAGGCATTACCAACAATTCACGTCTTTATAATGACATTCATAATAAAACACGTCTATGACATGAATCTCACGATGATTTACAGCAACACCGATTGCAATGTCCCACAGCGGCGAGTAAGATGAAAAAGGCTGAAAAAAAATGGAGAAGAATAAATAGATAGAAATGGGTAGACACAATAACAATGAGAATAGAGATGTGGTGAACAAGGAGAATGAGGAGAAAATGAGAAGAGAGAGAAGGGGGAGTGAAAAATTAATTT
>NC_051407.1:16594480-16594646 GCF_015228065.2 Penaeus monodon
AAAATTGCATGAATAGTACATACACATGATCATGATGATAAAAGCAATTATAATGTTAAATAAAAAAGAGAATGCTAATATGAAAATACGAATGAAGAAGCAGAAAGAAAGGAAACAGAAAATGCAAAAGTGAATGAAAGAGATAAATATAAAACAGAAGACTGAA
>NC_051407.1:16594735-16595093 GCF_015228065.2 Penaeus monodon
AGTGGAGGGGAGGAGACAGAGATGAGAATGAGACACAGGGACAGACAAAGATATAAAAAGAAAGAAATAAGAAGCGAGAGATATAGAAACCATACAGCCAGAAAAAAAAAAAAAAAACGCGACTTTACCTCCAGCCGATACACCAGCCACGCCGACACCCGACGCGGCCCTGGCCTGGAATAAGCAGGTGTTCTCGTAGTTGACTCGGCAGTAGGTCGCCGACGCCAGGAAGCCGGCGAGCGCGACGGCGAGGAGGAGAACGCCCAGGACGAACAGCTTCACGACCACCCGCGTCGTGCAGTAGCGGTCGTCGCGGTCGTACCTCTGAGGGGGGGGGGGGAGGTCGTGTGTGTAAGTG
>NC_051407.1:16595888-16596079 GCF_015228065.2 Penaeus monodon
TCATCAAGCAACTTTTTTTCAGTTTCTTTATTACAATGAAGTAACAAATATCCCAACACCCCGAATGCCCTTTTTCCGTCAAGTTTGATTTTGAAAAATATTGAATTTGTTAAGATCGTCAGCGCTGCGTCAAATCGTGGGCACGTTTTTCTTGTTAGTTGATAATATCAGTGAAGTGACCAACAGCAAAA
>NC_051407.1:16596330-16596465 GCF_015228065.2 Penaeus monodon
ATGAAATTACTGCTACTAACATATTGTAATTAATTCTAACACATGTGATGATAATGTAATTTCTTTCAGAGTCGTTTATAAACCTTGAATTCCTAACCTTGAATTCTAATCATATTTGTTCCAAAAGTGAAACCT
>NC_051407.1:16596504-16597361 GCF_015228065.2 Penaeus monodon
TTCCTCTAAAATTTTATGAATAGATGGCTTTACATTCTGAATAAGGTCCATTGGGTGTTTTGAATTTACGCCGTAGATATTGTTCCGGCACCGGATCCTATAACATCTCGGCTATTCATCCGGCACGCATGCGCACTATCGACTTCGGCGCCAATCTGACGTGTTTAGCAGCAGTTCGTGGGGAAATGTATCGGGGATGGATCGTTTTAGAGTTGGAAACGAATTTGAAAGTTTTGCTGCGTTACAAGATAGTCTAATTAAATTTCAAGAAAGTACTTTCGCACAGTTTTATGTGAAAGATTTAACAAACATACTCTCGCACTTGCGCAAATGCAATAACTGTGTCTTAACCATTTCACGCAAGATTTATTGCCGGATCTAGTGTCTGCTTGGATATTTTTCCGGCATTTTCCGCCTGCGCTGACGAGCTTTTTTCCCGGCGATACTATACCAAAGCCCAAGGTCAGTGCTGTATTTTCACTTCAATTTTTTCTTGAAACATTTGTTATAATCCTGAGCCATTCAGGGAAGACGCATAAATCGATTTTTTCAAGGATAACGTCCCTGAATAAATGTTATTAAACGCCCTTATAAGACATTTTTTAGGCCATTTGAGATGTGCACTCTGCACTATTCTAAATTTCTTTATATATGTTAGATTGAGTAACATAAACTTACAAAGCAACAACTTTGGCCTATTAAAAAAAATGTTTTCATAACATTCTATAACTTCCAACTTCAAAAACCTCCACCCCCCAAAATGTCCAAAAGACGTTTTCTGTGAAAAAAATTGATTGCCGGATGAATAGCCGAGATGTTATAGGATCCGGTGTCGGAACAATATCCACGGCGTTGAA
>NC_051407.1:16597800-16598281 GCF_015228065.2 Penaeus monodon
CTTACGAAGTTATCCATAGGAATTTGGACGGGTTGAACGTATGACATTTTACCTGAAACGATAGTTATAAATGAAAACTTCATTATGCAAATTCCTTTAGTTTTTTTTTATTACGTGAAGTGACAAATATCCCAATATTCAGCTGATTTTTTTTTCTTCTTTTTTTTAGGTACGAGTAGTATTGATAGATATTTCAACATTGACATGACAATTTAATGAACTTGCATATCATATATAACATATTTAAATCCAACTCTCTCTCCCTAGTTCTTATAATTTATTCCTTAACTAAATATCAGACCACAAAACACTTAATGTAATGACACTGATATACATTTGTTCCTTGGCATCTTTCTCGTCCGGACTGAAAGAGAATGTGCAATGGACATCACAAGCGGAAAATAAAAATGTAATTTGCAAGAAAGATACGGAATATCCAATAGTACTATTCATAATATAACATTGACACCGTTTCTCCCTT
>NC_051407.1:16598703-16599073 GCF_015228065.2 Penaeus monodon
CGGGTTCCACTGCTCATAATAGCATATGGAAATGAACCGAATTTGTACATTTGTAAGTATCCTTATCCATCCATTACATGTTAGTGCGAACTACATGACATTAATCAAGAGGGAACACATTTAAACAACGTGTCTAACATGAATAGTAACAAAAAATTTTGGTCAAATTAATATAATCATAATCATTGTTACTTTATTACACATTTTTTTGTAAGATCATGGATTGTCTCTCTATTCTCTATATACACGATAAATCATCAATATGTCATACACGTATCTATATAAAGAAATATGTCAACTATCAGTGCTCTTGGTGTGACGTCATAGGTGCAACGCGCTGTAGGTATTACGCCACGTTACGTCGGCAGAA
>NC_051407.1:16599258-16599636 GCF_015228065.2 Penaeus monodon
CATTTATAAATCTTTAATCTGTTCATGTATCTATTCAGAGTAGTACTAGCTTTAACACTATTCTTATCATTATTGCTACAATAATCATCATCATTACCTCCGTTATCAATCTCTTATCTTTCAAGCTTGTCAAGTGACGATTGTGAAATACAGTAAGACAGTGACGTCACGCGGGGGCAACGCCAAACGGCAATAATGATGAGTCATTTCCTTCTAAGTCAAATATCTCTTAAAATAAAGGTGAAATATATTTATAATCTTTTCATTTTGTAAAAAAAAAATCTGCATAAAGATACTGTATGCAAAACATACATATAAAGAGTACAAGTAACGGTATATTAGGCATTAAGATTCACATAAAATCGACGAAAACTTGAC
>NC_051407.1:16599656-16599875 GCF_015228065.2 Penaeus monodon
CTTGATAAATAAAAGTTGAACGGTTTTTACAGTTTGTCTCTGAAGTTTTATCAAGGTCTACGCTTAGCCGAATTAAATAGATATAAAGCAAGATATTAAGAGTGCATTATTCTGCAATGCCCTAAGCGACATGTTTTCACTTGGCATCACGATAATAGTCACAGAATCTTGCATCAATAACAGAACAGTGCAATGGGCAATGATTCTGCAATAATGTGC
>NC_051407.1:16599915-16599981 GCF_015228065.2 Penaeus monodon
TCCTACAACAATACTGATAATCATTACCATCACGATGATAGTCAATATGATACCTGTAGCTTAATA
>NC_051407.1:16600044-16600563 GCF_015228065.2 Penaeus monodon
ACCTGTAGCATAACACCTGTCCACAGCACTTAACACAACATAACACCTATTCATAGTACCTGTAGCATAACACCTATCCATAGCATAACATAGCATTTGCCTTATAACACCTATCTATAGCATAACATGACACTTGCAACATAACACCCATTCATAACACCTGTAGCATCAGTAACAGAAGAACAAGAACTGCTCAATAACACATCTCAGCGTCACAAAGTTAAAACCAAACGCTGAATGCTACACACAGGCTAAAATATTCCGTGTCCACAGAGTAAAAGAGAATTTTGAACTAACGTTGTCTTCTGTGATACACTCGGCTTACACTCAGTTTGGGTGTGGGATTCCCTGGGAAAAAAAACAAGTTGCTGTAACGATTCCTACAGGGATGACGAGAGTGATAGGTATTTTCCGTATTTTCCTATAGTTTGACGTTAGCACACACACCGTAGATCGAGTTCATTGGTTTTCGATGCATTTGGTAAATTCCTCTTGTGGTTTCGTTCAATGGACCTTACC
>NC_051407.1:16600610-16600834 GCF_015228065.2 Penaeus monodon
CATCAATTGTTCACGTTCTTTTCCATTTTTTTGTCCGTCTTTTGTTCATCTTTTTGTCCAATTTATATCCATCTTCTGATAATTTTTCGTTCATCTTTTTTGTCGATTTTCATCATCCCTCCATTTCCACCGCGCTGGTTTCGCTCGCTAGACCAAACCGGCGTGCAACCATCGTTCTGCGGATTCAAGAGCATGTTGTTTAGAGCATATGCAGATGCATATCT
>NC_051407.1:16601843-16602050 GCF_015228065.2 Penaeus monodon
TTATGTTGACATCGAAAAGGGACTGAATTAGGAAGGAAATACGGGGACAATGTTATTTTACCGAACTTGGAAAATGTTGAGATTTACGTCAGAAGAGGAAATGTTTTTTTTATTATTATTATTAGGTATATACACTTTTTTTAGGAGACTGACTTATTTCCGGAGGCAATAGCAGTCTAGGATCCGGTGAGAAATTTGTCTAGAAGC
>NC_051407.1:16602122-16602195 GCF_015228065.2 Penaeus monodon
GATAGTGTGGGTTTCTGTTGGTGAATGGTTATTGTGTGTGGGCGCTTGTGAATGAGCATACGCAGACACGTAA
>NC_051407.1:16602837-16603716 GCF_015228065.2 Penaeus monodon
CCCAAACGCGATAAAAAAGAAAAAATCAACGTACCTATTCCGTTATCTCTACAACACAGGAAGTGGTGTTACAGAAACATGGTATGTCCCCGAAAAAAAAACAGAAGCTCGGTGTTATATTACTGGGGCACAAGTTAGTCCCGGTCTTGCTTTTAGTCTGTGAACACGAACAATTACGTGCTCTCTGTTGTTCATCTTTGTTATACTTCTGTTCGGTAAGTTGAGTTTATGAAAGTGATGCAGGTGCTAAATATCGTCGTGATTACCTGATTTTGTCTATTGGATGAAATATCAGCAAACTTTTTATGATTTTACTATGGTAATCACCATGGTAATGATAATGCTATTATTACTACTAATGCGGTCGTTATTGGTGATGATAATAGCAATAAGCAAATACAATAACACATTTAACAGCAACAACAATATCAATATCAATACAATGGTATAGATTCATTCATATAAATAACAAGAGTTTGTCTTTTGTTTTTTTTTATATCCCTTTTATAACTGAATTCAAGACTCGATTAAATCAGCATCGAGTTATAATTGAATACGACTTAAATTCATATTAATAGGCTTCGATTGTAATGAATGAAGTGTCTGATTTCTCACTGAGCATGCGCAGTAGTTTATACAGTTCCTTGTCCTTGAACTGTTGGCAACTAAATTCATTTGCTTGTGTGGTTTATTACGATATATTTGAAGTAGAATATGTAAATCACATATTTTCTGCAACAGTGAAATATACTGTCTTTTTCATACAGTTAATGAAATAATATGTGGATATACAGTATATACAGCAATGTAACTTGTAACTGTAATGCACAAGCTAATTTGTTTCTAATATATTATGTAGAATATGTAAAAACATATTTC
>NC_051407.1:16604432-16604782 GCF_015228065.2 Penaeus monodon
CAATTACAGTATTATCCTTTAATTGATTTCATAATAGTAAAAAACTATTCACGCTGAAGCTCTATTATCGGTCTACTATTCAATCTGATTTAACTTTGCGAATTTAATCTATTTAGTAGTGTAGGCGTTTAGAATGCTGCGCGGCCGTAATCACTCCATTACTCATCTGGCTCTAAATTGGGACGTAATTAACATGTGCATTCCTGGTAATTAAGGTATAGAAGGTCATATATTGCGTTCGTTATGACACTTATTGCATGCTTTCACTTTCGTTTCGACTGCTTGCTTGCTGTCTAGGGTTGTATCTGTTATGCAAGGATAGGATACAGCTCTATCTTGATCTTATCACT
>NC_051407.1:16605041-16605162 GCF_015228065.2 Penaeus monodon
TTCCCCACTTTTAGTATTTCGTCTGCTTTAGTCACCCCGTAATGTCGAAGAAAATGTAGACACTGAGGATTATCCGTCTCATTTTAAACCTGTCCAGCAGTTCCAAAGGCAAGACGTTCAG
>NC_051407.1:16605892-16606156 GCF_015228065.2 Penaeus monodon
CAGCTTTGTATGATAAACAGTAATAAAACAAATAAAAAATATATATGAAATCTGAACCACAAGCAAGGGCAGGCAAGAGAACTCGTACACAGGATGGTTTTCGTGGTTTCTGCATTCCGTCTGTATATTAAATGGTTATTCGTTTTATAATTCACTGCTGCGCTAATAATACATAGGGTATCGAAAATGGAATTAATAATCATAAGGGGCTATATGATGATGATACCGTTAATGTTAAAGGTGATTATATGCTGGATAACAGAG
>NC_051407.1:16607233-16607370 GCF_015228065.2 Penaeus monodon
TGTTTATTATAAACAGTAACAGCATTATAATTATATTTTTTTATGATAATTTTCGTTATTACTGTTGTATATATATATTTTTTTTTCTTTTTCAGATAAAAATGCCTCAAGATCAGTTTATTCAAGTTCCAATGGAT
>NC_051407.1:16607946-16608173 GCF_015228065.2 Penaeus monodon
AGAGGTACGACCGCGACGACCACTACTGCACGACGCGGGTGGTCGTGAAGCTGTTCGTCCTGGGCGTTCTCCTCCTCGCCGTCGCGCTCGCCGGCTTCCTGGCGTCGGCGACCTACTGCCGAGTCAACTACGAGAACACCTGCTTATTCGAGACCACGGCAGCGTCGGGTGTCGGCGTGGCTGGTGTATCGGCTGGAGGTAAAGTCACGCGGTTTCTGTTTGGTCTG
>NC_051407.1:16608198-16608275 GCF_015228065.2 Penaeus monodon
GGGGGGGGAGGGTTCTATTTCTCTCTTTTTTCTCTCTGTCTGTCTCCTTCCTGTTTTGCTCTGTCTATGTTTCGCCC
>NC_051407.1:16610116-16610240 GCF_015228065.2 Penaeus monodon
TCAGGTGAACTCCACAAGTTACTTTATTCACAATGATTCCACCATGCAAAGAATATTCCTCATAAGCAAATGACACTGCAATTTGTTTTTCATATAAAGAGTTATGCAAATCAAAGTCAGTGTT
>NC_051407.1:16610274-16610608 GCF_015228065.2 Penaeus monodon
CTTTTTTCAGGCTTCTTCATTTTCCTCGCTTTGGTGGGACATTGCAATCGGTCTTGTGCAAAGTGAGATCGAGACGACTTAGAACAATTAAAAAAAGGGTATTTTTATTCACAAAATCTGTGGTAACTTTTGCATGAGATTTTTAGCCATTTGATTTGTGATATGTATCATTACTTACGATTAAGAATGGAGTTGTTGATAATATCTTACATTTTAAAGGTCTGTTTTTTTTCATTAAATGTTACAAAAATGTAAATCAAATATCTTTTTATCCTTTCAAACAAACTTCAGCCATGTCTATAAGATATGTTAATCAAACAAGCAATCAATTAAC
>NC_051407.1:16610783-16611089 GCF_015228065.2 Penaeus monodon
GCAAAACAATTGCCTTCAAAAATAAAGAAGTTCATGACCACCGATTCGCTAGTAACGACATGATATTGCGCTTCACACGTGAATGGAACAAAGTAACCCATTTAACGAAAAGACCGAAGTAACAGAATTTGGTCTCAGAAAAAGCTGTCGACGACGAAGACCTTAGCATACCAAGGTCTGTGAAAAGTTAATATAAAAGAATATTAAGCGGTGTTCTTAAGTATCGAGAGGTCAAAGAAAGAGTAAAATATGAAAAGGGGAAAATAAATATCCCTGATGGATAAGGCCATTGAAGGAAGAGACCTT
>NC_051407.1:16611968-16612046 GCF_015228065.2 Penaeus monodon
CCAAGGAAATTCAGAATCAAATATATCACGAACATATCAACATCTTTATTTACAATTATGATTATAATGATAATGGTG
>NC_051407.1:16612088-16612254 GCF_015228065.2 Penaeus monodon
GCATATTAAACATTTATTGTACATAAATTGTATGAATGATCACATAGTTCCCTCGAACAGATGTAAAACCATTTATTTTTCCTCAAAAACACCCCTTTTCGTAAGTCCCACGCAGCCGGCAATAATGAAGATAACTGAAAAACAACAACTTTGAATTAAGTTTGAT
>NC_051407.1:16613193-16613274 GCF_015228065.2 Penaeus monodon
TCATTAGTTCATGTATTTTTGAATTTACACCGTAGGCTCGTAATCCCCTTAACAGCCAGCGTGAGAGATCAATGGCAATGG
>NC_051407.1:16613383-16613717 GCF_015228065.2 Penaeus monodon
TGCTAAATAAATATACCTCCTGCCGACGCAGCGGCCGCACCGATACCAAGAGACGCCCTGGTTTCGAATATACACGTGTTGACCCAAGTACCGCCTTGTCTAACAGTACAATAGGTAGTAGAGGCGATGAACCCGGCGAGTGAAATGGCGAGGAAGATTACTCCCAAAACGAACAGGTTCATGACGGCTTCTGCTGTGAAGTACTCATGATCCCGCCCGTACTTCTAAGGAGGAATAAGGTCGTAGGTGATAACTGTAATGCTCTGGAGGAAGGAGTTTGTCTTTCGCATGGTTTATTTAGCAGGTTTGTCTTCATATAATGGCAGAGATCCGT
>NC_051407.1:16613946-16614854 GCF_015228065.2 Penaeus monodon
AGTTCATGCATATACTTACTTTTTCCACTGGCATCTGAACAATATCTTGAGACATTCTGGTAGTGAAAAAGACCTGGAAAAAGAGGACACTGCAAATCGCATATATTGTTTAGGTTAAGATAATAACGATGATGAAAACAAAAGCAAATGATGGTTATGGTAGTTATATTAATAATATCGCTAGTAATTATTTCCCTAAATTTCATATGTGTGCTTGTGTATATGTAGATTTTGATAATGACGTAACAGTATC
Source organism: Penaeus monodon (assembly GCF_015228065.2). NCBI lineage: Eukaryota > Metazoa > Arthropoda > Malacostraca > Decapoda > Penaeidae > Penaeus > Penaeus monodon. The sequence goes on from NC_051407.1 coordinate 16,614,200, forward strand.
GATATTATTGTTAATACTCTGACGAAAACTGATAAAGGATAAAAGTTGTAACAACTTTTTTTTCATTCCTTTTCCATAACAACGAATGGCAGAGAGCCTAGTATAGTGCCCTTCAGAACGCCCCATGCTACACCTGTTTTGGTCTGTTGTGAAGCTAGTATTTTCACCGCTGTCTTATTGCTTGACTTCTGGCCTTCTTGGATCATCCCTGTGTCTTTTACGTTGTTCATGGAGGTCTGTTGGCGATTTTGTTTGTGTCTCTTGCTGTTTTCAGTCATGGGAATTGTAATTTGTTAAGGCTTTTTTTATCATTTTTGATATTACAAGTGTTGCTTTGGGTGTCAAAGTTGTCAGTATTATTGTTATTATTACCATGCTGTCCATCACTAGTATTGTCACCGTTATCCTTTTATTTTTTTTGTCCTTAATCCTCAATATATCAACTTTGTTAGAATAGGAGACATCACGGTCTTTATTTACATTCAAAAATAAAAATATTTTAGCATGTATTTTATCTAATAAGAAGAAAATGTAAATTGATATATTATAAGGATATAACCTTCTTGATATACATATTAGTACATATTAGGCATACAATATACTCGCGATATGCATAACTGACAAAGTATACATAGCCATCCACATGTTGTTCGTA
>NC_051407.1:16614951-16615133 GCF_015228065.2 Penaeus monodon
CTGTCTGTCGTGACAACGAGAGTAGGAAAATAAAATATCGAGGGGAGAAATCTGGCAACTTCCGTGCAGTTGCCATGTTTCATTATACAGTTCAATTTACAACCGTCAATGCTCACCACATAGTTCTATTGGCAAAAATTATCTTTCTGGTCTATTTATGTATCAACTTGTGATCTGTTAAT
>NC_051407.1:16615214-16615646 GCF_015228065.2 Penaeus monodon
GAAGCTTGCCAAGGGACGATTGCGAAATTCATCAACGCTCCATGACGTCACACGTGGTCGATATTCACGTGGGTGGAGCGACGTCTAACGGTAAGAGGATTGAGCCTTTTTTGCTTTTTATACGTCAAATACTCTCTAAAATGATCGTGAAACGTAATCATAATCTAGATATTATATTCAAGGGCACACAAGGTCACCGAGGACACCACAACACATGCGTTTGCGTCGGGGAGGAATCGGACACTCGGTTTATTTCGTTTTAAAATTCGAATGACTCAAAATCGACGGAAATTTTGATTAGAGGAAATTGAATATTTGTACAGCTTGTTTATTTTAGGGCTTGTCGAGTTCTACGTTTAGATGAATTAAATAAATATGAAGCAAAATATGATAAAAATGTAGTGGGTAATGAATACGCAATTATTCATGCGA
>NC_051407.1:16615692-16616277 GCF_015228065.2 Penaeus monodon
ACAACAACAGTACTGATAACAGCCATCACCGTCATGACAATAGCCACATAGTCCATAACACCCTTAACATCAATAACAGAAGAACAATAACTAATTAATAACACATCTTACCGAAACCACTTTAACCAAGCGTCGAATACTACACAGTAATTAAAATGCCCGTGTTCACAGAGTAAAAGCAAGGCTGCGACTAACTTCTCTTCAGTCATGCAACAACAAGCTTGGGATGTGGGTTTTCCGGTAGTATGTTGCTGTAACAATTCCAGGAGCGACAATACGTAACAGACGTATTTTCCTATAGTTCACTGGCCAGGGATTTCAAGAATTTTGTTTTTTTTCGGGAAGCCTAACGGTTGGAGTTTCGCCTAAAGGACCGAATCGATGAGCGCCTATCAGGGATTCATGATCATATGTGGAGAACCTAATGATATGTTGTAATTACTGGGTTCTTGATATTAACGGGAAATCGAGTGTGGAATTCAAAGGATGTCCGCTTTTCGGAAGAAAGATTTATAGCTGGAGAGGTGTCTATGAAACATTAAATATGCATTAATTGCTCAATACAAGTGTTTCGGCCATCGCGTG
>NC_051407.1:16616396-16616845 GCF_015228065.2 Penaeus monodon
CTATGGGCGGTGTCAAAGGTCAAAGTTGGTTTCTCGTTGCTATCCATGGCTCCTTGTGACCAACGGATGCGACAGATAGTATATGTATTTAATTTTACACGAAGAGTAAAATTGCGTAAATAATGTGCATAAAACATGAAATTATATAAATTATAATTACATAGTAATATAGCATCATGTAGTAAGATCGTTGATTGATTATTGAGATGACTGAATCTGCTATAGAGCTTGCTTTGAGCACTGAATAACTGTTAGCCTTTAACTTGACTCCTAACTTAATGTGCATACAGGAATCAGGTATTTGATAAATGGCTACCTTAAATATGTGTTGTGTTAAGGCAAGGGCGTTCCGTGCCTTATGCTACCTTAAATATGTGTTGTGTTTTTACCTAGAGATCGTTCATGAATGGTATGTGTTTGTGCTTGTTTACTGCCCCAACACAATGCCG
>NC_051407.1:16617056-16617272 GCF_015228065.2 Penaeus monodon
ACTTCGTCAATTCGAACCACTAGAGCTTCACGTAGTTTACGAAACAATTATTGTTACGGAGAGTTCACGGCAGAAGGGACGAGTGGAAGGTTGATAAGATTATTGTTATTACTTAGCCTCGTTATGTCGTGATTATGACATTATGAGGAGGGCTTGATTTATGTAGAAGTGGTAATGCGCTGGATGAAAAAAAAAATTATAAATGGTTGTGGAATG
>NC_051407.1:16617308-16617391 GCF_015228065.2 Penaeus monodon
CATTACTTTTTTCAAAAACTTTTGACCTGCCTCCTTAATCCCATTTAGTAATTTGTCAATAATTTTCTGTCGTACTGCCCAGT
>NC_051407.1:16617481-16617686 GCF_015228065.2 Penaeus monodon
CAACCCAAGGAAATACACTGAATGAAAAATACCAGTGAACATATTCTCATTTTTTAACGTCACAACAAAAAGCTCACATATCACATATAAAATCAATGTAAAGCAAGTAAAAAACATTCTTTGAACATTTCTATAACATTTTAATCGCATGCATATTAGGGCCTACTGCACCAACCCACGAATGCGAGGAAGATGAACATAACTG
>NC_051407.1:16618256-16618492 GCF_015228065.2 Penaeus monodon
GACACAGCGCCCACACCGACACCCAACAACAGTCTGGTTCCGAATCTACACATAGTATAGCTATCGAACTGAGTTTTGACGTAACAGCGATTCGCCGATGCTATGAAGCCGGTGATTGCTATGGCGAGACAGATGATTCCCAAGATCAACAGCTTCATGACAAGTCCGGCTGTGCAGTAACGGTCAGTCTGGATGCCCTTCTGGGGAGAGGGAAGATGTGGGTGAGAGAAAGGATC
>NC_051407.1:16620032-16620149 GCF_015228065.2 Penaeus monodon
GAAAGGATCTTATGTTTCAAAAGAGTATTTGGGAAACGGGTGTTCAGAAAAGGACTTAAAGAGAGTCCATAAGATAATAATATGAGACATATCTTGAAATACACACGTGTGAATGTA
>NC_051407.1:16620517-16620613 GCF_015228065.2 Penaeus monodon
TTCTTTTAAGGTGTTCATGCACATACTTACATTTGCCACTGGCATTTGAATAACTTGTTCTTGAGGCATCGCGGTAATTAAGAAGCTTTACACCTG
>NC_051407.1:16620797-16620997 GCF_015228065.2 Penaeus monodon
ATACATAATATATATACACATATGAGTGTGTTAATGACCTGATAGTGTTGCTAATATTATTATTGATACTAACTGGCGAAAATAGATAAATAAATAGATTGGAATTATGATCATATAAAAACATTATAATAATAACTAACATCATAATTATTAGTTAGAATAGTGTTTAATTTCAGGAAAAAAAGAGAAAAACTGGCAAC
>NC_051407.1:16621200-16621347 GCF_015228065.2 Penaeus monodon
AATGCCTACGGATATAATTATAATTATAGTGTTGCGTCCTTTTGTGATTATTTGTTATTTCTGTGTTGTTTTTGTTCAATTTTCTTCTTAGATGGTTTGCAACATCAACGTAGGATGAGGTTTGTATAAGATTTAGCTTAAGATTTT
>NC_051407.1:16622026-16622215 GCF_015228065.2 Penaeus monodon
GCATTAGAGAAATCATTAATCCTACAAACTTTTATTTACTAAGAACAGGCGACACTGCAAATTTTACTTGAATAAAATACATAAAATGTAAGAAAGGCAATTTTGATAATGTTTAAAAGATCAGAAACTATAATTAGATTCATTTTAAGATTATGAACGTTAATATATTGTAATTGAAGGAATATTCAA
>NC_051407.1:16622954-16623282 GCF_015228065.2 Penaeus monodon
AGAAACTAAGATAACGAAGAGATATCTGGCAACATCCGAACAGTTGCCATGTTTCGCTTTTCAGTTTAATTTACAACTTAAATGAAAATGAAGACACTGACACTTAATCGTTTTAACATACCCATTAATATTTGGTCTATTCATTTATACATTTAGCATTATTATTATCACTCTTATTGTTCAGGCTCGCTGTGACCATTACGAAATGCGGGAAAACACAATGACGTCACACGTGGGGAAAGCGCCGTCAGAACAACAGCAGGAATCAACACTTTTCTTCATTTATATCAGTTTTTCTTTTAAAATGAATGTGAGATTCTATTTTATC
>NC_051407.1:16623337-16623611 GCF_015228065.2 Penaeus monodon
TATCTTGGAAAAACATACAGGTTACAAACAGGAAGCCAAGGTCATCGTGGACAGCAATACGCATGCGCGGTGAGGAATCGGACTCTACATTAAACTCGTTTTAAACTTGAATTATTCAAAATCGGCGGACACTTGACGAATAAAAGTTATAATCACATATTCCTTGAACATTTATACAGTGTGCTATAAGGTTTCGGTGAGATCTACATTCAATTACGTGATATAAAAGTTAATATGGAACAGTGTGTGATGAGAAAGCAAAACTTTGCTTGAT
>NC_051407.1:16623645-16623920 GCF_015228065.2 Penaeus monodon
TTGCTGTTCCTCGGTAACAATAAAAACCAGCGATTCAATAACATCCATAACAGAAGAACAAAAATTAATAACACACCTCTTACCGAAAGAAATCAGGTCGCTTTAGATATCACAGTAGTTGGAGTGATCGTGTTCACGGGGTAAAAGCCAGGTTGCAACTAACTTTTCCCTTCGATAATGCAACATTAAGCGTGTGTGTGGGGGGATTTCTTCTCGGAAATATAAGGTTACTATAGGAATTCCTCAGAGGAGACGTATTTTCCTATTTTGTTTTG
>NC_051407.1:16624085-16624925 GCF_015228065.2 Penaeus monodon
ATTATACAGGGATTATATTGAAATTGGCTATAATAGATTTCATTTATTCTGTTGACATTTGTTATACACAATTCTGAATAAACTAAGAAAGAAAGGTTATGAGAGAACAATCATCTGGCTACAGATTAATAATAATAATAAATAAATAAAGATTAGGAAATTAACATTTACCACTCTTTAACTGATTCCTGGAATATGGAACATTAAGTGGATCAGACTGACTGGAGCTGAGTGTAGTACATTAAGTGGATCAGACTGAATGGAACTAAGTGTAATACATTTAGTGGATAAGACTGAGTGGAGCTAAGTGTAGTACAGTGAGTGGATCAGACTGAGTGGAGCTAAGTGTAGTACAGTGAGTGGATCAGACTGAGTGGAGCCGAGTGCAGTAAATTAAGCGGATCAGACTGACTAGAGCTGAGTGGAGTCCATGTAGGCTATGTGGAGGAATAACCAACTTATCCCTTCTGCTGTTGCTCCCCGTAGGCTGGAGGATAAGGTGGAGGGGAATACGCAGGGGGAGGAACTTGTGGATAACCTTGTTCAGTGGATGCGGAGGGATAAATTTGTGGATAACCCTGGCCAGTGGATGCGGAGGGATGAATTTGCGGATAGCCCTGGAGAGTGGTTACAGGAGGATAGACTTGCGGGTAGATGAGCTGGGTAGAAGTAGGTGGATAGATGACTCCACTGGGATAGGTGACGGCGGTGGTGGACGAAACCACAGTGGGCTCTGGAGAGTTCTTGGTTCGACAGTACATGATCAGAGCCACGAAGAGCATAATTCCTGGTGGGGAAGGCGAGAGGCGATGCGTTAGAGTGCCGAGTCTTCTCTACAGA
>NC_051407.1:16625824-16626063 GCF_015228065.2 Penaeus monodon
CGACCTGCCAATACTTCAATAACACGAACGAACACCAAACACTTACCTCCTGGTACAACGAGCGTTATACCAGACACATTGAGAAACAGGGCTTGACCATCGCAGTAATAGTCATCGTATCCATAGCAATCCATATTAGCTGCTATACCAAGACATATCGCGCCTACTATTGTTACAAGGAACCCTATTGCAGACAGGTAAAGTGATACCTTTCTGGACGCGTACATAGCACCCAACTG
>NC_051407.1:16626343-16626625 GCF_015228065.2 Penaeus monodon
ACTCTTTGGATAATGTTATTTTGGATTTAAAAGTATTCTGCAAATTTAACTCATTCATGTTGCTCTTGATTTATATGATATTAAGTTCACTATAACAATTCATGATTTCTTTGATTCACCGTATTAATATATTGTATAATCCTTGGCTTAATAAAGATCTCTATACCTATTTTTAAAGTTGTATATGACTATTTTGTGTATTTGTATGTTTAATCTAAAGGATAATGCTCTGAATCCTCGTTGCAGTTTGAAACCTTTGTTTTGAAGATTAAAATAGAAAGA
>NC_051407.1:16627182-16627479 GCF_015228065.2 Penaeus monodon
AAACATGGAGAAGACTGAACACATCAGTAAATATCTCACAGATAACGCAATAAACTACCCTAGACACTACTTCAAGTTCTTCAAGACGCGCAGACAGGACTTAAAAGACCACAACGGCACGCTTATCACCACACCAGAACACAAAGCACATCTGCGCAAGGAAATCCTATTACACCGAGCATCCCAAATAGCCTCCACCCATCTATGACGATTCTAGACAGTGGAACAGGCGGAATACAAAACCTATTAGAACTGGACACAAATAAATCAAATGGACTCGACAAAATACCTTCATTG
>NC_051407.1:16627537-16627677 GCF_015228065.2 Penaeus monodon
CTCTTCTTCAAAAGCTGTGCCCCCGTCCTAGCCCCTATCCTCCCACAACACATAATAATCACAAAAAGGCAGACACATTTTCCCAACTTACACTCCCCCCCCCCCCTTCACCCCATGTAACGCTTAGAGCCCTACGTTTC
>NC_051407.1:16628967-16629270 GCF_015228065.2 Penaeus monodon
AAAAAAAAATGAATATTCAATTCATTTTGTTTTTCGAAAATAATCATAAAACAGAAACAGAATCAGACTGGTATATATCTAAAATCTGTTGTCGTAATTTAATGATCACGCAATCAACTAACAGTAATGGCTCTTAAACCTAATCAAGTGTTAAGCAAGCGTAATACATCAATAATAATTTAAGTCATACATAAAACGCATAGAAAACGTATTCTCCACTTTTATGGAATTTACACGGTATATTCTGGCGTTGTGTTATAAATGTTAAACGTTTGTTATTACCTTAATGGCACGGAGTTCGAG
>NC_051407.1:16629309-16629539 GCF_015228065.2 Penaeus monodon
CTAGACGGTGGTGTAGTTGCAAGAGGAGGAGGGAATGCTTGATACTAATGTTATCTTTTATCTGCCGTGGCCCAGGAGTGATAAGAAGTGATAATGATTGACAGATAATGAAGTGGACGAGGGAAAGAGGTGTTAGTGCGAGTCAGGGTGAGGGTGAACGAGGGTGAGAAAGGGAAAAAGGGAGAGGGAAAAATATTTTATGTTAGTCATACGGTCGAGAAGACAAAATG
>NC_051407.1:16629926-16630125 GCF_015228065.2 Penaeus monodon
TTCACGGGGTTCCCTCTAACACGGGGGTCTACATATAACGGTCACCTCGTAAGATAAAATAGTTTTTTTTTTCATTAATTTCGCAGATAAACTGCCGTGATTTTCCTCTTCTCTTTTACGCTAAATGATCTTCTATGAATGGAAAAAAAACACGCTGATAATACCGAAGAACATGGTATACAATTTCTGTGTATGTTTC
>NC_051407.1:16630175-16630450 GCF_015228065.2 Penaeus monodon
ATGGCATATAATTTTATTACTTTGTTTCTAATAATTCATTAGCTCTTATTTTGCCATAATACTCAAAAGTTGGAATCGTTTGTCGAAATAAACTCGCAGTTGAATTTTCCTTCAGTTTATTAAATATAAATGTCACATTTTTACAAAGCTATTTAATTGAAATAACTTATGTAGAAACCGTATATAAATCTAATAGTAAGATCTGTATATTCTTTGGTAGTTGCATATTTAGTATAAATAATAACAAATCCTCGTGAACGAACAAACAAATACTA
>NC_051407.1:16630791-16631012 GCF_015228065.2 Penaeus monodon
TCCATTTACACAGAGCACCCATAAGGAGGGGGGGAAGCTTCCAGTCCTTGGTAAGGTGGAGGCGGGTCTTCCACTTGGTTCTTGGCACCTTCTTGGTAATGGCACGTTCCTGGCACTGGGCAGGTGGCACTTTCGCTTATCTGGCTTGAGGGGATGGCACTGTACTGGCCGATGTCTCTTCTTGAAAGGAGCAACGATATGAGAAGGATGCTCGCTGTAGT
>NC_051407.1:16631936-16632167 GCF_015228065.2 Penaeus monodon
TTGTAATTCCTCGTAACTCAAACATTAAGTCTTCTGTGAGGACCTTTGACGTCAGGCGCTTGGCACTAAGTCATCAACTCATCAACTTAACAACCCATTCATTATCAACGCATTCACTCGTCAACTTATCTCCCATAACTCATCACTCATGAACCATCCCTGATCCACTCATCCACTCATCCCCGATAAATATTCCACCATCAACCTTCCTCATCTCTCAGTCACCCAATT
>NC_051407.1:16632433-16632626 GCF_015228065.2 Penaeus monodon
GCAGACTCACCCCCAGAGACGATCCACAGGAAACTGAAGGCGCTGACGGAGGTCTTCTCCCGGGCGCACCTCGTCGACCGGCAGTCACTGAAGAGGAGGAGGGTCGTCATGGTCAAGACGCCCATCAACATCGCCACGACGCCCATGAACTGGAGGCGGAGCAGGCCACGCGAGGGCATCGTTCTGTGGGCGA
>NC_051407.1:16633026-16633269 GCF_015228065.2 Penaeus monodon
TGTAGGTAAAAATACGCAAATTTTCGATGCACAATTATAAGCATATTACGTACCGGCAGTGTCATACAGACCAGGGTGTAGATATTCAAAAAGATTATTATGAATCAGTAACCGGTAAGCAAACAATTCAAAAGAGATAACAACCACAAAGTTTGTCTTTTTTCAGAAACAATGGCACGTTGTATCGCTGTCACTGATGATGATTGGATTGAAATGGTTAGCTCATCCGTAAAATAAACAAAG
>NC_051407.1:16634192-16634271 GCF_015228065.2 Penaeus monodon
CCAGCGAACACTTAACAGAAGTAACAACCTCTTGAATTTACCCCCCCCCTTGCTCCACCTTCATTCCTGTTCAACACAC
>NC_051407.1:16634506-16634773 GCF_015228065.2 Penaeus monodon
CAGATAAATAATTATATGCACAACTTACCGTCACTCAGAAGAAAGTTGATTGCGAAGTGAAATCCCGTGAGTAAGTGATCTAACGAACACGTTGCCGAGTTTAAATCTCTCTCTTTTTTTTTTTATCTGTGGTTACGATTCACCCCCCCCCCCACCTATCCCCACTCTCCATCCACCGTTGTTAATACTCACCCCCCCCCCCAATACCCTTCCCCCTAAAATAGATAAAAAAGATATGAATTATGTAAATTGCCAATATTGGGGCTG
>NC_051407.1:16635132-16635293 GCF_015228065.2 Penaeus monodon
TCATCATCATCATCACGCTCAGCAGTGGCATTAGTCATAACATGGAATGCATTCAAACAACTAGTGTTTGCGTCACTGATAAGGAGATAACGCGTTGTCATGTGATCTTTACCTTTTTGTTTGTAAGATAGGTGTTGCAAATGTACCTGGAATTGTGTCTA
>NC_051407.1:16635536-16635864 GCF_015228065.2 Penaeus monodon
CCTTCCCTTCCCATCTTTACCTCCCTCATAAAACACAGATAACCTCCAGCTTACCTTTTACCTCTTACCTCACAAGCTCCCTAAGGCTTCAGAGAAAATACTTCTTTTAACAAGCACTCTCGCTTCCTTTCGCCCAAAGGTAAAACTCATTAACATTTTTACCTCTTTTTAACGTCGCTCTTTCTCGCTGGTCCTCTGTCAATGAGTGACATGGAGCGAGCCACGTGCGGATATGTGGATGTGCCCTCTTATGTAGGTTGGCTTGGGTTTTGTTAAGAGTGATGCAGGAGTGTTGGGAAATAGTTTGATTTTTTTCTTTTTTTTGCGT
>NC_051407.1:16636145-16636226 GCF_015228065.2 Penaeus monodon
TTTTTTTCTCGTTTTAGAATTACTTTTATGTTTTCTTTTTTGTTATTTCTATTAATTTATTTTTTCCTGTTCTACCCTTCT
>NC_051407.1:16636963-16637228 GCF_015228065.2 Penaeus monodon
ACACTTTCGGACAATCGGATCTAAGACCCCCTTTGAACCATATCTTCCAGTTCTCCTGTGCTAAGAAAGCCCGACATCTCACAGAAACTTTATTGTTCTCCACTGAACGTATCGGTATCTGGACAACCTCTTTACACAACTGATTTACGGCGGGGCTGCTTCTCCCCCTCTCCTTTCTCGGTACAGGAGCGACGGGCGGTGTGGTAACGTGCTATTGTATCACTAAGGGATATTTAGATGAAGAGTGAGATATTGTTGCACAAAA
>NC_051407.1:16637267-16637719 GCF_015228065.2 Penaeus monodon
GTTGTTATAACAGGTGAGTATGTTGATAGGTTGTTTATATTTGGTAGTATTAGAATTGACTACACGTAGTCGTTGGGACAAATTGGGTATTTGGATATCTTGTATTATTAATACATCAACAGGGCTGCTTTGATGGAAATATAATTGGTTACGAAAGTTTCGTTTGTTTTGATTATAAAGATGAGGATTACTAATGGGTGGTCGTTAAATCATCTTGGGTATTAGCTTGACTGTTAAAGTAATAGCGAAAAAAAAATAGATAAATCGGGTTGGATATTTAAATGTATCGCTGTATCACTATCGGATGGGATATTATAGTTAGAGGTATCTTTAATTACAGGTGAGTTATACAGGTGGTGCCTTTATATTAGAGCGTAACTACAGATATTTGTTATATAGCAGCTAGGATATCGTGAATAAATGTATGCTAAGTGGGTCATAGAAACCGCCCT
>NC_051407.1:16638059-16638381 GCF_015228065.2 Penaeus monodon
GAAACTATACCGTATGATCATGATTTTGTTAAATCACCTAAGATATTGATATAAAAATTATGATTTAAGTGCAGATGTTATGTCAGTTGGAATTATATGATTTGGTTTGAGTTCTGTCAAAATAGCTTGGATTTGAATACGTGATTTATGAGAATTCTATAGTTACATTTAAGGTAATAGAAATAAAAAATGTGATAACACTTTTTAGAAACACTTCCATAAATTGGTCATTTAAACTAACAATATGATTATCACCTATAAAAAGGCTCATTTTAAATTCCACGCAAACCCATTGATATCACTTCGAATAACAAAATTTGAA
>NC_051407.1:16638581-16638879 GCF_015228065.2 Penaeus monodon
CCCATACCCAACCAATCCTCACTAATCCCCTATCACTCCCAGCCACACTCATTGCAATATTCACACATGTTGCACGTTATTGCAGATAAATTGCAAAGAAGTTATTCTTTCTTTCGAACTTTGTTGACAAGAACTCTATTTTCCCAATAGATCTGGTGTGCGGTTGTGTGCTTTTCTCTCCCACCCTGAAGCTTGGCGGAAGAAAAAAATAGTAAGAAATGGTTAATTCCTTAAGCTGTAATTCTTGCAACATCACGCTCGGCTTTTATTTCCGTCGACCTCTTGGTTTTGTAAGAAT
>NC_051407.1:16639253-16639709 GCF_015228065.2 Penaeus monodon
GAACAAGAAAATACAAATCACCACCACTTTACCTGTCGTGACCTTTGACCTTCCCTGAAGCCCCACTGAAGTGACCTGAGTGCAGAGCGTATGGTGATTTGACCTTTAATAAGGGAAGTGAATAGTTTCCTTGATATAAAAAGAAAAAGTGTTTTGTCTCGCATTTAATCTTAATGCGTTATGGAATGTAATGAGAGCTTAATTACTACTGTAGGTATGTAGGCTGTTATGAAAAAAGAAAAAAAAAACGTTTTACATTTCAAAGAGTTTCATAGTTTTCAAGGAAATTCATTGTTTTGAGAGATTTGAAAAAAAAAATATATATATATATTGATTTACCCTTCAATTACATTCAGAGAGAGATATAGTTATATCAAATTTAAAAAATATATCCAAAGAGAATATAAGAGATATAAAAAACATATCGAAATATCATCTTATCTTTTATGGTCTTTC
>NC_051407.1:16639743-16639849 GCF_015228065.2 Penaeus monodon
GAAGACACACAACCTGACCTGACCTTTGACCTCCCTCAGGCCTCTATTGAGACCGTTTCTTAGAGGTCCTGAAGAAAGTAGAGATGGGTTGGGGGGTATGGGTACT
>NC_051407.1:16640153-16640224 GCF_015228065.2 Penaeus monodon
GTATTGGCACCAGCAAAGAAGACAGACAGAGGGGGAGGGGTAGGAGAGAGGAACCCCTTCCTTAGCAAAGC
>NC_051407.1:16640268-16640555 GCF_015228065.2 Penaeus monodon
CTGGATGACCTTTGACCTCGGCTGCGTGTCCATTGTCAAGAGGTTTGAGAAAAGGGATCGGGTCCTGTAGTGATGGTTTGGGGTAGGGGGTGGGGGGTTGAGGAGGAAGGGGGGGGTCAATACGTTTGGGCAGAGGGGTTTGTTGTGGCTATCTGGAGGAGGGGGGGAGGGGTAGGGGGTAGTGGGTTTGGAAGGATAAATTGAAGTTGGATTTGTAAAAGGAGGGATAAACTGCGGGGGATAAAGGATATGTAAGATACGGCGAGATGAAGAGAGGAAGAGGAACG
>NC_051407.1:16640647-16640726 GCF_015228065.2 Penaeus monodon
TTTCCCAGCCAATATCACCAACTGCTAATAAGGGCAGAAAATACCATCTGTCTGAGAGTTCACAGTGTCTCAATAGAGC
>NC_051407.1:16641881-16641990 GCF_015228065.2 Penaeus monodon
ACAGCGAAAAAATGCATGACTTGCACGTTTTAGTCATACTGTCTATATTCACGTGATGCAGCAATTTAAAGTGTTTGTTTGATAAATGTTGCATGCATAATCGAAAATG
>NC_051407.1:16642188-16642356 GCF_015228065.2 Penaeus monodon
CCCGTTCTCTCCATCTACCACTCGTTCCATTAAGCACAAATTTCAGACTTTCACATAAATTGTCCTTGACTCTTTGAAATGCATTTGTTGTGTGAAAAATCCTGTGGCAACAGTTTCAGAATATATGCCCGTCTAGTAAATATTTCCATTTTGGTGAATTGGATTTGC
>NC_051407.1:16642613-16642822 GCF_015228065.2 Penaeus monodon
TCTTAAACCTGAAATATTACAACAAAACAACTTTCTATAGCATTTTCAGCCGCACGCGTTTTTTTTTTTTCCAACTTGTATTTCGATTAAAGGAGAGACTGCCATAAAACGTGCATTTCCAGAGCTAATGGACGTTATACGCTATAACAAACCTTTCATTAAATTCGCATTATCGTTTCAAAACAACTTCTTCAACCCTCATTTCCTTT
>NC_051407.1:16643137-16643631 GCF_015228065.2 Penaeus monodon
CTTACCCCTCTCACCTCCCCCCCCCTTAACCCTATCTCCCCACAACCTCCCCCTCTACCCTATCTCTACCCCCCTCCATACCCATCCCAAACCCCTACCCACCACCCCATATCCCTAATCCCCCTCCCACCCCTCCCAACCACCCCATTACCCCTCCCCTTTTACCCACCCCATGATCATCCCCCTCCACCCACCCCTCCCCTACCAATCACCCCATTAGTACCCCCCTAACCTCCACTCCCCCCTCCTAACCACCCCATTACCACCACCACCCGTTTACCTACCCCACCACACCCCCCATCACCCCCCTCCCCCTCATTCCCCACCCTACCCCCATTACTCTGTTTATGCTAATGACGAACCGGATGCACGCGGACGTCAACATTGCAAATATCATCATGATCGTGCTTTGTGCAGTACTTGTTGTCTCAATAGTGCTTGAGGCAGGAAATTGCAACGGTGAAATTGCTTGTTGCGGTAGTTTTTGCAAATCG
>NC_051407.1:16644205-16645499 GCF_015228065.2 Penaeus monodon
TGTGTCATGAAGTAACTTTCCAACTGACTTCATAATCACATAATGTCTTTGATCCCCAAATTTTCAAAGTTAACTATGTCGGCACTTTAAGGAATTTCGCATTTTTTTTTCAGACTCACTTCACTCGGCATTACCCACAAACGTTTTCATCATTCAACGCTATAATTCTGTAATGCTGCGAGCTTACCGAAATGAAGAAAGGAAATGGGTGTAGTCTAAAACCATAATACGACCGTAATAGTACTTCTAATTTATTTGACAAAAGCTAATAACAACTGCATTTACTTTTCTTGCACTAATATCCCTTGTCAAAATACGTTACATTATCCTTCCTCCATGCATTCAATTTACGATGCAGAAAAGCTGATCACTGGTTCCAATCAAAGCAGCTTTTATAACAGTAAACAACGCCCACAATACAGGCTACAGTTCCATTGAAATGAAATGGTATGGTATGCACTCGATACTCTTTGAGTACGTTTCTCTTCCGGCTTTGTACGACAGCAATTGTTCTGGGATGACACGGTGTACATTCGATACTATTGGAGTGCGCTTCTTTTTTAGGCATTGTACGATAACAACCTACGTCGAACAAACGTACCGGGCTATTGTGACGTTCACGTAGGGTTTATTCTGATTGAAGCTTCGAAAGACGTCATTACGGATTCGATTATTGTGTTATTTTTTTTCGAGACAGGATTCGGAACGTTTTCGAAAAATGTGTGTTAAGTGGTGTATATTTTTTCTTGGCCGAAGGGGAAACAAGTATATTTCAAAATGAAAATCACGATAGGATTTGACTTTGGAATTTAAGGTCTGTAAAATTGTTATATTATGTATCTAGTGTAGTGTCGATAACGCACTCTCGTAATTATGGCTATACAAGAAGTGATATAATAAAGGTAACTGTGATAGTAATGGTAATTGAAAAAAGAAATAGGATAATTTTTCACTTTTGCTACAATCACTTCGTCCCTCGTTCGCTTACACTTTCAAATTACATCGTTTCACCCTTTTAAAAGAATGAACGATGTTTTTTCTTCGTTCCACGACCGTCAGCAACCCTACAATCTCTCGTAGGAATGGTCATTTCAAAACCTGATTTGTGGTTCTGTTAATTTCATATTAACCTCCCCCCCCCCCTTCAAAAAAAAAGGAAAAAAAGAAGAAGAAACCGTTGGCATCTGAATATTGCTTGCTTTCGCCATGTTTCAGGCGCGTCGAACACGTGTTAGTTACTAATGTAAAGTGAAAAAAATAATTGTCTATAATAAACATATCTCAATAGTTAGGA
>NC_051407.1:16645639-16645815 GCF_015228065.2 Penaeus monodon
TGAAAGGTTAAGTCTGTGACCTGTTTATTTTTTTTAATTTAAAGCAAAAATGCTTCGTTTGTATTTATGTCACGTGCTTGCTGGTCGTTCCTTGATTTGTAAACCATTTCTTTATTATTTACATTGTTAATGCTTGGTGCGGGTGCTTAATAAGCTTGTTTGTTATGATAGCTGAA
>NC_051407.1:16645916-16646252 GCF_015228065.2 Penaeus monodon
CTTTTCGTACAGTCGTTATTATTTTAACAATAAGCACAATAATGAAGATCAGACTAATGATGTTTATAGAGGTAATACTGTATAAAAGACGGCAAAAGTAATATGAAAACGAGGTAACAAAAAACGATTTATTCGCAGCTATAACCATGGATTCAGTTTCATGTGGATAATTGTGTATTGCAAAATCCTCATTTGCCTCTTTTGATTTTGAAATTGATGGACTTTCTTGCTTTTAATGATTGATTATGGGAGAGAGTTATACCTAGGAGTTTTTAATGAGAAGTCGAACTTGTTAATGATACATTTTTCTTTCTTATTGTGTAGTGCATTTGAACG
>NC_051407.1:16646506-16646691 GCF_015228065.2 Penaeus monodon
ACTATGCAAATTGAAATGACTGAAAATAGCCTTACCAGTAATAGCACGATGCTTTCATATAATTTGCAATAGGTTTACACAACATGTTTCCACTTACTCGCCTCATATGATAATAATTCTTCTTATAACACACGTTAATCACACACCAATTTTTGCTTTCATTTTCATTACCGATCTGACAAGTT
>NC_051407.1:16646720-16647787 GCF_015228065.2 Penaeus monodon
ACGAAGATATAATTGCTTCCAAGATTTAACAGTCGAATTAAAGCGAAGCAAATGGAAGATTCTTGACCCCCTCTGTGACCCCTCCCGGGAGGTCAAACTAGGTTATGGTTCATCTATTTGCTACCGGACTTTTTAATGGGACTGCCATTGGACTCTCGCGTTCAGTTGCGTCTCTGAATCAACGCTGTAAGGAGCTTATCACACGCTTTAACACGTGTTGGAAATACAAAAGAAGCATAAGTATGCGTTAACACATGTTGAAGATACAAAAGAAACACATATGAATACACTTCAACACACGTTGGTTGTGCTAGACAGACACGTACATCAATACTTATATATACAAGGGAAGATGTGTAAACATACATAAACGAATATGCGCACAGGCGTGGATCTGTACGCACGTACAAACATGCAGATGCACACATACGTATAAACGTATTTTCCTTTCTTCTCTGTTTTTGTCTTCTCTTCTGCTTTATCAGTTTCTTTATCTTCTTCCCCTTCTTCTACTTCGCAATTTTTTATTGATTTTCTTCTTGTCTATCGTCTACTTTTTGTTTGTTTTTTTATTTCCTCCTTTCCCTTTTCCTTCTTGTTCTCGCTTTCCTCCCCTCCATTACCCTTTTTTCATCTTCCTTTTTTATTATCTTCTCCTAAGTCTCGTAATCGTTACAAAAGACAAAATTACACTGCGAATTTCATGCAACAGCGTGCAATATTTCTCGTCAAAATTATAGAATGATGACAATAATAAAATATGATAAAGGGAAATGCAGCTCACCTGAGATTTTAAACTTTGAAAGAAGTTCTTGGAAAACCATTTAAACTAATTTAGCAACTTAGAAAAGAAAGAAAATGTGGTGTTTTGCAATATTAACCGTGTTGTTTTGCTCTTGTGTCATCAGTACGTGTTTTGTTTTCCTTGTGTGGTTACTATAGCAACGACCCACAGATTCTTGTTTATGTGTTTTGTCTATCTTTATACCTGATATTTGTTGTGTGTTTATTTACGAGTTTATTAGTATCCTTGTGTTTTGCAATTCACTGAATAGAGAAATGTCATG
>NC_051407.1:16648102-16648405 GCF_015228065.2 Penaeus monodon
CCCTCGTAGACTTTGCAACCCGCACGTAAACAGCCCACGACCAGAACGGGCGGCTTAAGGTCACGCCAAGCACTGACCTAGGAGCCACTAAAATCAAGAAAGCACCGACTTGCTTGCACTATAAACGTGTAACTTGATGTGTAAAGAAGCTTACCGACCCGAGTATAGATGCTTTGGAAGTTGTTGTTAAGATGTTCTTTCATCCGAGGTCTACGGTCGGTTAAATGCGCTTAGGCAGAGCGTTAACATTTTACGGTGTGTGAGATGGGGTTTGTAAGAAGGTACGATCAAAAATGGAATTCG
>NC_051407.1:16648885-16649112 GCF_015228065.2 Penaeus monodon
ACTAAATGCATTCAAACTGAGGCGAAAACACAGAAGCCGAAAAAACACAGCGCCAGTGAATGCTTCGTTACGTAATTCGAAATTAATCCCAAGCGTCAACAGAGACTCAAGATAAGATAATTTCTCAAGCTTTTCCTTTCTTTCTTAGGACACCTTGCGGTCAGCCACGAACCCAGCTGTTGGCAAATGAATAAAGATATAAAGAAATAAATGAGAAAGGAATCTAA
>NC_051407.1:16649937-16650095 GCF_015228065.2 Penaeus monodon
GGACCGCCTCTTAATGCCGTGTTAAAAGCGATTCCCGATCTTTATTACGGTGTCCTGGGCTTCCATTGTTCTTGTCTGGAATGGCTGAGAAACAGGGTCGCGGGAGGTTACGAAATGCTTTGCTGAAAATCGAGGTCGGGGTATTTGTAAGCTGTTAC
>NC_051407.1:16650448-16650620 GCF_015228065.2 Penaeus monodon
GGATAATTAGGAATTAAGTGAGAACAAAAGAATAAAACTGAGACGAACCAAATTTGAGATAACAGAAAAAATAAAATAAAGTGATGAAAACGGCACAAAAAAAGGAAAGAGAAGGAGAGGGAGGCAAGAAATCACAAAACTTCACGCTGAGGGAAAAACCATAAACACATTT
>NC_051407.1:16650657-16650814 GCF_015228065.2 Penaeus monodon
GCTGGCTAGGCTCTGTCGCTGTCTCCTTTTAAAACTTAAGAAACACATAATAACAGGAAAAACATAATTAATCAGACTTATAATCCCTTTAATCAGTTGAAGTACCGGTCATTAGGGAGGTAAATTAGTGCCATAATTTATACTCACGGTCCCTGAG
>NC_051407.1:16651499-16651645 GCF_015228065.2 Penaeus monodon
CCTGGCGCCAGATGGTTCTCGCTTTTCCCTCTACTTATCTCTTCTCCTTCCCTTCTCCTTCTTCTTCTTCTCCTCTTTTCTCTTTTCTCATGTTTCCGAATCTGTTTGTCTTTTTCTAATTTTATTTTCTTACCCTCTTTAATTAG
>NC_051407.1:16652011-16652296 GCF_015228065.2 Penaeus monodon
GCCTCATCTGGCCATGACACGGTTTTTGTTTTTGCGCATGTTTTTACGTCTTTTTTTTTGTTTTTGTTTTTTTGTTTTTGCGTCTTTGTTTTTTTTGTTTTTGTTTTTGCGTCTTTGTTTTTTTTGCGCATGTTTTTACGTTTTTTTTTTTTTTTGCGTCTTTGTTTTTTTTTTGTTTTTGTTTTTGCGTTTTTGTTTTTTTGCGCATATTTTTACGTTTTTTTTTTTGCGCATGTTTTACGTCTTTTTGTTTGTTTGTTTTTTTTGCGCATGTTTTTACGTCTT
>NC_051407.1:16653334-16653654 GCF_015228065.2 Penaeus monodon
TGTATGTTTCTTAGACCGTCTGTGTTTGTTTGTGTTTAGATATGTTTGATATTTTGTGAGGCATATATAGTATGTTGTGAAAGTTAATTCCTGTGTGTATAATGTACATATATAAACAACATATATGGGTGATGCTCAGTAATATTATCTTCTTTTTATATCTTTCAAGTTGCAAAAGGAATTGGCATGTATAGAATTATTGTAATGATGATGGATTACATAAGAAGTAAAAAATAGATTAGAAACGTAACATGGAAGGGGAGGCTATAGGGAGAGTAATGATAAATATCGAGAAATCGCGTTGGTTGATTTTTTTTTTT
>NC_051407.1:16653686-16653761 GCF_015228065.2 Penaeus monodon
TGTTTTCATATTTTTTGTTCTTATTCTTTTCTGCTTTTCTGGTTTCCTGGTTCCTATCCTTCTTCTATCCTCCTA
>NC_051407.1:16653822-16653899 GCF_015228065.2 Penaeus monodon
TTCCTTTTAAATTATCTTTTTTTCACATTTTCTTCTCTATTCTTCATCGCTATCTCCCTTTTTTATGTTGTCTTTTC
>NC_051407.1:16654885-16654972 GCF_015228065.2 Penaeus monodon
CGTGTATGATTATTCATCTATTTATCAATCCATCTTTTTTTTTTTGCTTTATTCGTGTATAATTATTTAGTAATTTATCAATCCATC
>NC_051407.1:16655891-16656082 GCF_015228065.2 Penaeus monodon
ATGATGAACATGGTGCAGAATTGATAAAAAATGAACAGACTGTAGGAGAAAAAGAGAGAGGAAAGATGAAATAGCACAAATTGAGAATGAACAGAAGAAAGCAACCGGACGACTATCGACAGAAACATGAAATACAGGGTTGCAAAATATTTTGAGAAAATGCAGAAGCAAATTGAGACTGAAAAAGGACT
>NC_051407.1:16656370-16656493 GCF_015228065.2 Penaeus monodon
CATATTTAGTTAGATTTTTCTATATAAGGAAACCAAATTGTTGCGTTTATCTTGAGTGTAAAACAAGGAGCTTTTCTGTTTTGAATTTTATAGTCGTTTCCTTTAACTAGAAAACCGTTTTTG
>NC_051407.1:16657216-16657305 GCF_015228065.2 Penaeus monodon
GTGCACTTTTCTTGTAAAATATATTTTTTGTAATTGTTATTTTGTAGTTTTCCCTCTGTAACAGAAAAAATATATATTTTGTAGTTTTC
>NC_051407.1:16659225-16659373 GCF_015228065.2 Penaeus monodon
ATAAAGAGCTGGAAACAGAGAGATAAATTATGACCCTATTTTGACGACCGGAATGATGACGTCACAGCCAGACGTACAACAATGGCGCCAAGGATCATCACAGCAGTTATCGTCCCTCCTTTTTTTTTTTTTGCACGTTTCCCCCCCC
>NC_051407.1:16659463-16659624 GCF_015228065.2 Penaeus monodon
TGCTGTGCCTAGTTCCCCTGTTTGGTCACCGCAATCACAGGTGAGTCAGATGTTCGTAAGATTTTCGTCGGAGGAAGAAATTTACATTTTTCTCTTTCTGTGATTTGAGTTTATAATGTATTTCGATGTGAATTTCTTTGTTATGAATGAAGTTTAGTTTT
>NC_051407.1:16660544-16660822 GCF_015228065.2 Penaeus monodon
GTTTTTTGTTACAACTATCTCCTCACGATTTAAAATATAGATTCGTATACATAATTAATTACGCAACTTCATTATTCAAACAGATTCAATATTTAGGTCTAATCTTAATCAAAACCAAGATGTAATTATTTTTTCAGTGATGAAGGAGATTGGTTTATGAAGAATTATGGTAATTTTGTTTCAAAACTGGAGATTTTGAAAGGTTTAAATATTTAAACGATGACAGGGGTTACCCTGTTTACTAACCATTTAGACAACAGAGTGTGTGTGGTGTGTGT
>NC_051407.1:16660994-16661226 GCF_015228065.2 Penaeus monodon
ATTGGATAGAAAGTTAACATGGACATTTTAACAAAACTCATTATTATATATCTTCGTTTCCTTTCTTTGCAGTCCAAGATCGTCCTAAGTAAAGGTGATTGGGTGACTGGAGGTTTCTGTGCAATATTTGAGAAAGATTTTAATGTTATCAAACACTCACATACACTACTCTTTATAATTGCAAATATACTCCACGGCACACTGAACACCTGGTACGTGAGGAAATTTAGTG
>NC_051407.1:16661662-16662015 GCF_015228065.2 Penaeus monodon
AACAGTAATTTTCATGAATTATCCGAATTCCTCTCTCCATCATCTCATTAGCATGCACGCCGAAGCAACCCATGATGATAAATGTCGCAGTTACCCATTTAAAACGTCTTCCGTCCGACATTATTCGTACACGATATAGAAAACGGGACGCGTGTTTCTGTCTCCGCCCTTGTTTCTAATTAATGCGGACACCAAAAGTGGAATAATGGAAAGAAGAGACGATAATAAACCAAGCGAGGTGCATAGAGTGAGTTTTAGATACGAAAGATGAAACGGGTTGGTTAGAAATTTTCATTCGTTGGAAACAAAAAAAGATGCTGAGTGTTGAAGTTGATTGCTGCGTGGTTTATCTT
>NC_051407.1:16662545-16662922 GCF_015228065.2 Penaeus monodon
ATAATAATTTGTCCCTCGCTCTAGGATACCTAGTTTCTATGTACTTTCATTTTTTTCCTTCCATTCTTCTCCAAGGAGTTGGATAACGCAGAGTTGAGGTCAAAGGTCACTAGGAATAGGACATCTTACCTCGAGAACGAGAGGGGGTCACGGAGGCTTGTTAGGTCATGGCGGGTGACCTGAGAATGGCTCAGAACATGACCCATTATACGGTTGATAGTCTTTCTGTCTGCTTGGCGAGATGTGAAAGTAATGTGTGCTGTGGGGTGGGCTGTGGGCTTAGCTTTATAATACAGATTAAATGTACAGTATATACTTTTGTTTCATTACACGCTTTCTTATATGTACATGCGTATATGCGTATAAAACATATTTGC
>NC_051407.1:16662986-16663066 GCF_015228065.2 Penaeus monodon
TGTTAGTTGTATGGGTACCTCTTTTTGCTATAGGGTGAAATAAATAATGAAATAGATAATGGTGAACAAGTACTAATGGG
>NC_051407.1:16663134-16663413 GCF_015228065.2 Penaeus monodon
TGACCACAGACAGACCAACAAACCCACCAAGAGACAAAAACATAAACAAACAGTCCCCCCCCCCCAAAAAAAAAACAATTCCACCTTTTCCTCACATCGTCTCGCTTCTGCAGAGTCTCCCCTTCAACGCAAAGAAAATGGACCCCACGTTGACCACACGAAAACGTAATCCATCTCAGGCGGTGTCAGGTTGGCACTCAAAGGCAGCCGGGCCATTCAGTGTGCTCCGTGCTTGGTCTCGACCAGGACACGGGGGGGTCTGTGTGTTTGAGTGCATGG
>NC_051407.1:16663556-16663664 GCF_015228065.2 Penaeus monodon
CCTCTTACGCTTTTTAAGAAATAGAGATAGATTCGCAAACAGACAGATAGATTAAATTCATAAATATATGAATAAACAGAGGCTATGTTTTTCAGTTAATCGCAATTT
>NC_051407.1:16665760-16665838 GCF_015228065.2 Penaeus monodon
AGAGATATCCTTTCGAGGGGCATGTTCTGGGAACTAGGATAACACTTTAAGTGTTGAAAGATTGGTCTGCCTGTCTGC
>NC_051407.1:16665949-16666499 GCF_015228065.2 Penaeus monodon
CCAGGTCATCTCCGGTTCAAAAAGGTCAAAGAAGAGCAAGTCCCTGGGTTTTCTTGTGATGCAATACTTGATGCCTCAGTGCCCTCTATCGGCGACCGGCGGACTCCTCCCAAAACTGTAGTCATTCAGTTGGAAATAAGACAAAAGATATAACTTAAAGGATTCCTTTCTTTTTTAATGTTGAGTTTATAGATTCCCTTAAATTTTTGTATGTGTGTAGATTGAATGTAAGGGGAAAATTGTGTGTTAAATAAGGGATTTTTTAAAAATTTTTTTTTTTGAATTTGTGGTTTCACTTTTTTCGAGATTAGGAGAAAGGCAATACTATTTAGTAAGAAAAGATCGAATAAGAATATATCAGTGTCTTCTGATTTTACTGAATGACTTGTCACATTCAGTTGATATCTTATCTCTCTCGATCAAATGATATAGACGTAATCCTTATCATACGTAAAGTCTATTTCCTCTACATATAAAAATTAACGATAACGATAAACGATGAATAAAAAATATGCAATAAAAGCCCCCCCCAAAAAAAAAAAATTGTTTG
>NC_051407.1:16666554-16666904 GCF_015228065.2 Penaeus monodon
GGTTAGCGTTGTATACTTTTAAGAATCTTCATAAAGTCGAAGGTTTATGATATCGCCACGTGATCGTCAAAGAATAATCGGTTCCCTTTTCCACTTTCAAGTCGACGTTTTATTCTCCTGTTTCTAAGCTGAATGATTTGTAATGCTGAATAACCTGCTGTTGAATCCCTTTTTTAAATGAAACGTGATAATACGCAGAGAAAGATCTAGACATGATGCAATTTACACAATAACAAGAAAAATGTATTTCAGCCTAAATGCCGCGGTTATGATAATAGGCCCATAATCAGCTGTGTATATAACTGGTTGACATATCATTATGCTTCAGTATAGCAACGAAAAACACGACA
>NC_051407.1:16667014-16667295 GCF_015228065.2 Penaeus monodon
CACACCACTATAATTTTAAACTTCTAAATGACTTTTTACCATCGAGGTCCAAATTTTGGCTTATACTTACTTTTTAAATTTAAAATCGTTTTTACAAAATTGTCTCCCCCTATCCTTATCCCCTTTTCAAAAAAGCTTCTTCGTTAAGTAACAAAAAGGGGTTTAAACAAGAAAGACTTAGGGCCTTGATTTAAGGGGTAACCAAGGCACGATTAAAACTACTGTGTCCGATATCAGTACTGTATTAGAGATTTAAACCCCTCGGGGGTAATTTTTTATTC
>NC_051407.1:16667457-16667590 GCF_015228065.2 Penaeus monodon
AAAAAAAAAAAAATCCCCGGGCCCCCAAAAAAAAAAAAAAAAAAAAAAAAAAAAAGCTGAAAATCCTTTTTTTTTTTTCCAAAAGGGGCCCGGGTTTTTTTGGCGTAAAGACATTAATGGAAAAATTTCTTAC
>NC_051407.1:16668379-16668656 GCF_015228065.2 Penaeus monodon
AAAAAAAAATAATAATAATAATAATAAATAAATAGATAAACAAATAAACAAATAAACAAATAAATAAATAAATGAATGAATAAACAAATAAATAAATAAATAAATAAACAAAAAATAGATGAATAAATAAATGAATGAATAAACAAGAAAATGGATAAATGAACAAATAAACAAGCAAACATAAAATTACTTAACCAAACAAAAATACTAAAATGAACAGGAGATAAAACCACAAGAACAAAAATAAAACAAAGAAATATTTATCATCCTAATTCTT
>NC_051407.1:16669489-16669636 GCF_015228065.2 Penaeus monodon
TTGTTTAAACACCTCCTTCCCTAAAGTTCTCCCCTCTCTCCCCCCTTCCCTTTCTATATCTACCTATCAACCCCTACCTACATCATCTGCCCCCCACCCCACCCCCATTAAAAAAAATCCTCACTCGCTAAAATACAGACTCACGAA
>NC_051407.1:16669823-16669928 GCF_015228065.2 Penaeus monodon
TGAGCCAGTTCGAGGTAATTTGCATATTAGTACAAAGGCTTTAGGATCTACTGTTTTTTGTAATGTGGATTGCAATCTTGCAAGGGAAATGTTTGTGGGAGAAGA
>NC_051407.1:16670329-16670568 GCF_015228065.2 Penaeus monodon
GCTCTGTCCTATCTTTTCGCCATTCTTACGCGTTAATAAAAACAACAACTGAAAACGACCAAGTTTTACCTCTATATCTAACTTGCTTTTCTAACTTAATTTTACTAACTTGATATCTCACTTGTATTCAGAGCGTAGAATACAACAACATAATTTGTTACCTTATACTGATTAATATGCAAGTGCTTAAGACTACATCACACCAAGGCACTTAATTTCGGCATTTTATATCCACACTT
>NC_051407.1:16671288-16671635 GCF_015228065.2 Penaeus monodon
CCGATGAAACTATAGACGAACTCACTCGAAGCTTCAGACCAAAACAGCGAAACATGCACCACAAAACCCCGAAACTCGTGGGAGATATACACTGTTCAAAGAGATATTCAAGACTGGTCAGTGCCCGAGAAGAGGAGAAAAGAGATCGTGACAATCAGTTTAATATAAAAGGGATCATTTGCATACATCCGTTATGGCAGAGCGAATGAAATAACAGTTTTTGGTTGCGCGGGATTCGAATCATTCTGAAACGCCTGGTCGAGTCCTCGGTTGTGTTTCATCGTATTACGCAATGTGTTGTGCGGTTAAGGTTTCATCTTTAATTTCGTATGATTCTGTTATTACTA
>NC_051407.1:16671662-16671781 GCF_015228065.2 Penaeus monodon
CAATGCACTGTAGTTTATCTTGCTAATATTTTCGACTATTTGTTGCATAATGTAAAGTTCCCTGGCACTTTCATTAATACGGATGCTGGATTAGATATTAACGTACGTGGTAAATCGAG
>NC_051407.1:16671969-16672286 GCF_015228065.2 Penaeus monodon
GATTTTGCTAACCATGTTAAAACAAAAACAAAATGGCGGAGTTTAAACGATCGAAGGAATGGGACAAAAACTTGAATGTTGTTGAATTGCAATTTGTGGCTCAGTAATTGCAATAATTAGCGAAAATGCAATGGAATCGAAGAACTGAGAGTGGCAGGTGAGAGGGCCAGGTGCAGAGGACCTAGGGTAAATGAGAATAAAGGAGACAGGAAAAGTGAATAAAGTTGGAGAAGAATGAATAATACGAATGAAAAGGGAGAAAGAATAGATAATGTAAAGATAGAGAGAACAATAAAGCAAAGAATAAATACAAGAAC
>NC_051407.1:16672444-16672618 GCF_015228065.2 Penaeus monodon
GGCATATTGAAGAAACATCGCATAAAATAAAATAGTAATGATGATAACAACAAGAGAGAAATTGCAGCTGCAGGGGGCAACATTCTCGCTTGCAACAGAGACTTACCAACACGCTTGCAAGTGTCAAGTTTCTTGCAAGATGATTATAAGAAAAAAAAATATCTCGTCCTCATA
>NC_051407.1:16673280-16673344 GCF_015228065.2 Penaeus monodon
ATATATTTCGTCGTGGTGCACCAGGGAATGATTTACAGATGTATATGTATGAGTGAATATGTAA
>NC_051407.1:16674890-16674970 GCF_015228065.2 Penaeus monodon
GTTATTTCATCTTCTGTGAAATAAGACAAGCGTGATCTCTCATCCCGGAAATCCCAGGTCCATCTCTTTCAATTCCCGCG
>NC_051407.1:16676581-16676670 GCF_015228065.2 Penaeus monodon
TCCAGCCAGGTCATGGAAACCGCTCTTGGCGAACGGAGTCGAGGCGGAGTCATAAGTCTATCTCCCATTCTCCTTTCTCGGGAGTTCTG
>NC_051407.1:16677166-16677246 GCF_015228065.2 Penaeus monodon
GAAATTTCCTTTTTTTCTTGATATTAAAGCTACTAAAAAAATCTTTCTTAATTACTTCTTATTATAATGATATAAATTTA
>NC_051407.1:16677318-16677533 GCF_015228065.2 Penaeus monodon
CATTTTGCTTGGGGGGGGGGGGGGATGTTGCAACCTATGATGTTGTTGCTTTAATGTTGCGTTTGGTATTCTGTGTGACGTTGATATATCGTTGTCGAGTTTAATGCATATGATTAACGATATATGCTGATGTATACTATGGGAATATTATGTATATATTATGATATATTTCTTTGTATTGTGTTGATTTTTTCGTGTTGTTGTTATTTTCTGGT
>NC_051407.1:16677835-16677994 GCF_015228065.2 Penaeus monodon
ATAATGAGTGGTAATGCTCGGTTAATTTGATAAGAGATATGATTTTAGAAGATTACAGTGTCATCTGATTAAATGTCGAATTTTGAATGAAAAGAAAAGAAAAAAAAATACATCTAAATCATACATCTTTACGTTTCTCTGAAATGGTTTCAACATTTT
>NC_051407.1:16678021-16679268 GCF_015228065.2 Penaeus monodon
TTCCGAGTAACACAATCCATAAATACAATTACGTTCCGCCAGTCAAACCGAAACATGAGGTACATTTTTTTTACCTCTTTGTTCTTTCATTTTTTCCCCTTTTTTTCTCTTTTTAAAAATCCATTGCTCCTTCAAGGTCTTAGGGCACACATTCTCTTGGACTCTCGAGGTCAAAGGTCATGTCAGGTCACGCAACAGCTCAGTCTATTTAGCTTTCTTAGACGAAGCCAAAACACGGGTCACGCATTCTGATTCAGAAACAAAAGCGAAGCGTTTTTTTTATTTTGATTTATTCACAAAGAAGAAAAACGAGTAATGGTCTTGTTTAATGGATGAATAAAAGATATATGAAGATATATTTCGCCTAAATATTGATTTTTATGGTTAGAAGAGCAAGTATTCTGCGAACATTTGAATTTTTTTCAGGTCATTCCATCCCTTCGTCTCAGAGATGGGTCAGAGAGTGCTGGAGCTTGGAAATATTACTTTGTGACGTCACGATGGGATTCAGAGACCGCGGGGTTAAAATGTGGCAGGGGGAATTGTTGTCGCTAAAAGCATGGCCATTTTTTTTATTATCATTATCATTCTCAGTACTTTAAACATGGAATAAAAATTATTAGAACTGAAGGAGAAAAAATATAAATACGTGGCTTGTAATTAGTTCATTTGGTATCTTACATTTCACTACCATTATTCTTTTCCTGTGAACTTCTGGATCCACGCATCGCTCTGGAGTTTATAGCATATTCAAACCTCTTTCACCTATACTCTGTAAGTACCATTAAACACTAAAACAACCACACCAATACCCCATCTCCTAACCATAAAAATTGTTTAACCCCAATAAAACCCACAACACACCTACATAAAAACATCTACCGGAGAATATGATAGAGTTCGATCCCTTTAAAGATCTGAAATTCTCGAAAGAAAACAATAGGATTCCCTTTCACTTCCCGTCTGATCCTCAGGACGCGGGAGAGAATGGCTGTGGCTCGCGAGGAAGACGAGGGCACGACACTCGCCAGGGAGAATGGACTCTGGAGTTTATATTCTATATCCTTTCATTATATTTTTCTTCTTTCTCTCTGACTTTTTCTTTCTTTCGTTTTTACGTTTTTTTAGCTCTGCCTTTTCTTTTTCTTTTCGTTTTTTTCTTTTTCGTGTTATTTTTTTTTATCTTTGTTTATACACTCTCACTTTTTCTTATTATTTTCTCTCTTTTCTTATTCTATTATATTCTT
>NC_051407.1:16679356-16679423 GCF_015228065.2 Penaeus monodon
CCTTCACGTTTTCTTTTCTCTGTTTCTCCTTTTCTTTGACCCTTTTCTTCCTTCCCTTTTTTGGAAT
>NC_051407.1:16679464-16679624 GCF_015228065.2 Penaeus monodon
AGTTGCATCGGGAATGAGATAGGGCGTGAGTTGGGGTGGGTTGAGGAGGGGGTGTTATGTGGGGCAGGCGTGTGTGCTTCCAGGGGTGTTATGTGTATACTGTGTGTGCTTTCTGTGAGCACATATGGCCAGTTTTTTTTTCTCTCCCTCCTTCTCTTTC
>NC_051407.1:16680659-16680970 GCF_015228065.2 Penaeus monodon
CTTGCATAATGTCTCAGGTCAGTACAACCAACAATTTTTCGGCGACCGTGTGAAAGGCGAGGGTAAGTGTGCAGTAGATGGTAGCATGATAAAAAATATTACGAACAAAATATTGACAATATGTTAATGCAGTGATGGGTAACAAAATAATTTATTTAGTCGATACATAAATATGTTTCTATCTAATAATGATTAGCATGGATGATATGAGGATAACTTATAATGTAGATAACTATATTATTGACAGTGTGTATAATGATACAGTATATAATAAGATTATCAATCAAATGAATGATCGATTTTATTGCGTG
>NC_051407.1:16682199-16682273 GCF_015228065.2 Penaeus monodon
CGTGCGCGTGTGCGTTTTCACTTCTTGCAATTGAGATTGCGTGTACTTATGTGTGATTTTGGCTTGATTAGAAG
>NC_051407.1:16682345-16682432 GCF_015228065.2 Penaeus monodon
ACGTGCGTGTGCGTTATAAGAGAGAAAATTATTTTAAGAAATGAAAAACACATGAGTATCATCGCGTATACACGTAGAATCATACTT
>NC_051407.1:16682466-16682671 GCF_015228065.2 Penaeus monodon
CTTCCCATCAAGCCATAAGTACACGCAATCTCAGTTGCAAGAAATGAAAATGTCATTGCAAAACCACTGTACAATGTGTTAATGTCTTTTCTCCGGTCAGAGGCTGTGATTAGCATTGGAAACTGCGGGACTTTTCAGTTTTAAATTTCAAAAGGATTTTTTCGCTTATTTTGTGTCTCTGTTGAACAGGATTTTATTTCGCAGA
>NC_051407.1:16682698-16682967 GCF_015228065.2 Penaeus monodon
GTGCATCAGGATGTTTTCGTTTATTTTTTTATATAGTTTTTTTTGTGATTTTTGAACATGATTTTTTTTAACATGATTTTTTATCTTTTTTTTACATTGAACAGAATTTTTTTTGCAGATTTTTTGTTTTTGTTGAACAGGATTCTTAATGATCTTCTGTTCTTGCTGAACAGGATTTTTTTATGTTCAACAGGATTTTTTACAAGTATTTGTTTATATTGAACAGGTTTTTTCGCCTATTTTTGGCGGACCCTCTTGCTCTCTCTCTC
>NC_051407.1:16683124-16683908 GCF_015228065.2 Penaeus monodon
TTCGGGCACTCTCAGAGGCACAAACTGACGCAAGTACGTAGGCATATCAATTTTAAAAATCATCATTGTGCGTGGAATTACAGTAACACGTTTACATAAATGGTTGCGCCAAGAGTGAGCGTAAATACATACCCGCAGACACGTGTAAATACAAAAGTATGTCCGAATCGACCCGAAAATACCCGACCTAATGCTAAAAAAAAACGAAAAAAAAAATCCGACCCACCTCTAAAACAAGACCCGACCCGAAAATACCCGACCTAATTAAAAAAACAATCCGACCCAACTCTAAAACAAGACAAGACCGGAAAATACCCGACATAACTTTAAAAAAACATCCGACCCGACACGAAAATACCCGACCTAACCCGAAAACATGTGACCCGACCCGAAAAAAACGACCTGACCCGAAAATACCCGACCTAGCCCGATAGTATCCGACCCGACCCGAAAAAAAACGACCCGACCCGAAAAAAAACGACCTGACCCGAAATAGCTGACCCTCTACCCGCTTTCTTCATCTCGTCCTTTCAAGACTCCTTCCCTTCGCCCCGTGACCTGGTGCGTGTCTTGACCTCCGCGTGACCTCGCCTCGGCCATCGCAGGAGTTGTTTATCATCGCCTTGTAAGGTCGGAATGATGTCTGCTCCCGTGTGGCGCGTTTTTTTTTTTTTTAGCCAGATGCTGTGTGATTATGTGTAGTTACGTCTTTTTTGTGTCTAATATAATTTTGGGTCCTTATTTTTTTTCTCTTTTTCTTCTAATTTTACCATGTATGTATGTA
>NC_051407.1:16684912-16685103 GCF_015228065.2 Penaeus monodon
GCTAGTTGGACGTCTAAACAAACCAGCCACAAAATTGAACCTTTTATCCGGCCAACTGGTCTGAGAACACATGCACGTATATTTGGGTATTTTCACATGTTATTGCTATTTTCTCTAAGTCTTCCATTCTTTCCTTTCAGAGAAGAAAGGAAGAAAATAAGCCTCCGTAAGCTAACATTAAGAAGACAACA
>NC_051407.1:16685522-16685657 GCF_015228065.2 Penaeus monodon
TCCTTTTCTTAATATAATATCTGTTTTTTCCATCTTCCTTTGATGTCACGACATCGTGGAGATTATGAAAAGCCTAAGAGGATGAAGAGAAAATTTCAACTTTTTATTTTTTCTCTCTTCGGTCTTTCTCCCTCC
>NC_051407.1:16686305-16686912 GCF_015228065.2 Penaeus monodon
GCACACATGCGTTTGTGTGTGTGTTATATGCTCTCTTGACTTTAGGATACAGTCGGTCGCATTGCTGGTCAGATAAACACTCAATATGAGTAGAAACATCACATTATTTAGTCCAATTTAGAAGCATAAAGTTGTAATAACAACATGTTGAGCAATTTAGTAGCATGAAGATGCAAAAACAAGTTGTTGAGCTATTTAGCAGTGAGTTGTAATAACCAGTTGTTGACCAAATAGCATCACGGAGTTGCAATAACCAGTTGTTGAGAATTTAGCAGCATGGAGATGTAATAACAAGATGTTTAAGTAATTGATCATCATAAAGTTGTAATATTAAGTCCATACCTTAACACAATATCCATTTTAATATAACAAAACACCGAAATACCGTAAGTACACCAGCCAATCACCATAAATAACCAGGACGTATTTCCCAGGCACGAAACAAATGACTGTCAATGACCTATATCCCGGAACTAGGAAATACATGACCTTATATTGCCCATGTTTGGTTCGACCATTTGTCACGGTGACACAGAGGTCAGATGGGTGATAGAGCCATTGCACAGTGAACTATCTCCTTTTTGTATTTTATTGGCTGTCGAGCTTC
>NC_051407.1:16687813-16688202 GCF_015228065.2 Penaeus monodon
TCACGACGTTGTGGCTTCGTGTGTCTGCCGATGAATCCCGTGTTTTATTATAACATCTGTCGGAGTAAGGCCGATTAAAACCCAAGATGATATAACAGTTCGTGAGATAAAGAAGAACAGGAAAATATTTTAGAGATGGAACATAAATCAATACTTAATCGTGATAGAAGTGATGGGAAGTCCATTGATAATAACAGTAATGAATATGATAGTGCAATGTATTGTAAATAGGTCATGTAACTCTAAACACTTATAATATTTCGGACTTCCCATGTCATCGAACGGACGACCTGCATCAAAAACTGGAGTTGTTTTTTATCAAGACTTATATAGGATATATTTTGCCACCAACGCGCTTATTCTCCTCAAGAAAATGATTGCCGTGCAAG
>NC_051407.1:16689040-16689367 GCF_015228065.2 Penaeus monodon
GGACAAATACTTTCATAACGACCAATACAGCACTTCCCCCCTCCCCTTTTCTACGTCCTTCATGCTTGTTGAATGCAACATGTGGCCGTCATATGATTTACGTGTGCCGTGTGCAACGATTTACGTGTGCCGTGTGCAACGAAGTCCCGACGCCGTAAAAGAACACGTATTCTTAACACCCCCCCTCCCCCCCAACCCACCACACCAACCCCTTTCCCGTGCCGTGAAAAAGGTCGCTGGTTTGGCTGATATAAAGGCAATGTGTGATTACGTAATTATTGTCTTTGGGGGGGGGGGGGGATTTATAACTTTTTTTTTTAACAACTG
>NC_051407.1:16689453-16689530 GCF_015228065.2 Penaeus monodon
GATCGTAGGGGAGATGTCACTGATTTTCTTGTCTTTTGAGTGTTTTTGTTTTATTTTCTCCCTTAGTTCCATTGGGT
>NC_051407.1:16691000-16691083 GCF_015228065.2 Penaeus monodon
ATCAAACACACCCATGATGTTACAGAATGTCTGTTCCACACTTCCACTGACACATCGTAAATCTGCTATCACGTCATTTATCA
>NC_051407.1:16691439-16691767 GCF_015228065.2 Penaeus monodon
CAATGTATCTCTTATCTGCCAGTTCAAAACATCCAAAGGACAAATACTTTCATAACGACCAAATACAGAACTTTCCCCCCCCCTTTTCTACGTCTTCATGCTTGTTGAATGCAAACAGTGGCGTCATATGATTTACGTGTGCCGTGTGCAACGATTTACGTGGTGCACGGGTGCAACGAAGTCCCGACGCCGTAAAAGAAAACACGTTATTCTTAACACCCCCCCCTCCCCCCCTACCACCACACTCTACCCTTTTCCGCGTGCCGGAAAAAGGTTCGCATGGTTTGGCTGATATAAAGGCAATGGGTGATTACGTAATTATTGTTTT
>NC_051407.1:16691863-16691971 GCF_015228065.2 Penaeus monodon
GAACGGGGATTTTTTTTTTTTTTTTTTTTTTTGATCGTTAGGGGAGATGTCCACTGATTTTTGTCTTTTGAGTGTTTTGTTTTGATTTTCTCCTTAGTTCCATTGGGT
>NC_051407.1:16693488-16693877 GCF_015228065.2 Penaeus monodon
ATGCAAAACACCACCCATGGATGTTAAGACAAGAATTATTACCCACACGCAACACGAACATCCCTCTCTCTACCTCTTTATCTATCTCTCACACTTTTCCATTGTCTGAATGTCTGTTCCAACACTTTCCATGTCACAGGGAGAGTTAGTTGTTTATAAACGCAAAGTTAATGAGGACTAATGATGTTTACACTGGCTTGTTTATCTGCTGTATTCTTAACGTTGCTAAATAAACAATGTGTAACTCATTTTTCTTTCTCCCTTGGTCTTCATTTCTCTCTTGTTCTTCTTTTCTCTCTTGTTCTTCTTTTCTCTCCTGTTCCTCCTTTCTCTCTTGTTCTTCATTTCTCTCTTGTTCATCCTTTCTCTCTTGTTCTTCCTTTCTCTCT
>NC_051407.1:16695036-16695241 GCF_015228065.2 Penaeus monodon
CGCATTGAAGATGACAAATCGAATCGTCTTTTACAAGCTTCTTGCGCCAAGTTTGTGACAAGTGCAAACAACTTTCGCTTTGAATGAAGTAGACTTCAAAGGAGCAACGTTGCAAAGTCGTGTCGTGTGCCGTTTACGAAATTCCGATGCCAATTTTTAGCCAAAGTAATTTGTCGTATAGATGGATAGTTAACATGGCTAAAGT
>NC_051407.1:16698992-16699090 GCF_015228065.2 Penaeus monodon
TATTTCATTTATCATTGTGTCTGTTTGCCTTTCACATAGCCTTCATAATAAATCATTATATTATATCATTATATGTATACACCAAAATAAAAGTGGTT
>NC_051407.1:16699585-16699785 GCF_015228065.2 Penaeus monodon
ACTACAGTAAAAGCTGCACCATACATCATTTTCACAAGCGATAACCATCACCACGTACTTGGCCCACACCTCTTAAACACACCACAAGATTACCTTTAAGATCTTATCAAGGAGGATAACATCTTCATTTGGAATTGCAAGGAAACTTTCTTCTGGTACAGATAGTGTGTTCTAAACGTTCATCTGCTGGCGCGAGATAT
>NC_051407.1:16705144-16705227 GCF_015228065.2 Penaeus monodon
TCAAAAAGATGACGCAACCCAAATCCAGACCGTGTTATGGCGAAGACTGAAGAGAGAGAGAAGAAAAAGACTATGCATCTTAT
>NC_051407.1:16705270-16705587 GCF_015228065.2 Penaeus monodon
GCATCAAAGGCTAAACCCATTAGCGGTATCTAAATTACCTGGTGAGTTTCGGAGTTAATATGCAGTTGCACAGGTAACAGGAAGCTAGTGAGGTACCGCCTTCAAAGGGTTACCTGCAATTCACCTGTTGTTTTAAAGTACTGTCACGGGGTATGTAAGGTGACTATCCATCTTGATCCTTTATTGAAAGAGACCGGTGTGGTTTTATGTACTCAAAGGTTCCAGGTCTTAAAGTTTGTGGTTTAGACAAGGGTACTTAGTGTACGGTATATAATGTATGTTAATCTTGAATGTCGTAAGTGCCAGTTTAGCGGATG
>NC_051407.1:16705976-16706178 GCF_015228065.2 Penaeus monodon
GGAACTAGAGGAAAGCTCCTCTCCTTTTGTGTGTAAACTGAACCACTACACTGATATAAATACACTGTCACAGAAATATGTTGGATAATGTTGAGCCCAATTTAATTTAAGTATACTGCAGTTCTCTGCTATATACAGATGTATACCATCATATTCATTATATCTACATTTCCTCGTATAACGAAGTATGGATGAAAATTAA
>NC_051407.1:16706304-16706530 GCF_015228065.2 Penaeus monodon
ACTTCTTTGTAATGTACAACATATATAAGCACCTAGGTAGATATTATCATTTGTATGGTTTAACAAAACAGAATTTCCAAGATAAAATAAGGAATCACATCCAGCCAGTCCTACGAAATAAAATCTAAAACGAAAGAATTCACTAGTTCCCAGAATCATAACATGAGGTTATATAGCTTTAATACTTTCCAATGGAAGTTTCTACGAATATCAAGGGATTAAAGAC
>NC_051407.1:16707463-16707623 GCF_015228065.2 Penaeus monodon
GAAGAAAGAAGAAGTAAAAAGAACAATAATGCCTAAAAAAACAAAAAATGCGTAAGAAAAAAAAGAAACTTATAGTCCCACGTGCATATGAAACCCCCCCCCTCCTCTTTCCTCTCACTCCGATACCACCACGCGCAATAGGTAAGAACAGGACGCCTCC
>NC_051407.1:16712775-16713044 GCF_015228065.2 Penaeus monodon
ACATTAAAAGATCAAAGGCTAACCCATTAGCGGTATCTAATTACCTGTTGAGTTTCGTAGTTAATTGCAGTCTTCACAGGTAACCGGAAGCTAGTGATGTACCGCCTTCAAAGGGTTACCTGCAATCACCTGTTGTTTTTAAAGTACTTTCACGGGGTATTAAGGCTGACTATCCATCTTGATCTTTATTGAAAGAGACGGTGGTTTTATGTACTCAAAGGTTCCATGTACTTTAAAGTTTGTGGTTCTAGACAAGGGTACTTAGTGTA
>NC_051407.1:16713410-16713566 GCF_015228065.2 Penaeus monodon
CCTTTTGTGTGGTAAACTGAACCACTACACCTGATAAATACACTGTCCACAGAAATATTTGTATAATGTTGAGCCCAATTTAATTAAGTATACTGCAGTTCTCGGCTATATACAGATGTATACCATCATATTCATTATATCTACCATTTTCCTCGT
>NC_051407.1:16713777-16713947 GCF_015228065.2 Penaeus monodon
TTAACAAAACAGAATTTCCAAGATAAATAAGAATCACATCCAGCCAGTCCTTACGAATAAAATCTAACGAACGCATTCACTCGTTTCCCAGAATCATAACATGAGGTTATATAGCATTTAATACTTTCCAATGGAGTTTCTACGAATATCAAGAGGATTAAAGACAGGGA
>NC_051407.1:16714796-16714988 GCF_015228065.2 Penaeus monodon
TTGCTAATGTCTCTACACTCCCTTTTGTATTGATAAAAGAGGTTCTTCAGTAATTCAACAATTAATTAAGAAACTAAACGTAAATGAATATAAACGAAATCATATGGAAAAAAAATAATAGTTCTGATAGAGCGGCCATATGACATGTTATTTTAACGTTATACAGCGTCTGACTCAAAGAAGTTAGAAAGA
>NC_051407.1:16715235-16715349 GCF_015228065.2 Penaeus monodon
TCCGCAGTTACTAACCGCTGTAACTTTCCATACCGAATGTAACCTGAATAATAACACACAAAAACATTGTTTTTTTTATATTACAGCACTATGATTCTCATAAATACCAAAAGT
>NC_051407.1:16716444-16716974 GCF_015228065.2 Penaeus monodon
TTTGTCAGCTTTCTCTTACGAATAATAATAAAAATGTATATATTATTATGCAATATTTCAAGAAAAACTCTTCCAGGAATCGATAATCTTTTTTACGTATGTTTCCCTTCTCGTCCCCAGTTCGATAAAAAAAAAAAATCACTACGAAGTGCGCACGTAGTCCCTCTACTTCGTAAATATTTATCAGGTCACAGTCGCTCTCTCCCGTATGATGGAGCGGGGATCTTTGTGACCCAACCAAGGTGCCTCTATCGGGGTCGACCACCTTGCTTACACACATATATATACACGGTAGGGATACACACGAAATATGTACACAGATGCATGCATAGACACGCGTTCGGAGGCAGTGGTATGCTTGTTAGGATGTGTGAGTATATGTATGGATGCATAAACGCGTATATGCATACAGATGCACGCTTACGAGCTTTAAGATACACACATGTAGACAGATGAACATGTGAACGTGCGAAAACACACACAGGAGGCTACGTGTACAAACACACTCGTATATATGGTGTATAATAAAT
>NC_051407.1:16717078-16717206 GCF_015228065.2 Penaeus monodon
AACTCGCACGCACACATACATAACCGTATTTTCTCGATAGCAATCA
This sequence comes from Penaeus monodon, assembly GCF_015228065.2. NCBI lineage: Eukaryota > Metazoa > Arthropoda > Malacostraca > Decapoda > Penaeidae > Penaeus > Penaeus monodon. The sequence goes on from NC_051407.1 coordinate 16,717,125, forward strand.
AAGTGCATCTGAATTTATGTTGACTCTGTGCGTTAAGGCCAGGCATTTCGAAGCAATAAAACGGATCTTATCTCAGCATGGT
>NC_051407.1:16721332-16722078 GCF_015228065.2 Penaeus monodon
CAGATTGCAGTATGCATTGGCCATTTTCTATAACTGTTTCCCCCGTGAACATGCCTCTGCAATCTTATCAGCAGAGACTCATCAATGTTTCAATAGAAGGCAGCATTCAATTTTTTATTTCTTCGCTTCCGAAAATGCATTTTTGTGGAATAGGAATTGATATATGCAGTTATTGTATATAATTTGTTTTATCCATTTTTTCTGGGTGGTTATAATGATTATTGTTTATAACGGTTATTCTTTCGTAAATTATATGAATATTGTAAAGAAATTCTGTTCTTATCTGACTGAGTTCACGGTTATAACCAGAAATAATATTAATAATATGATACATTTCTTCATAGGATGTTATTGAACTTAAAATATCCTTTATATAATATCAAGAGAAACCCGCACATATATGTATATAAGGAATATAGGGTTGCTCTTAGGCAATGTACTGTAAATAAACTTTAAGTCCTTTTGAGGTGTTCGTGCTGTCAATATTTCACGCTGTGTCTTCTGTGACCCCAAAGTCTAAATGCAAAATATTATGAATGGCTCTGTCGGGGTCGAGCATTTTCTGTTCTTTTCTCTCTATCTTATTCCGGAATCCAAAGAGTATAGTCATTTCGCGAAAGTCATCGTCATACTCGTCAAGCGTTGTATCAATGATATACATATGCATATTACGATCTGCATTGCTTATTTTCATGTCCTTTCTTCCAGTCTGATATCAATTTACCGTCACTCGTCTAGCCTTGTTT
>NC_051407.1:16722111-16722224 GCF_015228065.2 Penaeus monodon
CGCAACGCAAAGATTGAAAGCGACCTGCAGAAAGCCTGAAATTTACCACCAAGATGCATAAGATTACAGATAAGCACATCTAAACCTGCATTTATCTGTGGGCAAAAGCCGGG
>NC_051407.1:16722303-16722822 GCF_015228065.2 Penaeus monodon
ATCTCATCACACACTTGTCTAAACATCCGACACGGAGAAATAGGATTAAATACCGTGGACTGGAGATAGGGTTAATAAGAAATCTTTTTCGTACTCCATTGAAGCACGTTTTAAGACTAGGGAAAAAAAACACTTCTTTTTCTTTTATCTGCCACTCTGTATGATCCCCGTTGTATACGTTTCTACTAAATAATTTCTGCTATGTCTTTTTCCTTTTTTTTAATTTACTTCTTTTTAAACGTCAGTATAACCTTCAACCCTTTGGACTACTGTAACCTTCAACTCTCTTTTATACAAGTATGTTCGAACATACCTCAGTGATTCCCAGTATATATTCTTCAATATTCCATATGTAACCCATTTCTTGCTCTTATAAGTTATGAATTAAGATAAAGTATATTGATGAATAATTCCTGGTGGAATTAAACTCAAAAAGCTGTTATTGTGTGTATGGTTACGGGTCTGCTGTCTGACCACTAAATTCTAGGGTCTAAAGAATGCAAAGTGGTTATTCTTTAT
>NC_051407.1:16722917-16723007 GCF_015228065.2 Penaeus monodon
GTTAAGAATAGCACCGACATTTTAGTGAACCAAGTGTAGCGAAAATGCAATTTTGCTGACCCTTTTATTGCCATATTTGGTCAGACATAA
>NC_051407.1:16723795-16724061 GCF_015228065.2 Penaeus monodon
TTCTTAAAAAAAAAAAAAAAAGCTTGCGACTTTGATCATCCTTTTTAAAAAGATTTTCGTGACCTTCATCCTTCACACACTACTGCAGGCTGTCCACTTTCTATCGCGCCGGCGTGTGTGTGTGTGTTATAGCGCCGCCTTCATCTCGTTGGCTCTGGGGGGAAAAAGGGTCACCCGCTGCCCCTTCAGATAAATCCCTGAATATAAATCCCTGAATAATGTGCTTGTTGTACCTTTCTGACCTTTGGAGAACGAGTCTCTTGACC
>NC_051407.1:16725366-16725470 GCF_015228065.2 Penaeus monodon
CCTCTCGAAACCTCTAAGATGGTCAAAGTCTGCGATGAGAGGGTATGAAGCAAACACTTTTCCTTCCTTTTAAGGCGAGAGGAAGGTTGCAGAAATTTGAGGAC
>NC_051407.1:16725593-16725676 GCF_015228065.2 Penaeus monodon
TGATCTGATTTTTCATACTCCCCCCCCCCCCTTTTTTTTAAGGAGAGACCAATTTTGGAATGAATAGAATTGCAACAAAAAAG
>NC_051407.1:16725726-16725918 GCF_015228065.2 Penaeus monodon
GTTGAGGGAGAAGGAGGAGCAGACGAAAGTATAAAAACGGGGATAGGAAGATGGTTGAAGAAAAGGAAGAACAAGGGAAAGGCGATAAACAGGAAGAAGAATACGATGAAGACCACGTATTTGAAGAAAAGGAGAAAAGGAAGAGAATAAGAAGAAAGAAAGAATAAAAAAAGATAACTGGAGTAGATTTTC
>NC_051407.1:16726021-16726210 GCF_015228065.2 Penaeus monodon
CTAAATGGACGAAAAAAAATGGACACAGGAAATGATTAATGAATTGATAAGGCAAATATAATCTTTAAAAAAAATAACAAATCAGACGATTGAAACAGGAACCCAAAGCTAAGAAATGATATTAATGAAAAGATAATAGAAGAAAATTAGTAAATAATCTAAAATATTTAAAGAAACTACACAAATTCA
>NC_051407.1:16726419-16727018 GCF_015228065.2 Penaeus monodon
ACACGAACAGAGAAAGGAAGAAGAACAACAACAGCAGAAAAAACAGCATCAAAAGCAACAATAACAAAACAAAAATGAAGCCAACGACAAAAGCAACAAAACAAAAACAAAAGACAAACACAACAAAAAACAAAGACAAAGAAGCATAAACAAAAACAGCAACAAAAAAACAATAACAAAACAAAAAAAAACAGAAACAAAAAAAGAAAACAACAACAGAAACAAAAACAAAAAACAACACCAAAGCAAAAAAAACAGAAACAAAACAAAAAAACAACAACAACAAAAACAGAAACAAATACAAAAAACAACAGAAACAAAAACAAAAACAGCAAAAAAACAGAAACAAAAACAAAAAACAAAAACAGCAAAAAAAAAACAGAAACAAAAACAAAACAACACCAAAAACAAAAACACAAAAAAAATCGACCAAAAAAAAAAACTAAAACAACAGAAACAAAAACAAAAAGCAACAACAGAAACAAAAACACACACAAAAAAATCGACCAAAAACAAACAAACGCCCAAATTCCTAAAACGAAATCAGCTGTTAAACGCATCGCCTTTTTTGGAAGTCACGAATAAAGATAATTAGCGAT
>NC_051407.1:16727058-16727203 GCF_015228065.2 Penaeus monodon
TACGACCATGAAAATTAACGATGGTACTGAAAGAAGATGATAAACGAGAAGAGGAAGATAGGGAGATAGAGATAATCAGGGGAGAGATAAGGAGATAAGGGATGATGATGCTGGTGATTGCATGAAAGTGGAAATTCCATCTATA
>NC_051407.1:16727713-16727918 GCF_015228065.2 Penaeus monodon
CGAAAATAAGGAAATCAAAAGAATGATGTCAGCGAAATGTAAAAGCCTACTTTTTTTCTTTTTTTGTAAAAGGAAAAAGCTAAGAAAAAGAGGCGAAAGAAATACCTTATGATAAAGGCGAAAAAAAAAAGACAGAATAACTAGGACATTGACCTCTTAAGACAAGTGTTGGTCATCGTCTCAAGGAGGGGCAAGGTCAGGAAGA
>NC_051407.1:16728553-16728663 GCF_015228065.2 Penaeus monodon
AAGAAGTGGATGAGAGGAAAGTGGAGGAGAAAGAGGTGGAGAAGGTAGAGATACATGAAAAGATGATTTTACTAGATCAGAGGGGGTGAGGTGGGGGTTACGAAGTCCAT
>NC_051407.1:16728697-16729248 GCF_015228065.2 Penaeus monodon
TTCTCTGCATCTGCAATATAAAGTTGCCAGACAGAGAAAGGAGAGAAATTTAAAACACAAGTGGAACATACTAGTTTACAATCGCCAAAACAAACGCCAGAGATGATAATGTTCGACCTCAAAACGCAGCTGGTATTAATAAATTTGATAACAGACCACAGCTGGTGTTACTAAGAAAAAGTTGATCCCACCGCCTACAGACCACAGCTGGTATTACCAAATTAGAAAAAAAGAAGCTACCGCCTACTACAGACCACAGCTGGTATTACCAAATTTGAAAAACTGGTCCCACCGAAAACAGACCACAGCTGGTATCACTAAATTTGATTTTAAAAAAAGCTGGACCCACCTACTACAGACCACAGCAGCACTTAGATTTTTCAGGTGGCTCAGGTTTTAGCTGGCTATCATAAAGTCTTTTGCTGGGGAAAAGAAGTTTAAATTGCAACTTCTAAACCATGAATTTAATTCAGTGGTGCTCATGACACACCGACCCAGATGGTAAGAAACTAGTAGAAGGGTAGATATTAGTAAAGAATTTGATTAAAAGG
>NC_051407.1:16729457-16729618 GCF_015228065.2 Penaeus monodon
CTCTGCTTGACAAAAGCGACACAGTCACGAGGCTGTTATTCAGAACGGAGCCTTAAGAGCAGAATACGTGACAACACACAAAGCTGTTGAGTAAGCTAATAATATCACAAGATTAGGTCAATGCCGAGAGAGTTTACATTATCCCTTTCACTCCCCTGCTG
>NC_051407.1:16729669-16729801 GCF_015228065.2 Penaeus monodon
TGCTAGAATATAACAAGAATCGAAATCGGGTGATGATAAAATGATAAAACGGGACGATTAGAAATTACATGACATATTGCTTGATTTATCACATGTGGCTGATGATGATGATGCAATCTTTGAAATTCAAGT
>NC_051407.1:16729861-16730087 GCF_015228065.2 Penaeus monodon
TCTAGTTAAAAAGAAAAAAATCAGAAAAATAGCAAGAAAATATGACCCGTTTGGCGCGGAGTCTGCACACAACTTTCTCAAAGGTGTTTGTGTAACATACGCCTCCGTCGTTTGCTATACGCTGACTGTACGTCTTTTTAGGTGCATTCCTACTTTTTTCTGAGGGACGAATAAATACTGAAGATATTTTACTGTCTTGGTGTCTGACATGCATTCTCTGACTGTA
>NC_051407.1:16730277-16731046 GCF_015228065.2 Penaeus monodon
CTCTACTCATCCCTTGACCGCTAAGATCGCAGGGTGGACTTGCCTTTAAGTCTACTTAATAGTATTCTCAACATTATTTTGCTCAAGTGATATATCAAGCTGGTGGATCTGCAGTTATTACAGTCTCTCAAATTCCCTTTCTTTGGTAGTGGTAGGGATCGGGTCCTTTCCTTTGGCAACCGTTTGCTCTCCCACGTCCTCCGCTCCGGCAGATAAATGGCTTAGATAACTTCTGTGCCTCAGTGATCGACTTTTCCTGGAATATTGTCAACTCCTGGTGCCTTTCCTCTCCCGAGTGATCGAATTCCTCCTTCGGCCTCTTCCTGAAGACTTGGGGCTTCTCGGTGGTGTTGTCTAAGGCGCTGGTGTCTGGCCTTCGTCGGGAATGGCAGAGTTCCTCACGACACTCTTGATGCAGCTGTGTCGTCTGTGAGGAAGGAGCTGCCCTTGTCTTTTGTTTACAGTTGTCTTTGGTTGTTGTGCTTTGGCCAGCTTCCTGAGGGTTTTGTATGCCGTCTTGCTGCTGTCTCTTTTCGTCCCAGAATCGATGCTGGTACATTGCTCTCTCCTCCAGCTCTCTTTTGCTTCCTTCATTTTCGTTCCGATTTCACTGTGCACCTTCTTGTGCTCCTTGGCTAGCTTTGTGTCAGCTTTCTCGGTCTTCTTCTGGTGTCGCATCGGCCAAGAATGCCGTTGGAAACCATGGCTTCTTTGTAGTTCTCTTTTTTTCCTAGGACCTCCATTGCTGCGTTCTGGGAAGCGTGTCTGG
>NC_051407.1:16731328-16731517 GCF_015228065.2 Penaeus monodon
GGACTCCAATAACGAAATATTAACAAACCTCTTATAGAGACAAAACAAAATCTGTTCTGTGTAACCTTCTATATCACTCGCTAAACAGACTCGCAGCCTCTAAATCAGGAAAAAAATACTCTCCTGATATAAAACCTGTTTAAGACCTGTTTCATCGCGTGATTCCTATCCAAGTCTTCACCTGAGAAA
>NC_051407.1:16731871-16731959 GCF_015228065.2 Penaeus monodon
AGTGTCCAAATACAAAGTGATAGAAATATGTAATTTAAAACTTGAACATAAATAGCATTCTAACTACCTATTTACCTATCCAAATATA
>NC_051407.1:16733139-16733546 GCF_015228065.2 Penaeus monodon
TGTATGTATGTGTTTATGTTTGTATGCGTTTGTTTGTTGGAATGTATCAAAATATGAAGTAGAAAAAATCAATATAAATATGTGAATACGATAAAAAGTGATAAACTGAAATGCAATATATCTATTAACGTCTTTTCGGTGCCTCAGATCCTGACACACTGATTCTGATAAACTTCATTAAGCAGACAAAATATAGCTCTATGAATATTTATTGTATATAACCAGATAGACGCACAGACAGATAAATAGTTTATAACATATATAATGCAACAGCAATAATAGTAAACATAATCAAGACTGAGTGTCCGGTACAGGCTGCTATAAATGTCGAGATTAAAACATCGAGGAGGTGTGATGTGGGTTGAGCTTAAATCCTTTCCTCTTTGAGAATTTTTGGTGAAGTACAA
>NC_051407.1:16733992-16734112 GCF_015228065.2 Penaeus monodon
TTAAAGGAGGGTTTTACCGTGACCCAAATTCTTTGCAGGTCAATGCAGGTCAACCTACTTGACCCTCGTTGACCTAAGAGCGGGGCAAAAATTGGTTCTCCTGGTTTAGTACCGATGCCT
>NC_051407.1:16734945-16735116 GCF_015228065.2 Penaeus monodon
TTTAAAAAAATAAACTAAAAAAAACACTTTTCTGCGCAAGTCATGTCACTGAAAAACATCAAGCCTCGCATTTTGACTGGTAAGCTTTTCATAAATCTAAAGTGAAATTTTTAAACTAAGTAACTAATGATGATAATAGTAAAACATGGGTGGGGAAAAAATCAAAAGAAA
>NC_051407.1:16735433-16735586 GCF_015228065.2 Penaeus monodon
GGTTCGAGAACAAATAAAACGCCTTTTGAAAGTTTGCTCCGTTAATTGAAATGTAGCATTTTTTTCTGTGACTAATCAAACTGTGTTACATTAATCTAATAATTTTAAAGACATATTTTTACATAAAGAAAATAACAAATATTTTTCATAACG
>NC_051407.1:16735695-16735829 GCF_015228065.2 Penaeus monodon
TTACTATGGTGCTTTCAAATCAAACATTGTAAAAAAATATATTTTCTGTGATTAATTAATAAACTAAGACATTCTTCCTAATTCAGTTTCCTTTTCTAACATTTTATGTTTTAAAAAAATAAATATATAAACTT
>NC_051407.1:16736085-16736157 GCF_015228065.2 Penaeus monodon
CGGGAACTGAAGTTTCCTGTTCGGTGGTAGGCTTAACTCAAAATTGCCATTTTTGGACATTGGCTCATAGAT
>NC_051407.1:16736352-16736775 GCF_015228065.2 Penaeus monodon
CAAGATAAAAGACGTCTTAACTAAATGAAATTATACATTTCGCTACACAAAGAGGAATGAATATGAAATAGATTAACATATTGTAGATTACTTGAATACTTTTTTCAAAACGCTATGTTTCATCAGGTGGTCTACCTTATTATTTATGAATAATTTTCTTTACATAAATAAAGTCACCTTTCGATCATTTCATCGCTTTTATAACGAGGTAGCGAGTGAAATATCAAATAAGTTTGTTCATAACTTGCATTTCGAAAATAAAATCAAGATAAACGAATGAAAAAATATAATCTCTGACTCGGCAAAATTAATGGACGAAAAAACGGAACATTTTCTTTTATCTTTTGACGGAGCAAAAACTTTTTCTTGACTAAACACTCTTCTAAGACATCAAGACATTCCAAGATATGCCAGACAAAGTTC
>NC_051407.1:16737052-16737171 GCF_015228065.2 Penaeus monodon
TCCTTTCTCAAGACTCTTCAATGAAGATGCACATCCTTCAGAATCTTGCAAGTAACTGTGGCTTCGGGATTCCACCTTGCAATTGCATTTCCATTGTCTTTTGCAAAGCCCCATTGTGC
>NC_051407.1:16737272-16737347 GCF_015228065.2 Penaeus monodon
GGAATGCTTGTTTGAAAAAAGGGACTTATGGTTTACTTTCAAAAGGGAAAGGACGAAATTTTTATATTTAAGTAC
>NC_051407.1:16737734-16737851 GCF_015228065.2 Penaeus monodon
CTGCTAATTAGTCAGCACGGAGAAAAAGAAGCAAAGGAAAAAAAAAGAGATGAAAGAAGAGGTTTACCAGGATGACTCGACAAGTACTCCCGTAAGCACGATGGCCAAAGTAGGAAA
>NC_051407.1:16738077-16738913 GCF_015228065.2 Penaeus monodon
TTGCCTCTTTTCTCCACTTCCTTTTCTTCTCCTCCGCCTTTTCCCTCTCTCCCTCTACGTATCTTCGATTCTTAATCTTCCCTCTTCTTCCCTTCCTCTCCCCCCCACCTCTTTTTTATCTTCTACTCTCCCACCCACCTGTTTTTCTCCCTCAACATCTCTGCAACTTTTCTTTCACCCCCCCCACTTCTTCGACTCCCCCTCCCCCCCCCGCTATTTCTTCAGAACACACCTACATCCGGTTGCTGACGTCACTACCGGTTTTATCATTTCTAAATGTATTTATCTATTCATTTTCGTATCATGATTATTATCGTCTTTTTATCTACTGATCTATCTAATCAATTATACGCCAATCTGTTTATCTTTTCTTTCACCATTCTGTCGATTTACTTACCTATCTATTTATCTAAGTAAACACATACCATTCTCTTTTATCATCAGCCAATCTACTCATGGTCAATTATCTATCTCAATTATCTATTTGTCTATTAATTATTGGTTTCACGCGAGCATATCCCACAACCTTTGCAAAGAATAGTGAGGAGATGGTGAGTTTGTGAGGATTAATGAGTACCTTCGAGAGATGATTCTATATATATATATATAAGCTTGGTCCTGCGCGATGTAAGATGATGAAGAATAAATACGTTTTCCTAAGTTTGTTTGTACGAATACGAAATTACGTATTCGAGTGCGAGGGAAGGATCCAGGGAAACAAAGAACAAAGAAGTTTATTTGTTTATTATGGTACATTTTAACACGTACAATACACGCATATTTACAAATGAATAGATAACTATAAGGTACGTGGAATTGCAATATCTGAAGAATAC
>NC_051407.1:16742718-16742848 GCF_015228065.2 Penaeus monodon
AATGAGCATCAGGAGAAAGTTCACATAAAAATAGAAGCGGGAAATGCGCAAACAAGAGGCGCCAACCAAAACAAACTCAATACTTCTCCCACCTGTGTGTTGGCGACCGCATTCAGGACACGGTGGGGTC
>NC_051407.1:16744357-16744566 GCF_015228065.2 Penaeus monodon
CTCCCCCTCATCCCCCCCGCCATGACCGCCCTCCCCACACCCCAACCCCTGCCCCAGTCCAGCATCCCTTCTCTAAGGCGTCTTCCTGATCTCAGGAACCTTGCATCTGATCACAGTATTTTGAAGGAGAAAGATCTCATTTGACATGACCATGATAGATGCCTCTTAATGGAAGCTTCGAGGGTTGTTTTTATCAGTGCATAGCACTG
>NC_051407.1:16746754-16747159 GCF_015228065.2 Penaeus monodon
CGAATGAGCTCATCCTTGCATCTACTGACACGTTCTATCATCTATGTAAACACCCCATAAAAACGAATGCATATATGGACATACAACATGACAATAACAACGACATCAAAAATCCTTCACTGCCAGACCCCAAGATCCCAGCCATTAGGGGAAGGACCGCCACTCAGCCCTCGACCCTAAATACCTGCTAATCTTAGAGCCACAGGTATTCAACTAATCATTACCGATTGTCATAATTCAGTACTAAGATGATGCTGAGTGAAGATGGGTCGGCCTTGAGACAAGGATGCTGTTCCGGATTCTGGGTAATTAGGAAGACATAGATGTGGTTTTGTTTTTTCTTTGATGTTGTTTTCAAGTAGTGTGTATTGTAAATGTTTATTCATAACTCGTACTGTACAAGAA
>NC_051407.1:16747503-16747671 GCF_015228065.2 Penaeus monodon
CAAAATCCTTAGGCAAATAATGTTTTAGATGTTACACAATTTGCGAAGAAAGCTTTACCCTTCAAACTCTGTGAAATTATCACTTGGCGGTTTTCCAAAAAAGTTCCATCATTTGCAGCAAGGATTTGCTATGTCTTGGGTCGTCTTCCTATAATTACTGTCATTATT
>NC_051407.1:16748479-16748644 GCF_015228065.2 Penaeus monodon
CAGCTATTGCTCCACAGACTTAATTTGAGCGAGATTATCCCGGCCGCCTTTCTTTTCCCAGCATGTTTACAAGCGGAATCAGACAGACAGACAAACAATGGCGGAATCTCCTGTACAGATCCATAAATAACTTCAATTGTGTTATTGTCTGCGTGGAAAAGCGGA
>NC_051407.1:16754084-16754175 GCF_015228065.2 Penaeus monodon
GACTTGACGGTCTTTGTGTCTTCTGAAAAGGGACGTTTGTGTCTGCTGATATTTTTTGAAGAGATGTTTACGTTTACCGACAAAACGCCAG
>NC_051407.1:16754325-16754479 GCF_015228065.2 Penaeus monodon
TCAGAGCGTTGTTTCGAATGGATTGCTATTCGTCTTTCCTAAGAGACAATATTTTTTTCTTTTCTTTTTTTGCTACTAACAGGGTGTGGTTTCTTTTCGGGGAATAATCATATGATGAAATAATGGGTGAACGGTATAGAGAAAACGTTTCCCG
>NC_051407.1:16754594-16755188 GCF_015228065.2 Penaeus monodon
TTCGAATTTAAAACGACAGTATTAAACACAAAGTTGTATTTCATAACTATAACCGAAATAGCTAAATCTATTTATTTAGCAAGATTTACTTATCATCTGCTCTTAATGCCATCCTGTTGCCTTACCTCCCTCTCTCTCCCCCTCTCCCCACCCCCGAGCCTTCCATTGCCCACTTCGGGAATCAATCTAGTGGGTGTTATAAAAAAAAACGCTGGTTTTAGTTAATTACGTTTTTGCGTTTCTGTTTTCATATACGTCGTTGTATGACTATATATATTCATATCTGTGTCTGTTATTACCAGCACAATATCGACCTTTATCTTTTTTACACCTATATCATATGTCTCTACTGCCTACATTCATCCCACTCATACTCATTCACATTCCCACGCAAAGAAAACGGAAAAGTCACTCACGTTACCCACTCATTCAACACCCAAGGCACTCGACAATTTACTCATCCCGATTAGACAAGGGAGGGCTTTTACTCACGTTGATCGAGCGAGCGAAATTGCAACACTGCAACACAAAAAGGGAAGAGAGGAGGTTTCTTTTTCGAAAATGGCGTTTGAGAGAGACCTTTTTCATCTTAAA
>NC_051407.1:16755345-16755795 GCF_015228065.2 Penaeus monodon
CTTAGGGGGTGGAATTGGGTAAAAGGAAAAAATGGGAAATTTAAGTAAAGAAAGGGAGAATATGGAATAGGAAGATATAAAAGGAAGAAAGAGAATGAGTAGGAAGGCAGAGAAGGCAGTTGAATACAGAAAGGGGGAGAAGAGAAAAGGGTGACGGAGAAGAATCAAAGAGGCAGAGAATAAAGAGAAGAAATAAGGAAGAGAAAGAAAGAGAAGAGAGTGGGATATGAACCAGCGGAGAAGGTCAGCGCCGCAAAATGACCTAGCATGATTCCTCTCCAACCTCAGATTTTACCGTCAGGTCACGTGCGAGGTCAAAGTTGGCCTCTTTCACGAATTACGTGTTTATAAGCTTTCCCTTCAACGTGATGTATTGTGCACGTATTTGAGAGCGGGGGGAGGGGGGGGGGGTCCAAGCAGATGTAGAAAATCAAGAAAGAAACGAAAGGC
>NC_051407.1:16756451-16756596 GCF_015228065.2 Penaeus monodon
GCTTGTTCTTTATAGCAATCATTCTAATGCTTTCTTGCATTCCTTGATTCTCTTCGTCTGTTTCCACTTATTCATTGTCTCTTCCTCCCTGTTCTTCTTCTCTCTCTCTCATTTATTGAAGACCGTCTTTTGTTTGATAAAAAAT
>NC_051407.1:16757035-16757141 GCF_015228065.2 Penaeus monodon
TATATGATATCTATGTGTGTGTGTGTTACTGTTATCATATTTTGTTTGTTTTGCATATATTTCTAGGAAAAGAATTCCAAAGCAAGACGTTCGCTGAATGCTAAAT
>NC_051407.1:16757431-16757814 GCF_015228065.2 Penaeus monodon
GTTTAAACAAACTCATTTATTTTGTTATTCAATAATATCTATCCTATATTATTTTCATTTCTTCTCTCATCTTCCTCGTTCCACTTATTCAGCGAACGTTTTGCTTGGGAAATCCTTTCTTAGAAATATATGCAAAACAAAGAAAATACGATAACAGTTAAGTGATTAACGACTGCAAGAATATACATATATATGTACTAAAAATAATGAACACTTTCCCCTTAACAAATGCGTATATAAACATAAGATTTTTTTTTTAGGTTAATGATATCGTAAGTAATTAAAAACGATGATGTGAAAAGCAGTTATTTGGATGGTGTGTCTCCTTAATTTGATGTTTGTCATAAGGGTATATGCTGTAATCCATACTGTAACGTAGCCCA
>NC_051407.1:16763498-16763836 GCF_015228065.2 Penaeus monodon
ATCCGCTTTTCCACGCAGACAATAACACAATTGAAGTTATTTATGGATCTGTACAGGAGATTCCGCCATTGTTGTCTGTCTGTCTGATTCCGCTTGTAAACATGCTGGGAAAAGAAAGGCGGGCCGGGATAATCTCGCTCAAATTAAGTCTGTGGAGCAATAGCTGTGTGTGTTTGTTCAGTTTTTGTGAGATTGTGAGTATTCAATTTTTTTTCTATTTCGGTCTTTTTGTCTGCTTGTCTCGTTATTAATCTCGCTTCTCATCTGTTTCTGTGACTTTTTCCTCTTTTTTTTGTCTATTTCTCTTCCGCACTTTCTATATTTCTCGATCTTCCTTT
>NC_051407.1:16764168-16764278 GCF_015228065.2 Penaeus monodon
TTTTCTTTTCTTTTAATCACCATTAATATTAACATCAATATTAATTTTTCAAATCATTATCGTTATCTTTAGTCTCTCTTTTTAGTCTTTCTCGTTGCAGTTTTTGTTTT
>NC_051407.1:16764383-16764547 GCF_015228065.2 Penaeus monodon
TGACAGTAATTATAGGAAGACGACCCAAGACATAGCAAAATCCTTGCTGCAAATGATGGAACTTTTTTGGAAAACCGCCAAGTGATAATTTCACAGAGTTTGAAGGGTAAAGCTTTCTTCGCAAATTGTGTAACATCTAAAACATTATTTGCCTAAGGATTTTG
>NC_051407.1:16764905-16765268 GCF_015228065.2 Penaeus monodon
GTACGAGTTTATGATAAACATTTACAATACACACTACTTGAAAACAACATCAAAGAACAAACAAAACCACATCTATGTCTTCCTAATTACCCAGAATCCGGAACAGCATCCTTGTCTCAAGGCCGACCCATCTTCACTCAGCATCATCTTAGTACTGAATTATGACAATCGGTAATGATTAGTTGAATACCTGTGGCTCTAAGATTAGCAGGTATTTAGGGTCGAGGGCTGAGTGGCGGTCCTTCCCCTAATGGCTGGGATCTTGGGGGTCTGGCAGTGAAGGATTTTTGATGTCGTTGTTATTGTCATGTTGTATGTCCATATATGCATTCGTTTTTATGGCGTGTTTACATAGATGATAGA
>NC_051407.1:16767388-16767597 GCF_015228065.2 Penaeus monodon
GTGCTATGCACTGATAAAAAACAACCCTCGAAGCTTCCATTAAGAGGCCATCTATCATGGTCAATGTCAAATGAGATCTTTCTCCTTCAAAATACTGTGATCAGATGCAAGGTTCCTGAGATCAGGAAGACGCCTTAGAGAAGGGATGCTGGACTGGGGCAGGGGTTGGGGGTGTGGGGGAGGGCGGTCATGGCGGGGGGAGAGGGGGA
>NC_051407.1:16768985-16769224 GCF_015228065.2 Penaeus monodon
ACCCCACCGTGTCCTGAATGCGGTCGCCAACACACAGGTGGGAGAAGTATTGAGTTTGTTTTGGTTGGCGCCTCTTGTTGCGCATTTCCCGCTTCTATTTTTATGTGAACTTTCTCCTGATGCTCATTTTTTTGTTATTTTCCGTTTTCTTTTGCTCTGTTTGTTTTTTTCCCGTTTTCCTTTTTCGTTTGGTAGAAAATGGGAAATGCTTGATTTTTTTTGGATGTTTTATTAAGTCG
>NC_051407.1:16769935-16770720 GCF_015228065.2 Penaeus monodon
GTCTGTTTCACTCATCAAGATTCCTCTCTCAAAAACGCTATATAATTTCTTTTCTCTTTTGCATTCCTGTCGCTCCTCTGCTTTTAACTTTTCACTCTAACCACCTCTTCCTTTTTCATTGCAAATAACAAATTAACCATTGTTTGACTTTTCCTCAGACATAGACGTAAAGCACAGTCATTTAATCTCGTGTTTTTATTTTTAACTTGTTTTTTTTCCCTTCTGTTTTTCTCTGTAGTTCAAGTCTTCTTTTTTTTTTAAGTTGGAGGATACCTTTTTACTTAATTTATATTTCAATATTTACATTTCTTTGGCAAATGGAATCCACTGTGGATATTTAACTGAGACAACGGAAATTCTCTTTAAAAAGATGAAAATGTTGCACTGTCTTACATTAAGTCAAAACCTCAAAGCACTCTGCAGTTTGTAGTAAAGCTATCTAAATACAGTTATTAACCACAATAAACTTTATATCCAAGCACCCTTCACTACAACCAAATTAACTCGTTACGACCGAATTCCCACCAAATTTACGAAGACCATAGCAATCTCTTCATCTCCAATTTTCTCTCTCTTATCTCTCCCTTCGTAACTATTTTTTTTTTATCAATTCTTCTTTGTATCTACCGCCTTCTCCTTATCACGTCACGTAAAGGTGGTTAGAGAGTGTGAAATCGTCGCGTTATCATCTCTGTTATCTTCGCGGTTGGCGGGAAATTCGCTCCAAAAGAGGAAATTCGTCTTTTCCCACACTTCGGGAGGAAAAGGAAGAGACCCGGTGATGG
>NC_051407.1:16771445-16772226 GCF_015228065.2 Penaeus monodon
CCTTTGTGGAATAATGTTCTAACGTCTCGAAGTATATTGTGGCTTGCACTCTGCGGTGAAAGGAGTCATGCGGTCATAAAGTCATGCAGTCACATAGCCCCGTTATACAGCTAGGCGTGCAGTCATAAGAATAGTGAAGTCATAGAAGACAGTCATGCATTCATAAATCCAAGCAGTCATACAGTCAGCCATGCAGTCATATTGCCATGCTTCCATACCATCCTGTTACCATACAGTAATATAATCATGAAGCTAATCAGTCATGCAATTATACAACTATGCATTCATACAGCCATGCGGTCATACAATCACGCATTCATATAGTCATGTAGTCATACTGATACGCAGTCATACATTCTGGCATTTATACAGTCATGCAGCCATACAACCACGCATTCATACAGCCTGGCCTTCATACAACCACGCATTCACACAGTCATGCAGCCATACAATCACGCATCCACAGTGTCATGCAGTCATACAATCACGTATTCACACAGTCATGCAGCCATACAATCACGCATCCACAGTGTCATGCAGCCATACAATCACGCATTTATACAACCATGCAGCCATACAATCACGCATTCATACTGTCATGCATCCACACAGTCATACAGAATGGTGTAGCGAGAGTTGGGTATGACAGAATATGCCCATCACCTTCGTCAAAGAGCATTCAGTGCAGATCATAAAGTATAAGAAAAAAGAAGATATGTTCTTGAAATTGGTTAAAGGTATTTAGGTCATCGCTTCCAGGTTTGGTATATTCTGTTGTTGT
>NC_051407.1:16772276-16772349 GCF_015228065.2 Penaeus monodon
TGTTTTGCGTACCTTTTTTGGGGGGATTTCTTCTAATTTATTTTTATTGTTCACTTTTATTGGTGGTGTTGGG
>NC_051407.1:16775592-16775777 GCF_015228065.2 Penaeus monodon
GAAAATTATCAGCAATCCTAATAACAAGTACGAAATATTTACACGAGCGGACAGACAGACAAAATACAAAGGCCAAAAGGTGATTAAGTCTACAACGCCGACGCAGCAGAGAGTAATAATTAAAAGTAAAAAATAGAATACTGTAATTAGTAAAAGAGAGACTAATCGTTTTTCATAAATAAAAT
>NC_051407.1:16775896-16776009 GCF_015228065.2 Penaeus monodon
TGACAAAACAAATACACAAAACCATAACACGGAGACCTTGACATGACAAGCAGCATCTCTCTTTTCAAGGAGTCATGTCATAAAATATCAGAAGACCGAAAATGAGTCGTTTT
>NC_051407.1:16776260-16776326 GCF_015228065.2 Penaeus monodon
ATTATTTAATAAACCTTTATTTTTTAATTAACATTTTTTCTTTTACAAAACCAAAAAAAGAAAAAA
>NC_051407.1:16776349-16776477 GCF_015228065.2 Penaeus monodon
AAAAAAAAAAACTTGAAATTATGTTTGAACTACTACACACATCTCTAAACTCCCCCTACTTTATCCCAAATTAATTTTTTAATACTAATGATTATATTTTAACGAGAAAAATTTAAAAAAAATTTAAA
>NC_051407.1:16776518-16777656 GCF_015228065.2 Penaeus monodon
TCTGAACTTCAGTGAATAATAAGATATTATTTTTAAAAAAGTATTTTTTTAAAAATTTTTATGGGATATTTTGTTATTATTTAATTATTTTAGTTTTTAAAATAAATTTAAAAAATTTTTTAAAAAAAATGATTTTTTATCTTTATTATATAATGATACTTTTACATAAAAAGAGGAACAAATTTAATAACAAAATTGTTATCATTTTCGGGACCATTATTATTAATAAACTAGAAAAAATTATTTATTTTTAAAATATAATATTGTAATAAAATTATTTTAACAATCACTTTTTATTTTTTACTATTATTTTTTAATATATAATTTTTTTTAAATTTTACAAATTTTTATACTTTACTTACAAGATTGTTAATATAAAAAAAGAGATTTGTAAATTTTTAAAATTACCTTAAATTAATTTTTTCGTTATTTTTTGCTTTTTATACCAATATTATTATATAAATTTTTTAACACACATTATCATATTAACGTTATAATTTTTATGAATTTTTATTATTGTTATTTTGTTACTTACTTTTATCATTTCATTATATGTTTATTTTTAAATTTTTAATTTATTATATTAGTACAATTTCCTTATCATCTATTTTTGTTAGAGTAATTTTACTTTATCTTACTTTTTTATATTATTTTTTTATTACATTAATCACTACTTATCATCACTTTCGTTTTTTAAGCAACAATTTTCCTACCAATACGCTATTTTAGGGGGGAACATTTCATTCATCACTTCTTTACCATCACATCCCCAAACATATCATTTCATCATCAGACACCAACCACATAACCCCAGAATTATTGTTTCCCTACAAAAACCTTAAAAACCTTAAAAAACCCTTAAAACCTTTAACAACCTAAAAAACTTAACAACCTAAACAAAAAACCCTTAAACCAAAAAACAACCCTTAAATTTTTTATTCCCTAAAAACCCTTAAACAGCCTTAAAAAACCCTAAAAAAACCCTTTACACCCTTTAAACAACACCCAAACAAAAACCCTTTAACCTTAAACAACCTCAAATTAAACAACCTCAAATTATCTATTTACCTACAACAACCTTAAACAAACAGCGAAAAAAAAAAACTCCAGCAAAGAAAAAAAAGGTCACTGGCTATCC
>NC_051407.1:16777783-16777934 GCF_015228065.2 Penaeus monodon
AAGCCCACCATCCTCCCACCCACGCCCACCACCGCAAGCAATCTGTCAGTTGGTAAAGTATCTCCAAGGTCTTTGTAAAAGGTTTTGGGGGGACCTCATGAGAGAGGTGAATGTAGAGGGGGCTTGGGGAAAAGGGAAAAATTTTTTCCCC
>NC_051407.1:16778473-16778549 GCF_015228065.2 Penaeus monodon
TTTATTGCGTTTTAAGTGGCGTCAAGATCAATATATTTACACTTTTTGAGTAATGTGTAGCTTGGTGGTTGGTCCT
>NC_051407.1:16778593-16778658 GCF_015228065.2 Penaeus monodon
TCACATTTATACGTTTGTATATCCGTTGTGTAGTTCCCGTGATTATAAAATTTTTGAAGAGAGGG
>NC_051407.1:16778914-16779416 GCF_015228065.2 Penaeus monodon
CCTTTTTCCTCCATTCCCATCTATTCTCCCTCTTCTATCCTCCTTTTCCCCCTTTTTCCCCATCCCCCCCCCCTCCTTTTTTCCCCCCATCCCTTTTCTCTTCATTCCCCCCCTTTCCCCTACCCTTACCCCCCTGTCATATTCCCAACCTCCATCTTTCTAGTTCCCTCTAACCTTCCCTCTGTTACTCCATCCATCCATTCATCCCTTATTCCTACACCCTCCTTCACTCTCCCTCTCTCTCCCTAACTCCACTCCTCCAACTCTCCCTCACCCTCCCAACCCTACCTCCTTCTATTTCACCCTCTGTCTATCTTCCTTACTCCACCTCTCCAACTCTCAGTCCCTCCCTCACCCTCCTTCTCCCTCTCCTCCCTCCATCTCTCCAACTCTGAATCCCTCCCTCGCCCTCCTTTGCCTCTCAACCCACCTCTCCAACTCTCCCTCTCCTCCTTCCTTCCCCCTCACCCCCACCCTCCTTTACCCTTTTTCTCCACCTTCA
>NC_051407.1:16779496-16779660 GCF_015228065.2 Penaeus monodon
ACGTCTCAGATCGCCCAAAGAAATTCCCCGCTTCCCGGACCTTTGGGGAGACTCCAGTCACAAAAACTTATCTAAATCCCCACAGGTGGAGGATAAGTGAGTCCTAGACGACCCGGGGAAGGGTGAGTACGTGACCTTTCTAGGGTGAGAGGCAAGAGGGGAAG
>NC_051407.1:16781121-16781721 GCF_015228065.2 Penaeus monodon
CCCCACCCCGTTTTTTTTTTTACCTAAAAATATTTTGTTGGGTTTAAATTTATTGCAAATACGTTCAATAAATTACCCACACCTCCCCCAAAGGGCCCATTTTTTTTTTCACATTTAAAACCCCCCTCCACACGCTTTCCATCTCCCAATCCTTTATTTTTTGCTCAGTTTCTCTATTTACTTATCAATTTACTTGTTCATTAGTATTACCTATTATAAATATTAGTATCTATTTTGATGGCTTGTTTTCTTTTCGTAAAAAACGAGGGGAATTTACACTATTTTTTCCCCTACAACAAAAATTATTTTTAATTAAAACCCCTTTATGTTCGGGTACATTTTCATACCACTTGTAAAATTTTTCACCCCTAAAAAGTCTCATACTTAATGCACATTAAATTTTTTTCATACTTACTAAAACATATTCTTTTACAAACAAAGAGAAAACAAGAATTGTAATTATGTTTGAACTTACATACACAACATCTCTAAACTCCCCCTACTTGTATACATACTTAGACGTTCTTTTCACAGTTACATAATGATTGGATATTAATTTAATACGTTATGTACACACTTCCATATGTCTACACGAAGAAA
>NC_051407.1:16782709-16783153 GCF_015228065.2 Penaeus monodon
AACCTTAAACCTTAAACAACCTCAAATTAAACAACCTCAAATTATCTATTTACCTACAACAACCTTAAACAAACAGCGAAAAAAAACTCCAGTCAAAGCAAAAAAGGCATGGCTACGACCCCCCCCCCCCACCCTCTCCTCCTACCTCCCCTTGCCCCCCACCCACCTATCGACCCCCTCCACCCCACCCACCCTCTCCTCCTACCTCCCCTTGCCCCCCACCCACCTATCGACCCCCTCCCCCCCACCCAAGCCCACCATCCTCCCACCCACGCCCACCACCGCAAGCAATCTGTCAGTTGGTAAAGTATCTCCAAGGTCTTTGTCAAGGATCGGGCACCTCATGCAGAGAGGTGAATGTAAGGGGTTGCGGAAAAAAAATTTTTCCCCCTTTTTTTTTTTGTTGTTTAAATTATCCCCTTTTAGCTTTACAGTTCTGGTTTT
>NC_051407.1:16783851-16784830 GCF_015228065.2 Penaeus monodon
TTTCCCCCCCTCTCTCTTTTCTTTTTCCCCCTTCTTCTGTTTGCCCCTCCCCCCCTTTATCCCTCCCTCTTTCCATCCTTCCTTCTCTTCCTCCCTCTCCCATCTATTCATCCCTCCTTCTATCCCTCCTTTTCTCCCTCTGTTCTCCCTATCCCCCATCCTCCCTCCTTTTCTCCACCACTCCTTTCTCTCTTCATTCCTCCCTCCTTTCCTCTACCCCTCTACCCCCTCTGTTCATTATTCCCAACCTCCATCTTTCTAGTTCCCTCTAACCCTTCCCCCTGTTATCCCTCCATCCTTCTCCCTTTTTTCCTACCCCTCCTCCTCTCCCCCTCTTCCCCAAACTCCACTCCTCCAACTCTCCCTCACCCTCCCAACCCTACCTCCTTCTATTTCACCCTCTGTCTATCTCCTTCTTCAACTCCCCTCTCAGTCCCCCCTACCCCCTTTCTCCCCTCTTCCCCCCACTCTCCAACTCTATCCCCCCCTACCCCCCTTTTCCCTTCCCCCCTCCATCTCTCCAATCTGAATCCCCCCCTCGCCCTCCTTCTGCCTCTCAACCCACCTCTCCAACTCTCCCTCTCCTCCTTCCTTCTCCCTCACCCTCCCTCTCCTCCTCCCTCACCCTTTCCTGTCCTTTCCCTTCTTCCCTCACCCTCTCCTCCCACACCCTCCCCCCCCTCCCACACCCCCCCTCACCCTCCCACCCCCCCTTCACCCTTCCTCTCTCACCTTCACCCTCCTCTCACACCCCCCCTCCCCCTCCTCCCACCCCCCCCCTCCCCCTCCCCCTCCCCCCCCCCTCCCCCTCCCCCTTTCCCCCCCACTTTTATTACTCACCTAATGAATTCCCCGCATTCCCGTGACCTTGCGCGAGACTCCAGATCACAAACACTTACTCATAAATCCTTCACAGGTAGGATGGATAAGGATGAGTCCTAGACGACCCTGGGGAGAGGGTGACGTACTGTGACCTCCT
>NC_051407.1:16785994-16786086 GCF_015228065.2 Penaeus monodon
TATTAATAATATAATTTTAAAATATATTAAAAAACTGTATTAATATATGATGTACTCATATTTTATTCACATTTTTAAACCCTTTCAAATTT
>NC_051407.1:16786955-16787144 GCF_015228065.2 Penaeus monodon
TTTTTTTTTCATTTTTCCCAAAATTTCCTCCCCCTTTCTCCCCCCCACACAGTGGTCACGGGAAATTTCCGGGACGATTGAATGTTTTCAATTTTAAAGTATCAATTTTTAAAAGTGTATATTTATTTTTTTTAACAAGAAAAAAAATTTTTCACACCCAAAAAAATAAAGCTACAAAATTTTGCAATG
>NC_051407.1:16787359-16787565 GCF_015228065.2 Penaeus monodon
CTTTTAAACAAATAAGAATGTTACAAAAACAGAATAGAAAATTTTTTAAAAATATGAAATAAATTAAAAAAAGAAAATTTCGTTTGAGTAGGTATGAATTTTAAATTCGACGTCTACGAGGGGAATGAAAAATTTACCTTTTGGAAAAAATCAATTGATCGGTAAATCGATGAAAATAGAAATATATATTTGTGTTCGATATATAT
>NC_051407.1:16788081-16788293 GCF_015228065.2 Penaeus monodon
AAAAGATGGAAGGTGGATATGATTTTCTTTTATTATCATATATGACACAAGTGACCTTTAATAAGAATAAGCTGTTTGCAATCATGACAACGGAAAGTGCAATGTTGCCTCCTGTATTTTGGGAGACACGTAATGATGATTCTAATTCCAGTGGTTAGGTCATTGATAGTGATAACGCCTGATGAACAATTTGTTTTCAATTATTGTTTTGG
>NC_051407.1:16788430-16788509 GCF_015228065.2 Penaeus monodon
ATCGCTTCTTCCATCTCATACCATTCTTAGCTCATCCTACTTCTTCCTCTCTTCATTACTCTCTTCCTTCTTTTCCCTT
>NC_051407.1:16788766-16788879 GCF_015228065.2 Penaeus monodon
CATCAACACCACTGCCCATTATTGTGTCTAAAAAAAAAAACGTTAAAGGTAAATTTCAAATATGCGAATACTTGCAAAATCTTCCACCAGGGTAAACGTGACCGTTCGAGCTT
>NC_051407.1:16788912-16789028 GCF_015228065.2 Penaeus monodon
CGATATCGCGTAGATGTATCTCCTTTGTTTATAGGGAAGAAACGGACTCTCGTAGAAAGGTAAATTGTGCCGTAAATTGTGGAGATAATCTTTGGATTTACGCATTTTTGGAAAGA
>NC_051407.1:16791386-16791710 GCF_015228065.2 Penaeus monodon
TAATCCTCAACGTATTTCCGTAAATACTGCACTGTGTTTTCGCCTCATTCTTCTTCCCCACAAGGATGACTATGATCAAGGACACCATCAAAGGCTGGAGCAAATAACACGCATTTTGATAGTCATGTGATTAGCCGTTGATCATATGACAGGAATTTCAGCGTGGTAGTTGTTTATAGCCAGATGAGCCGAGGATAGATATGAGCGTACTTTTATGTGAATATTTCATTTGCATAGAAACATGTTGGGATGGATATTTATTGGTAGTTTTTTTAAATGCATCTTTTTGATATATAGTTACTGGTTGATATTTTGAGAATCATT
>NC_051407.1:16794054-16794200 GCF_015228065.2 Penaeus monodon
GAGACCATCAAACACCTCCGTACCCCCCGAGCTTCTCACCCTGGCCTACTGGCGCGAGGGCAGGTGTCAAAAGACGGGCCATGCACAGTTCATGCAACACTCCGCTAACGTCTTCACGCGCCATGCACTCACTTCGTAAACTTGGT
>NC_051407.1:16795160-16795827 GCF_015228065.2 Penaeus monodon
CTTTCACCAACAATGCACCTTTATTAAGTAAATTACCAATTTAGGAAACATATAATCATTAATAATATCAAAGGACACACTTCGACCTTATAGTCCATGAAGTCTCTCCATTTTAATGCGGAATACAGGATATAAATAACGACAGGAGGTCATAGAGGGTGCACATTTAATAACTTTAAACCTTTTTAATCCACCAAGTCGATTTTCTCTCCGTCATGTCGATCAGATAACGGGCGAAGGTTATTTTGATTCTCTCTCTCTCATTTTCTCGTTCTTCGAGGGGAAATCATAGAGTCGTGACCCGTATGGCAACGATGGCAGGGCAGACAAACAAAAGAGCATCTGAGGGAGGATCGGATTCCTTTGTGATCCCGGCTCGAATCGCTAATAGTGGGGTACGGAACGCGGCTGTGGTCTATCTAGATGGCAAAGGACCTGATCTCACTTCTCCTATCGCACTTATCATAACTATTTCAGCTGATAAGATTGATATCTGGAAATAATGATGTTCATAAGTGTAAGACATTTAGAGAGATATCTAGAAATAAGGATGATGATGATGAGTATAAGCAAAAGAAGGTCCTTAACAGACAGGTTGTTGACGTTCGAATTGGCATTCTATGGGAAGGAGTGGCCAGGGTCGGTCTACTCAACCTTGGTAGATTAT
>NC_051407.1:16795993-16796097 GCF_015228065.2 Penaeus monodon
GCTGCGAAATGCATGTATCCTGTTTTGTTCGTTGAGTAACCCGTGGTATTGGTAAAGGATTTTTTGTACAAGGGTTTGGTTACTTGGAGAGTCGTGCTGCTGGT
>NC_051407.1:16797263-16797451 GCF_015228065.2 Penaeus monodon
TTGGCGCCGTTGGGTTTCGTCCCTCTGAGGCGCCCGTGACGTCACCCCTGAGGCAACAAAGGTGTTCCTGCGGCCTCTCGACGCTGTAGATATTGTAACTCGGTACTGAATGTTCAAAGAATGGAAAATCCTGTTCTGGTGTTTTTTTTTTTTTTTCGGGGGGAGGGGATGTTGCCATGTTGTAGTGC
>NC_051407.1:16797908-16798119 GCF_015228065.2 Penaeus monodon
TCTATAGGCTTGTTACACGCATATCCACTGCTTCCTTCGGGCCATTCACCCATATCCATTGGTTACTGATGATGGATTGATTACATAAGAATAATAGTATCCCCTTTCAATCGACAAGGCCATGATAGGATTGGCTATGCTGATAAACACGGTAGTTATAGTAACAATTAGGATGATTCCGAAGACATACGAGAAGTACATTACGAGAAAT
>NC_051407.1:16798710-16798818 GCF_015228065.2 Penaeus monodon
GCTACTTGCTAGCAAATAAAAGTGACAGACAAATACAGGCGAAAGGTCAAGGGGTCGCGGCCTTGCTCGGGGGGGTGATCGTGGTGCGAAGGAGGAGCCGTGGATGGG
>NC_051407.1:16799125-16799216 GCF_015228065.2 Penaeus monodon
AATAATTGGATATCGACAGAGAAAGAAGATTTGAGAAAAGCAGACTAGGATGATGAATGGAGGAGATAGAGACGAAAGACTGGAGAATCAC
>NC_051407.1:16799393-16799609 GCF_015228065.2 Penaeus monodon
GGGAAGAAGAAACAGAGGAAGAGAATTAAAGGAATAAACAGAAACAAGCAGAAGACACGATACATAGCGACCCTGATAATCGGGGAAAGGAGAAGACAGGAAGGAATAACGTTTGGAGGACACAGCAAAGTCGTGATGTTGGAAGCAATGGTAATATAAATGAAAGTAGCGTGTGTGGCTTCGTACGAACGAACGCATACATTCGTCCATTCAGTA
>NC_051407.1:16800015-16800396 GCF_015228065.2 Penaeus monodon
AGACAAAAAAGACACGCATTAGAGTAAAAGCATAGAGCAAGTGGCACATCACCAAACAATTTTCATTTTCTATTACCGACTCTCCTAACCATGTAATCAATTTCACACTGATTATTTGTTCAACAGATAGATGCCGTATCTACAACCCTTTGTTCAGCGTGTATTGTACCAGAACAATACATTCTTTCAGTTGTAGCAAGGATGATGATAATCACGGGAAAATGTAACAACCAGACAATTGATAATTATACGGAAAAAGAGAATAAATATAATGAGAATATCAATTAAGTGTAAGACATAATGGAAGTATCGAAGGTGGTGGTAACAGCTTTAAAAACGGATGAACTTTATTGTGAAATATGTATCCGCTACGTGGAAATG
>NC_051407.1:16801005-16801356 GCF_015228065.2 Penaeus monodon
GCTAATTTGTTTTTGTCGAAGATTTAAGAGTGACATTGCCAATTACTTTGGTAGCAGTAAAAAATAAAATAAATTAACATACATTCTTGAAATTTGACAAAGCACTTTCGCATTTACTGAGTTAAGAATTAATTAATAAAAATAACGTTACAAATTACCCGACACTATATCTCGCTTCCCAAAATAATTTAAAGTTGAGGCGTAATAGCTTAATAACTAAGGAATATGCAATTTTTGATTTTAAACATTGTAGTATGCATAGTATTTATGATCGTGGAAGATTATATGTATCGCGTAAAATGTACCATAAAACGTACAGGTACAGATTTTTTTTCTTTAATGCATTTCGTT
>NC_051407.1:16801751-16802040 GCF_015228065.2 Penaeus monodon
TTTTTACATTGGTACATCAACATTTTCATAACAAAACAACAGTGCATGTAGTAAATTCGGTAACAAAAACTAGAATTGAAGAGTAGATGAAAACCAAACAAGGAAAGATAATAATAAACGAAAGATAATTAGTGAAATTTCATTAACGTCATAATTACTAAAACTGAAGACTTTATGCCATTAGTGAATGATTAATGGCCATTCCCCACCCTGTCTTTATGTAGGGATTTTCTCTTCTGTAAACGCTCTCGGCCTATCTCCATAGCTTCTCCACCCTTCTGTGGCACAT
>NC_051407.1:16802609-16803113 GCF_015228065.2 Penaeus monodon
GCGTGCGTGTGCGTCCACGCCCACACACAGAAGAGGCAATCACCCGCCAAGACCAACAGCCTATGAACAAACAGCCTCTCATTCCCGAGGCCGGCGAGAGCGACACGACAGGGGCGGAACCAACAGCCTGTACGGCTAAGGGGCGAGGGAGGGGGACTAGGAAGGTGGAGGAGGGGAAGGGAGGGAGAAGGGAGGGAAGGGAAGGGGATGGAGAGGGAAAGGAGGGAGGAGGAGAGAGGGGAAGGGAGGGAAGAGAAGAGAAGAGAGGGAGGGAGGGAGGGGAAGAGAGGAAAGGGAAGGGAGGGATGGAGCAGGATGGGAAGGGAGGGAGGGAGAGGGAGGGGAAGGAAGGGAGGGCTGGGAAGGGAAGAGGGTAAAAATGAGGAATTAGGAAAGAAGGGCGAAGGAGAATGGAGGGAGGGGGAGAGTGAGGGGGTGAGGGGAAGGGAGAAGGGCGGGAAGAAGGGATGTGGAGGGCGTGAGGAGAAACTGGGAATAAGAATG
>NC_051407.1:16803984-16804267 GCF_015228065.2 Penaeus monodon
CCACAAGCGGTCCTTCATCCGCAAGCACCAGCGTCTTCCATCGAATGCATACCTCTGACTTTGTCTACAATGGAGCAAACACGCCAACATTCAATTAAGTCTTCTTGCTGCCAAGACACTCATTAGGAGATATTCTTTCGGGTTGCTTAATGGTGTGGCAACGGCCGAGCATCCTGTTAACAGCGGGAGGAACAGAGGAGAACAGGGTGTGGAAAGTCTGGCCGTCTGTTGGTGATTGAAACGTGTTCGATTCTGGCGGGAATTCTGACGGTGGTTCGATTAA
>NC_051407.1:16804311-16804392 GCF_015228065.2 Penaeus monodon
CATTAATTTCTTGTTTCCGTTTCATTAGTCTTATTACGTTTTTTTGGTTGTTTCGTTGTTTTGCTCTGGATTCTTTCTTGA
>NC_051407.1:16804551-16804693 GCF_015228065.2 Penaeus monodon
ACAACATCGCCCTGACTTATTACTTCCAATGATCGCACGCCCATGACGCCCACGCCCACCCAACCGGTTTTATTTTGCCTTTTTACTCTCTGTCGAAACGCCCGCGGTCGCTTTAAGTAACAAGTGAACATCGCGATGCGCT
>NC_051407.1:16805031-16805707 GCF_015228065.2 Penaeus monodon
GTAATAGATGGTAATAATAATACTGGAAGGAACGAAAACAACACCAAAAGAGAGATAATGAAAGTGAGTGAGGGATAGCGAGGAAGGAAGACGGGAAGATGGGGGAAGGAGGGACTAGAACAAAAGGAAAGTACCCCACAATACAGCATTATCCTCTATCCACAAGTCATCAGCCACAATGCATGATCCAGGTCACTATACGAACACTAGAACTCACATCCTCATAAAAAAAATGTCACTTTGCGAGCACCGTAACTCACGCTCTCATAATAAAGAAAAAAAATCACTATACGAGCACCATAACTTACACCCTCATAAAAAAAAGAATAACCTGTCACTATACGAACATTATAACTCACATCCTCATAAAAAAAATAGATAATTGAATATTATATAAAATAAATAATGATATCTTGCCCCAAAACTCGACATTTAACTCCCTTTTAAATCTTCTAAGATAAAGTTTTTTTTCACCTTTAATACCTTTCACTGTAATGGGGTTATGTGAGCGTTATGTCTCGTAACATCATCCAGGACGCGAGTTGTTGTTACGTCATTTTAGAAAACTACTTTCGGGTACTCGTGTTCCATTAATTGCCCTCGGGGTCAGAGCTATTGTGACCTTGCCTCGAGGATTTGGCTCATCCAATAGGGGGAGAGGTCAAAGGAGGTCACG
>NC_051407.1:16805975-16806133 GCF_015228065.2 Penaeus monodon
TCAAAGGTCATAGGGCTGGGAAAATGGCAGTGGCTTACTTTAAGGGTTGTGGTGGATGGGGGGGGGGTATAGGTAAGGAGAGCGGGAGAGAGGAGGAGAGAAGGATGGGAAGAGAGGAAAGAGGGTGAAAGAAGGGAGTAGGAGAAGGTGAGAAAATG
>NC_051407.1:16806824-16806934 GCF_015228065.2 Penaeus monodon
TGAAATTCTACAAATATTGTTGATTTGAGATAAGCACCTAGGCAGGATATTGCAATGACGCTGCGTTGATTTCGGGAGATGCTGACGAAACAAACCAGTTCTGTGTGTGT
>NC_051407.1:16807139-16807264 GCF_015228065.2 Penaeus monodon
TTCGGCAAATTTTGAGGCCCTAAGTATCAAAATGTCCCGGATTTCGAGAACTACTTCCTCAGGAATTCCTTCCCTCATTTTCTCTTTATCTCGCTTTCACTTCTTGCTTCCTCTCTTCCTCTCAT
>NC_051407.1:16807334-16807658 GCF_015228065.2 Penaeus monodon
CTTTCTTGTCGCTTTCCCCGTGTCTACCGGAATGACAAAGCGTGTGTGTGTGGTATATATACATGCGTGCAAAGACTGTTTTCTCGGCACATACATGTGTGTGTTTATGTGTGCTTTTTGGGGAGAGGAAAGTTTGCTTACTTAATGAATGTGTACTCGAGAGACATGTGCGTAAACTTGCACTATGTGTACGAGTCCATGTAAGCGGATAAATAGAAGGAAAACAGACAGGAAATCCGACGCAGCAGAATCTTCGAGATGCTAAGGCCTCCGAGAGACACGAGGGAAGGTCTTACGCCTTACCCCCGTGTCACGAAGGTTTGT
>NC_051407.1:16808264-16808365 GCF_015228065.2 Penaeus monodon
TCCTCTGTTGCCTAATCCCCTTTTCCATCCATCATCTGGCGAATTTAGGTTGAGCAGCAATAAATGGGGATTAGCTATTAACAACATACATCGTTAATCTG
>NC_051407.1:16809238-16809442 GCF_015228065.2 Penaeus monodon
CAGACAGGCAGACGAACATAAAAAAATGAAGGAAAGAGAATAAGGAGAATTAAAAAAACAAGGAGTGAGTCAAAGGTCAAGCATGTTCTCACCCTGTACCGTGACCTCATTAGGCATCGACGCAATCGTAACTCATTTATCAGGGAGGCTGAGCTATGTAAATCAGGTCTGAATTACTTGCGAGGAACTAAGGCTTCGTGGGGA
>NC_051407.1:16809823-16809910 GCF_015228065.2 Penaeus monodon
ATCGATCTCCATTTTCCCTTTCTCTCCCTTTCTCTCCCTGTCTAAGAATTACTCAGTGATACACACATAAATCAAAATAAATGTCTC
>NC_051407.1:16809951-16810204 GCF_015228065.2 Penaeus monodon
CAAGTTTCGATTCCTGTGTATCTATATCTTTAATCTATGATATATTTCCTTATTTTGCATACAATGTATTTACTGTATTATATTTTGTATGTCTCGTATGCGCTGTTTAGCTTATGATTTTTTTTCTTTGTTTTATGAAACGGTGATAATTATCTTAATTATAATATCTATACCTTTTGGGCTAATTTATCTAATCCAGTGCTGCTTTACGTTCATAATATGATATTCATCAAAATTGTTGATGATATGATAA
>NC_051407.1:16811362-16811588 GCF_015228065.2 Penaeus monodon
TCGCCATCTTTAAAATCGGACAAATTTCCCAAAGCTGACTACTATCAGTGTCGCTCCCAAACAGCTTGCCACCGTATCTGATAGGCTATTTGTATCACTTTAAGAGGAGTAACGGCGCTATCTGATGGGCATCTGTCATGTCTGATGGGTATTTACCGTCTCCGCTGGGTGACTATTATCTGATCGAGGGAATGTGTCGTTATAAGGGGCTGGGGTTCGTTTCGAG
>NC_051407.1:16811928-16812816 GCF_015228065.2 Penaeus monodon
CACTTTTAATAACTTGATCGTATGCTTTTTTTCAAATACGGCACCAACACCAACATATAAAACTGATACATCAACTTTCATTCATAAATCTACAAACTTTTACAATCAATCAGAGAGGTAAACTAAAACCAATCTAAATGAACTTATACGAATGTGAACAATATATGAACATGTACACATTAAACACAGATTGTACAGCGCTCGAAAATAACTACCTGGATAATGGTATCATATTGATCAAAGTCAAACATTTTTCCTTTTCTGAATCAGCTCTGAACAAAATGTTTCGATCATGTTATGTGTGCCAAGGCTGTAGACAATACCCAGATCGTGCTTGTATGGAAATTCTGTGTCATGTCTTTGTGTCAACTTTGAGTATTAGGTTCGTGTTCGATGTCTACGAAATGTGCTTGTGTATCATGTCTCTGTGTCATGTCTTTGTAATATGTCTGTGAAACTTATGTGTCAAATCGGTTTCGTGTCTTTGAAATATGTCTGTGAAACTTGTCTTTCTCGAATCTGTTTCATGTCTGTGGAATTTGTCTGCCCCATGTATGTGTGTCATGTCTTTGTGTCATATCTGTGTCGAGTATTTCTACGTGTTTGTGCTTTGGCTGTGTCCTTTTTTCGTGATTTATGTCTTATGTCGTTTGTATGTGTGTCATGCCTGTGTCATGAGCATTGTCTCATGTTATGTCCATGCTTTATGTGCCAAGCCTGTATGTTTTGTCCTGTGTTATGTGTATTGTCATATCTGTGGGTCATCCATAACTGCAATTCATGTCTGTAACGTCATGTATGTGTGTTATGTATGTATGTTATGTTTGCATGTTATATCTGCGTGTCATGTTTGTTTCGTGAGCCTTTGTGTCATTTGTGTCACGTCTG
>NC_051407.1:16812836-16813691 GCF_015228065.2 Penaeus monodon
GGGGGGGGGTGTCTTAACGGAAAATTTTGGACCATTATTTGCTAGTCTCTTCCCTTCCTTCTTTTCCCCTCTTCCCCATCTCCCTAATTCTCCTCCTTTCTCCCTCGCTTTCCTCTTCCTTCCCCCTTTCCCGCTTTCTCCTTTTAGCCCCATTCTCTTTCCTCTCTCCTTTCACTTCACATCCTCTTTTACTCTCTTCCCCTTTTCTCCTTCCTTGCTTTCTCTCACCCTTCTGTCTTTCTCCTTCCTTTCCCCTTTCACTACCCTTCCCCCTCCTTCCCCCAACTTTCCTTCCTCCTTCTTCTCTCCCTTCCTCCCTTTATCTTGATCAACCTTCTTCCTTCCTCCCTCCCTTCCTCCCTTTACCTTCCCTTAACCCTCCACCACGTCCCACTCCCCACCTCCCATTTCCCCTCACTCTTCTTCCCCAACTTTCCTCCCCAACTCCCACTCCTCTCTTTCTTCTTCCCCTCACCCTAACTCCCCGCCTTTCTTCCCCAACCCCCACTCCTCTCTTCTTCCCCTCACCCTTCCTCCCCACCTTTCTTCCCCAACTTCCCTTCCCCACACATACTTTCTCAAATAAGCGAGATTTCACCCTGCGCGACACACCCTTAAAATCATGATAAATGTCGAAATGTCTGTCCTTTTGGAAATGTCATCAAAATTGTGAGTATTTTCATTTCATGTCGGAATGTTATCTTGAAATGTCTCTTATTTTGAACCGAAAAGAATATGCCTTCGTCTTCTGTTTTAATTGGTTTTATTCCTCGAATGACGTTTGCGTCTATTTATATTTTTTGATGATGTATAAAATAAAATACATTTCCTCACTAACCTTCTATTCCAAATCTA
>NC_051407.1:16813743-16814127 GCF_015228065.2 Penaeus monodon
TAATAAATCAATAGCATAGTCATGCTATTTTATTAAATTTATCGTATATATTTTTTTCTCTCTCCACATTTCCTCATTAACATCCCATTCATAAGATAACACAGTCACGTTGCCTTTGTTGTCAAATGATCAAGACTAAAATGCACGATTTTGAACTCATTCATAAATAATGACCCGGTTTACTCTGTGACTCGGTTCGCCTCAATGATAGATTCGTTATTGTGTTTATATTAATCGATTAATACATTTGCAAAAAGATACTGCCCCCTGTATCCATAGAAACTGTTCAGTTGAAAAATAAGGGGAAAATGGACGAGAGATTGATAAAGAGGGAGAAACCAGATAGGTAGAAAAGGAGAGATAAATAAGAAAGAGAATATAAAG
>NC_051407.1:16814227-16815616 GCF_015228065.2 Penaeus monodon
CTTAGAAGAGAGAGAAGAGAAGGACAAGCAAAATAGGAGAGAAAGAGAGAGATACAAAGAAGAGATACAGAGACAAGAATTTCGAGGTTGCAGCACCAGCAGCCACCAAGAGCTTATGCAATTCCTCCCCCTACCCTTTACCCCTTTTGTGCCTGAACCGACCTGCAAGATGCACGTCTGTGATCATGTGCAATTTTGCTCTGTAATCAATAGCGCTCGTGTCTGTTCCCGCATCGGCTTTCCCCCGAGGAACCAGACTGCTTTCCACTGTGCTGGCGGCCTTGATCCTGAGCTTATGCCACTCCGCCCTTTGTGTCGACGGCTGGGGTATCCTTTCCTCACCCCCGTCGCTGTTCGACACTTCGCCACTTTGGCTCTTAACATGGGCACTGTTTCATGTTTATTTTTAGCTCCTTTATGGTGTGATAATGTTGATTTGTACAATAATTAGGGATTTTGATTTTTAATTTTAACTTTACGGATGAGTTCAAAATAGTGTATTTTTTAACTGTATTTTTTAGCTGCTTTACATTGTGATAATGTTGCTTTGTACAATAAATAGGCATTTATTTGTCAATGTCATCAGGATTTTTAGCACTTCAGTACTTAGCATTTAACAGTTTCACACTCTAAGAATACGTTTCAGTAAATGTAGTGATGTCTTGAAATTGTACTGTAGTATGGGATTCTTTCGTCACCAATTTCGTTTCTTTTAACACTTAACTACTAAGCTTTAACAACGTAGCATTTTAGCAATATTAGTCAGGAATTTTCAAGTAATAAGTGATAATTTTGCTACCATTTGAGCTGCACAACATTCTAATCACGTTGCTGTTAACAACTTGATATTCTGACATTATGGTCTTATAAATGTCCAATAATGAGCTTATTTTTCGTACCATTTCCGTTTTTCAGCACCGACACTTTGCTTTTAAGTAATGTCACATTTTTAAAAACACATTTTCCAGTAATAAGTTCTCTTGTAAATCACTAGTACATTTCAACACTTCAGCACTTTCCTTTTAACAGTTACATGAGTGTTATTGAGTATTGTGTAATAAGTAAAAAAAAAAAATCTAATGACTACTTATTTCAATACTCCAGCACTTAACTTTTTAACATTTAGGCATTCTAACAATATTAGCTAATGTATTTTTATGTTTGATAATTAGCCTTCACTGCACACGGGGAAGTTTCAACACATGAACACACTTTTCTTTGAACATTAATGAGACATTCTGAAGAGGTAACTTTTCAATTTCTCATCTTCAGTGTTACAATCTATATACTTTATTCATTCCCTCAAACTTTCATTTACTCTTCTTATACTTTGACACTTGTCTTTCAGAATAACACCCAAACTGACGATTTTTTTTCTCTCTTAAACCC
>NC_051407.1:16816124-16816292 GCF_015228065.2 Penaeus monodon
TGGGGGGTTTTTGTTCGAAAATAGCTAGTTAGAAAGAGAGATAGACAAGTACACAGGTAGATACAAAACCCTGAGCACCCATGTAAGAGGCGATTCCCCTGTCATCTCCGCGCACGCCGGAAGGTCAGATATGACTGTACTTCGTCTCTGCGTGATGGCTAGAGGGTT
>NC_051407.1:16816318-16816409 GCF_015228065.2 Penaeus monodon
TTCGACCTTAAATTATGGAGTGCGTGTTATTTTTTTTCGCTCTTCTTTTTATTCCTTTTCTCTCTTCCCCTTTTTTAATCAAGATTCAATT
>NC_051407.1:16817924-16818101 GCF_015228065.2 Penaeus monodon
TAAACTTAATTCCAAGGATATACTTATAAAAGCGAAAGAAATACAGATTTTAGCGTAGTAGGAGACGAGCACAGAGTGTGGTAGCTTCCGCGGTTACAAGGCAGTGCATTTGGCGACAGTAAAGGACCATTAGGCCGGAGCTCATGGCCTTCCGCCGACGATGCTTCAGGGTGGTTC
>NC_051407.1:16818506-16818644 GCF_015228065.2 Penaeus monodon
TACAGGAAATATTCCATGACCTCGTTACGACAACAGTGGCATCATTAGCCACTCAGATTCAGGGAAGTAGATCAAGCAATTGCAACTTTAGCAATTAGTGATGCGTAGTGTAAGCCAATAAAACGGAAATAATGAGGT
>NC_051407.1:16819115-16819305 GCF_015228065.2 Penaeus monodon
TACGGTAGTTTCACGCGGAAGCTGTTAGCAATTAGCAATGCATTTTGAAAATAACGATGCCAAAAATAAGCATATTTGTGGTAAAATCTGCTCCTACTTCCCACAGTCTTGGAGAAGAGCTCGAACAATACGTGTAATTACATTTAAGTGATGAATGTAAAAGTACTTTGAGGTTTTTATAATAGGTACA
>NC_051407.1:16819341-16819465 GCF_015228065.2 Penaeus monodon
ACAATTCTGTTGACGAGGTTCATAAAAACATTCTGATCATATTTTGGTAAATAATGGATCATGGAACCAGGGTTTTATGTTATAAGCCCTTGAGGGAGACCCATACTGTGTAAAGAGAAAATGA
>NC_051407.1:16819525-16819613 GCF_015228065.2 Penaeus monodon
GCTAAAGAATAATTTGATATACGGTAATACCACATCCAAAAAGAAACAGAGGAGTTGTGATATATGAATAAATAATGAATATTACAGA
>NC_051407.1:16819746-16819969 GCF_015228065.2 Penaeus monodon
CATCAACAAAAACTACAACGATAACTGAAAACAAAGAATGAAAATAAACACCTGAAAATTTACATAAATGCAAAACACAAATGATAAAAAAAATAAGGGTAACAACTGCAGCGACTTAATCTTTGCAATGGTAGTTATTCATAAAACAAGACATTACATTGCATTACGTAATCTGTCCAGCAAATGGGTCAAACTGCACGTTATAGACGTTACATTATCATTT
>NC_051407.1:16820645-16820881 GCF_015228065.2 Penaeus monodon
AAATCCACAATACGATGTATCTTTTTCTTGAAGAATCTGTTCCTTAAAAGAATTTCTCAACAGACATAATCTTTGTAAAGAATGATTCTCCTTACTTATTAATTTCATCCAACTTGACAAGGAGTTATCAAAATTTTACAACCATCATTCTGCTGATAAAGATATTAATGATATAATATTATATCATCATATTCATTTTTCCAGACGGCGGCGAATATGATACGAGCAGTAAAAGT
>NC_051407.1:16820929-16821283 GCF_015228065.2 Penaeus monodon
GTCCCTTGCGTCATATTTGGGATAGTGTTTATCAGCCGTGTTGAGAAATCGTGTCAGGGGCCGCCATGTTGGTGGTATTTTCACCGTAGGATTAGAATCTCTTTTGTTCTAACCTCTTTAGTGCTGTTTTCACCGTGTCAGGAGGACTTTTGCTGAGATTTTTTTATGTTATTTACACCATGTGCTTGGGATTTTGGGATGTATTATTTCCACCGTGTGTAAAAAAAAAAGAAAAAAGTTGGGGTTGGCCCATTTGATGTTATTTTAACCGCGTGAGGACGACGTGTTTGCGTAACCGGTAATTAGTGAATCTTCTCTCTACTTTTTTTCTCCTTTTTTTAAGGGCGAAGGTCG
>NC_051407.1:16821347-16821919 GCF_015228065.2 Penaeus monodon
TTAAGCGTGTGTAAAATGTTCATGTGTGTGTATATATACGTGCGAGAGGGGGCTTAGGAGAGCATGTGTTTGCCATCATTATTATCCTACATTATAAACCATTATTACAACTATCATCCCTATTTGCAAAGGGAGCCTCCAAACGAGAGGGTAACCATGCAATTTCTGTTCACCACTTTTATCATACGTTTTCTGCTCAAAGTGGTAGCGATTAGCCAAAATTAAATCACACTTTATCGCTAAATATGACCTCCACAGCAAAAAAAGAAAAAAAAAAGCGCTCGCAGCCTCTAACAAAGTCTCGTGTGGATCTAAGCACCTTCCTGACAAATTAAACAAACAGGTTAAATGAACTCGACTCTTTCCATCGTCCATAAATCCCCATTAGCGACCATAAATAAATAAAGAAGAGAGAGATGAGCCAGAGAACCGCTAGCTTCGCTCGACAGACTTTCCGCTAAAAGATAAACATCCGCTGAACACGCTAAACGCTTGTCCTAACACAGAGGCTCCGTGCCCATCACCGTACCGCCTTCCAACCGTATAATAGGGCTTTCTCAAGGCAAGGGAAA
>NC_051407.1:16821971-16822134 GCF_015228065.2 Penaeus monodon
GCTCTCCAAGGTGCCGTGAGCGAGTCGTGAGGGACGCTACGGGTGGGAGAAATGTGTAGCGGTTTTTGCTATGATAGCGACAAAGATTTTGTTTTTGTTTTTATCTGGTTTATTCTCTAGATATAAACTTAAGAAACGTATGATCACCATGATTAATCTGCGA
>NC_051407.1:16822154-16822627 GCF_015228065.2 Penaeus monodon
GGGGGGGGGTATTTTCTAGATATAAGCTTCAGAAACGTATAATCTGAGTAATTAATGATTTTTTCTGGTTTATTTTCTAGATGTCAACCTAAGAAAAGTATGATCACATGATTAATCTACGATATTTTTTTTATAAATTTAGGAAACGTATGACCACATGATTAATCTACATCGGCGAATTATGTTATCCGCTACTAAAGGCATACGAGATAAAAATAAAATAAAAAAATAATCACAGTTTAGTTATATTATATTGAGCTACAGAGGCATCACGATTTCATCATCTTCTCAGCTATATTCCTATGATGTTTTTATCAGCAAAGTTATATATCTATAGTAAATTATAATCATCATGTATATTATAAACATCAGGATGAAAATGAGATATTTTAGAATTGATCCTTCTCAGCTGTTTCTATACATATCTTTCTCTGTCTCTTTTTCTCTTTCATTAATAGGGCTGCTTTTTTTCT
>NC_051407.1:16822837-16823047 GCF_015228065.2 Penaeus monodon
CACGGAACCCGGATTCTCAAGGTTAGGTCGCCTGCCAAGGGTGTGTGTTTCAAAGGCCTATAATCAGCCTCGTCTTTTGCACAGGATAATCACTCCCAAGGCTTGTCTTCGTTGCGGAGGCGAGCGCGCGTTAGATTGTGTTCGTTGAGGAGGTTGGGTCTGGCCGCGGTAGGGTGTGGTGTAGATCCTTCTTTTTCGATCTCCGTACAG
>NC_051407.1:16823393-16824019 GCF_015228065.2 Penaeus monodon
TCACTCACTCACTCACAGACCAGTTTTAGTCTAAATGAGCTAAAACACATCGAGCCCGATGACAACCTCATCCCCAAACCTACAATCATTTTCAAGACGACAGATAATCACTCCTTCAGAAATATTGATTCTGAAGGAGATGAAAGGGAGGGAAGAGGGAGGGGGAGGGGTAAATGTATTTTGGGGAGAGAGGGGGGGTGGGGGAAAAAAAAGGGGGGAAAAGGTGGTAATAAAAAAAAATTGAGAAAACAAAAAGGAAAAAAAAAAAAAAGAGATAATAACAGAAAATTTTTAAAATATTTAAGTAAGTTTCGCGGGGTGATTTATACTTTCCAGGGTTGAAAAGGGGAAAAAGATTCAACACCGGTTATGGGAGATACGTAAGGAGTGTTAGATGTATTAAAGGGAATTTTAAAAAAAAAGGGAGAAAACATTTTAATGGGCCTTTTTTCATAGTTTGCCGAGGTTTTTTTTTTTCCCTATTTTTTATCTACATTTTGGGTTTTTTCTTGAATTTTATTACCAAACCGTTCTACTCTTTTCCCCTCCACCCCCTTTTCTCTTTTTTTCTCCTCCTTTTTTTTCTTCTCTCTTCTCTTCTCCCCCCTTTATTTTACTTTATTACG
>NC_051407.1:16824164-16824288 GCF_015228065.2 Penaeus monodon
CCCCTCTCACTTTACCCCACTCTCCTCTTTTTTCACCCCCTTTCCCAAAATCATACTTTTTCAAATCACCCCTAACCCATTACCCGGGCCAAATTTCAAAAATTCTTTTAGCACTTATTTTAAA
>NC_051407.1:16824319-16824800 GCF_015228065.2 Penaeus monodon
TTTTATACAAACTTTCCCTTTTCCATTTAATTTGCACATTCGTTCAGTTTTTTTTCTCTTTGGTTCCTTCTTCGTGGTTTTATATTTTTTTTTTTATCAATTTCCCTTTGATGTGGTTTCATAATTTTTTGGGTTTCTCCATTATTATTACTATTTAAATATTTTTGGGATTTTTTAAATTTCTTTTGTTTTTTAAAAACCCTTTATTTATACTTTTTTCCGGCGTTTGTTTTCTAACCCTTTAAAATATTACGTGAAATTTTTTTTGGAAAATTTTGAAAGCACTGGGGAAGGGGCAAAGCAATAATCTCGTATTATCCCATTTTTTCATTAAACCATGAAATGCTAAGGTTACAGATATCTATCCCCCTTTTTCGCATTTCCCCAAGGGAAAACCCAAAAAATTTCCAAAAAACCTTTCACGGGGCATACGCAAATTCACAACAGACATCCCAAAAATTCACAAAAAAAACAAAAACCC
>NC_051407.1:16824840-16825512 GCF_015228065.2 Penaeus monodon
CCCACAAAACACACAAACACGCACAAAAAAAACCCTTCTTCCTTTCTCCCCTCCCCCCAAACGCTCGCTATACAAAAAAACAAACAAAACGCCATTTTAATCCAAAAAAAAGTTTGGTTTCCCCAATCCTACTCTTTTCGCCCGATTAAAAAAATTCTTTCCAATCGGTTGTCTTTTAAGCATCTGACCCCCCTCACTCTCACTCTTTTTAGGGGGGGAGGGGGGAGGGTAGCCGTGGGAGTTGGGGTTCGTCCAAAAAACTATCGCAGAATGAGTAAAGTTCGAGTGTTAGTGGTTCGGGGGGTAATGTAAATTTGTATAAAGGGGTTTTTTTGGTGGGAGGCAGTATGAGTGTTTTTTGGGAAAAGATGGGGGGTTTTTTTTGAAAAATGGTGTGTGTGTGTTTTCTGAAAGACTGCGTGTGTATTTTTTTGAAAGACTGCTTTAAGTATTTTTTTTGAAAAAAGTGTGGTTTTGGGTTTGAAAGGTGTGGGGCATGGGGGTTTGAAAGACTGTGTAAGTGTGTGTGTGTGTTTTTAAAAAGGTGTAAGGTGTTTTGGGGTGTTTTTGAAGGAGTGCGTAAGTGTGTGTGGGGTTTTAAAAGTGAGTAAGTTTTGGTTTTGAAAGTGTGTGCACGCGTGTGGGGTGTGTGTTTTTGTGGTGTGTGTGCGG
>NC_051407.1:16825541-16825763 GCF_015228065.2 Penaeus monodon
AAATCATTTTCACGGCATATTCAGTATATTTTACATATAAAAAACAAACAGAAGGAATAACAAAAATTTAAAGGCTCAGCTCGATTCAGATACCCCAAAAGGGAAGCACCAGGAACCACATACAAAAAATACAAAAATTTAAACCTCTACCTTGCCTGCGAAAAAATTTGGGGGAATCGTCATGTCCCCCCCCCCCTTTTTTTTAGTAAAAAACGTCATGTC
>NC_051407.1:16825818-16826208 GCF_015228065.2 Penaeus monodon
GTGGGTGTTCCTCATTCGCCAAAAACAGCCCCATGGGCTAAAAATCCCGCGGGAAAAACCCCATTCCCTGTGCTCTTTGATAACTGCCGGTATTTAACAAAAAAAAAAAGGGAAAAAAAAAGGGGTTTTATTTTGGGTGGGGCCCTTTGAGAAAAGCCTGCGGTAATCACACTATTGTCTGCTCTCGGTGCTCCCAAATTTAAGCCTTCCCACGTAACTAAATCTTTTGAGGGAGGGCTAGGGGGGGTTTTTTAAAAATATTTTGGGAGGCGTACGGAAGGGGAAAAGGGTGGGCCCTTTTTCTCTGCCCCCCGTTAAATTGCATCGCTACTCATAGATATATGACAGGGGCTATGTCAATAAAACCCAAAAATTTACCCCCACACAGAC
>NC_051407.1:16832988-16833543 GCF_015228065.2 Penaeus monodon
CAGTGATAATCACAATAACAACAAGGAAGCAACAGCACAGCGATATTACCAATAAGAACATAAATACACTGCCACGCTCAACGTGACGAACTCGACCGTCTCATTCTGGAATTCGAAGCAGAGAAGGTCGTTATTCGCACAACCAGTATTGGCATGAGAAATGTCATGACGTTTTACTGCATGACACGACTGCTGCTCATCAACCTAATGGCATTCTAATTGAGAGAAACAGCTTTTACAAAATGTCTTGTGCAATGATTTTTTTTTTCACTTTGGCTTTTCCTTCTTATCGATTGATATCTGTTTCTTTCGTTCGTGATTTTCTATAGATGTATTTTAATGAATTTTCTCTATTATAAAAATAAATTTGCTTTTCTGTTTATCATAAGCACTATACTTGTTTCGTTTCGTTAGTGTATTGTACTGCATCATTTCATATATTATGCATAATCATATTACTTTTAAAACTATTCTTATGATTATAGATAAAAAAATACACAGATTGACAGATATGTAACAGATATAAACACTTGCGTATACATTTAAATGCGCCAT